>NW_003852404.1:7722090-7736483 GCF_000181295.1 Otolemur garnettii
AGGAGTTGGAGGTTGCTGTGAGCTGTAATGCCACGGCACTCTACCCAGGGGGACAGCTTGAGGCTCTGTCTCAAAAAAAAAAAAAAAAAAAAAGCCAAGAATAAAAAAAACTTAGAAAATTTAGAAAAAAAACTTAGAAAACCACAGTGGGCTACTAGAGACCCTGAAGATATTATAGAAGCACTTAACTGGGCACTTTCCACTGCCAGCCAGGGTTCTTAGCACCCTGTACTCAGTGACCTGCACAACCCGATAAGGTAGGTACTATCGCTATTCCATTTTTCAGACTGGGCAACTAAGGCCCAGAGAGAGGTTATGTTGGTTAATTAAGAAGAGGCAAGTGTTGGGAGGCACCCGTAGCTCAGTGAGTAGGGGGCCGGCCACATACACCAAGGGTGGCAGGTTCGAACACGGCCGAGGTCAAACAACTGTAATATAAAAATAGCCAGGTGTTGTGGCAGGTGCCTGTAGTCCCAGCTACTTGGGAGGCCGAAGCAAGAGAATTGCTTAAGCCCAAGAGTTGGAGGTTGGCATGGCGCCTATGGCTCAAGCGGCTAAGTTACCGGCCACATATACCTGAGCTGGTGGGTTCGAATCCAGGCTGGGCCTGCCAAACAATAATGGCTACAACCAAAAAACAGCAGGGCGTTGTGACGGGCGCCTGTAGTACTAGATACTTGGGATATGGAGGCAAGAGAATTGCTTGAGCCCAGGAGTTGGAGGTTGCTGTGAGGTGTGATGCCATGGTCCTCTACCCAGGGTGACAGCTTGAGGCTCTGTCTCAAAAAATAAAAAAGAATTGAGAGGTTGCTATGAGCTGTGATGTCACAGCACTCTACTAGGGCAACAGCTTGAGACTCTTATCTCAAAAAAAAAAGAGAAGAGGTAAGTGGGCTGGGTGCGGTGGCTCACGCCTATAATCCTAGCCCTCTGGGAGGCCAAGGGCAGGTGGATTGCTTGAGCTCAAGAGTTCAGACTAGCCTGAGTAAAAGCGAGACCCTATCTCTAATAAAAATGAAAAAAACAAAACAAAATAAAACAAAAAACCTGAGGCAAGAGGATCGCTTGACTCTAAGAGTTAGAGGTTGCTGTGAGGTATGATGCCAGGGCACTCTACCCAGGGCGACAGCTTGAGACTGTCTCAAAAGAGAGGTAAGTGGCAGACTTTGATTCAAGTCCATACCTATGACCTCTACGCAACACTGCCCCCAGTGCCTGCAGACCACAGATGCAGCATGCCAGCAAACTACCACCTCCAAGTATCCTGCCAGGCTTTTAAGGGGGTCCCCAGGTGATGTGGCTCAGATCGGGAACTAGCCCCAGCAGGTTCCTGCCCTGATTCTGCTTGCTTCTCACTCTCTATGTGCAGCCAGGTTGCACTCCTCCTCCTCCTCAGGGTGGACTGGAACAGTGGTCACTGACCAGCCCTGCCAGCTACACTCACCTGTCAAGGATGGGTTTCTCCTGCTCCTCCTCAGGGCTGGCGCTGCCCAGGATCCGCTTCCGGGCCTCGGCGTACTCCGCCTCTCGCTGTGCTAGGGACTTGACTGGAAGGGCTGGCCTGCTGGTGGAGTTGGGGCTGCTGACCACACCGTTGCTGGTGGGCCTCTTGAGGATGCGGATCTGTGGAGGGGGCCCCGTGGGAAGGCTATCGTCCTGAATCACAATGGGCACTTTGGGAGGAGATTTGGATTTCCTGCTGACAAAGAGCAAACATAGCTTCACAAATCCTACTCCTGACTACAGGCCCCCTCCATATCCCATACCACCACCCTCATCTCTTTCCTCTCCCTCCCCGACTAATTCTATCCATGACTCTCTGGCCTCTGACCAGACAGAAAAACTTCCATTCCTCAAGTGGGTTTCTCAAAAAAGCAAGTTTCCACCAGCTCTAGCAGTCCCCAGGAACCCCTCCTCTACCCTAACCCCTGGTGAGGGGGCTGGAACACCAATTCATTCTGGGACTTCTATCCCCAGTTATCACAGTGCCGTCAACCACAATTTGGCCCCTATGGCAAAAACATTTCATGTCCAGAATCCAATAACTTCCGTTAAGATCCCAACTTTCTTACACAGACCAGAGTATGACCAGCTTGTTAGACTAGGGTTTAGCCAAGTGTTTGCTCCTCAGCCAGGTTCTTCTATCATGTGCTCAAACCAGTCAGACACTACAAAGGAGCCTGCTAATGTCATCCCTGCCTGGCATCAAGACAGGATTTACAAAACTGCCTCAGCCTTCTGGTGACAGTGACCTGTGCCCCTCAGAGACACACCAGACAACTGAATTGCCTCTTCAAAAGAGCTTCTGAGCAGAGAAACCTCCCTCACCAGGGCTCTCTGGTGTGTTGGACAGCGGCGGGGCTGGGGTGAAGGATGATCCCAGAAACAGTGCTTGGCAATGCTCAAAAGAGAGGCATTGTCCAAGTCTGTTGGACGTGCACATCAAGGCAATGTGTCCACAGAAGCGGAATTAACAAAAAACAAAGAGGGAAAACAACACGGGAAGGGAAAGAAACAAAAGCCACAGGAGAAGAAAGGACCCCAGGTAAGGAATGGCCACTCTGAAACAGCCACCAGGACCTTCCTTAGAGCAGTCAACTAGCTTTTCTTAAGAATCAAACAGGTCTTAAGGTCCACAGGGGCCTGTTTTCAGAGCCTTAGTTGTCAGGAGAGACAAGAACTACAGGAACTCAGCCGCTGCCAGGATGAACTGGAACGAGTCCTAGGTGGAACAGGAATGGCATGGAAAAGGGACTGAAACCAGGGGTTAGTGTAGTTGCTGAGATGAGCAGACAGACAAGGAGCCAGGAAAGCTAGCGGGCTGGCAGAGCACCCCAGAGTTCCCTGGGGAATGTCCAAGTGGCCCTTTGCGCAAATCCAAAGAGATCCTCCCCCCTTCCTATCGCTCTCTCTGTGGAAAATCCACAGGTTACCTGAGCCCAAAGACAAAAAGCTGAAGTCAACTTTCACCTGCTCTGGAAACTCAACCTTTCTCTGATGTCTGGGTAGGGAACAAAGCTATCCTTAAAGGTCTTTTCAAGAAGTTCCTAGTCTTTTATTCCAGGATACCCTCACAAGACCCTAAACCACCAAGTCACTGTGGGCCTAGAGCAGTCACTTGCCCAAACTCCTCATATTAGAGAAACCTACCCCAAATTGCAGAGCAACTAGGGGCACAGTCAGGCCCAATACAAGTCTTCCAGCCTGTCACCTCCCACTTTCCATCAGATGACCTCATATAGGGGCCCCATAAAGGTTAGAGGCAAGTGCAACACCCGAGCCTCACTCCCAAAGCCTAGCCACCATGTCACGGTCTCCAACATGGAGGGAGGGGTCCGCTGCCCAGGAGCCTAACCTGCTAAACCTAACGGCCAGCTGGAGAATACCACTGCCTGCCCAGCTCTCTAACAGAAGAGAGCACGAGTCCTCAGACCAGACAGCAGCCTTACCTCTCCTTTTGTGTGATCTTCAGTTTTTTTTCCAACCGTCTGTCTATTTCCTAGAGGAAAAAAATGTATATAAAAAGTGGAAAAAAATCTCTCTCAAATAAAAACTTATGTCTCTATTTTCAGATCTAATGGCAGTGCCCTCTTCTCTAGCCACAGATATGACTGTGTCTTTCAAGGTAATGGATGTGGACTACACCTGGGGTCATCTCCCTTCTACCCCCATGGCCACCGCAATGGTTGTAACCTCTGCCTGGTCTCCAACTAGTCTCCTTACCGCCAACCTGTCCTTTATAGAGCCACTCAAATCAACTTTCTAAACATGAATCTGTGTCACTTCCCCACTCAGAACTCAACTGCTTACAGAACCAAATCTAAGCTGCTAAGTAAGCCTCACCCATACCTTCTTTTACCTTCTGTTCTTATTTTACTAACCCCCAGAACCCAGTGTGCGGTTCCACCTGTCTGGGATGTCCTATCCCCCTGGATACTCCCATTTGTCCTAGACAATCCAGCTTGGATGAATGCCTCTACTTTGTGAAGTCTTCTCTGATCCTCAAGGATAAACTCTCCCTGTTACATTCCTTCGTGGTCACATGCATCAAATATTTTATCTATTTTCTTCTGTTAAGGACTTGAGCCTTCTGCGACTAACACACCTAAAAAAAGGCCTACAGTAAAACAGAAGCCAATGTTTGTGGACCTGGAAGTCCATAGGCTACCAGTGGACAGTGGGGTAACCTGAAGAAGAAACAAGAACTCTGAAGGTACAACATGGATTTCTCTGAGAACCAGAGCCTGACAGGTCCTGATTAACACAATGCCACCATTTTAGAAAAAAAGCAAAAAGAAGAAAGATGCTGAGAAGGAGTAGCAGGCAGAATTACCAACACGTTCTAGCCCTCAACTCCCACTATGCTGGGCCTAACCTCTCCAAGTCCTGGGCAGGAAGGACATCAGTGCCTATGGCAACCTGAGCCCACAGTGTTCAGCACAAGAACTCTGTGGCACCTCCACACCTTCCTGTGTGAGTGTCCAGACCCTGGATGAGGGCTTGCAGAGGAACTGTGCACAAAGACAAACCCCAGCTTCTTGGTTATTTCACTCACTCCCAGGGAGGGCTGGGCCACCTGGCTACTGTGGAAAAGGGAGAAATTGTTTTTTTTTCTTTTAGATACAGTCTTACTTTGTCACCCTCGGCAGAGTGCTGTGGCATCACATAGCTCCACAGCGACCTCCAACTCCTGGGCTTAGGTGATTCTCTTGCCTCAGTCTCCAAGTAGCTGGGACTACAGCTGCCTGCCACAATGCCCAGCTACTTTTTTGTTGCAGTTTGACCAGGCCGGGTTTGAACCCACCACCTTTGGTATATGGGGCAAGCGCCTACCCACTGAGTCATAGGCACCGCCCCAAAAGGGAGAAATTGTATGCAAAATTATATTTTTCTCTGGAGAGGTCTATAATAGTGGTTCTCAATAAGACTCCAGTCTGCCCCCAGGGGACATTTGGCAATGTTAAGACATTTTTTTGATGGTTACTACTGGGGCAAAATGGATGCTATTGCCAGCGAGTAGAGCCCAGAGATGCTGCCAAACATCCTACAATGCAGAGGACAGGCCCTACCACAAACATTTATCCAACTCTATATGTCAACAGGCCAAGATTGAGAAGCCCTGATTTATAAGAGACATGGGATTTTCAAAGAAGTCCATCACTCACAAAACATTAAGAACCACAGCTATAATAAGAAGGCTTTGAAATGTGCTGAGATCTGCCTCACAGCCTGGCGTGTGGCCTGACTCCAGGAATGCTCTGTATATCATGAAAGGACTGTACCCTGTAATTGATAGGTACAGTTGAAGCTGGTTACCCACATTGTTAAAATCTTATAAATTCTTACCTATTTGTTTGAATTACTAAATATGGAAAAAACTAAGAATTTTTCTTTCTTTTTGAGACAGTGTCACTCTGTTGCCCAGGTTGGAGCGCAGTGTTGTCATTATAGCTCACAGCAACCTCAAACACCTGGGCTCAAGCAATCCTCCTGCCTCAGCCTCCTGACTAGATGGTACTACAGGTATGCATCACCACGCTCGTCTAATTTTTCTATGTTTTGTAGAGATGAGGTTTATGTTGCTCAAGCTGGTCTCAACCAATCCTCTTTCCTCAGCATCCCAAAGAGCTGGGATTACAAGTGTGAGCCACTGTGCCTGGCCAAGAATTACTTTTTCCTGTAAATCAAATATCATTATGAAGTTATCTCATCTTAGCATCTATTGCTTATTTATTTTTGAAATATGGAACATTTCACGAATTTGCCTGTCATCCTTGCAGAGGGGCCATGCTAATCTTCTCAGGATCGTTCCAATTTTAGTGTATGTGCTGCTGAAGCAGGCACAGCATCTACTGTTTAATATTGATGAAGCTAGGCCAGCTTCCTTCCTTTTGGTTAGCACTTCCTGGAACGTGTTTTTTTCTCACCTTCCCATGTCCTTAATTCATGTCTTTTATAAACAATATGAACTAGATTAGTCATATGAAGCTAGATTTAAATCTAGTCTCCACTGATACCCATTCAGGTTGGTGCTGACTTGTGTTTAAAATATATTTATTTACAGGGCAGCACCTGTGCCTCAGTGGGTAGGGCACTGGCCCCATATACCGAGGGTGGTGGGTTCGAACCCGGCCCCAGACAAACTGCAACAAAAAGTAGCTGGGCGTTGTGGCAAGCGCCCGTAGTCCCAGCTACTTGGGAGGCTGAGGCAAGAGAATCACCTAAGCCCAAGAGCTGAAGGTTGCTGTAACCTGTGACGCCACGGCACTCTACCGAGGGCAACAAAGTGAGACTCTCTTAAAATAAATAAATAAATAAACAAAATATATTTACAACACACCAGCCTCTGGAGAGGCTAAAAGGCACTAAAACAAAAACCTCTCACTCAAGCCTGGAACACAGCTGGCACTAAATGAACGTTCAGTGACTACATGGGAAAGGTACAATAGTAAGAGCATGACCTAGATGTTTTCTGTGGACAAACACAGATGCTGACACAGAATCTTATGCCTACTGCATACTTTGTGTCAGAACTTTATTAAATCTATTAATATCAGAGTTATTGCCTGAATAAACACTGTCTCATGTTAATCTAATGCCCATTACCTTTTAAGAGCTTTTCAAGGCTTTTCACGAATGACTTCTTGTTTTAAAGTTCCACACTGGATCACTTTGCTCCAACCTGAAAATGAGACTGCCTATTCAAGTTTCTCCATCATAAATGCAAGGTTTAACATCTGTAGGATTTCAGATGCCTTCGAACTGGGTTGAACCTAAATGCCTGCACAGGCGAGGCAAGAGCCAAACTCCATATGCAGGGGGCACACCCAAGGATGTGAAGAAGGGGCTGCAAGAGCATTCGCCTGCCTAGACAGGCCACCGCCAAATCTTGGCTGATAGGGCTAGATATGCCACTTCAGAAGAAACTGAAGTCAAGATTTTTATGGGAAAGCTCTCAATTTTTAAACTTCATTATGTTAAACTCTTACTTTCATTATCACTGTGAGGGCCAAATAAGACATAGAAGCAAATGGGACTAATATTATATTAATACGTTAGCTGAATTTGAGAGGTCTCACCCAAGTTTCCTCTCAGGAGAGCAAACTGCTGATTTCTCTAGGGCTCTAGGGAAGATGACTCTGCCCAGTCCCAGTATGTGAAGCCTGTGTAGAAAAAAGACCTCACAGAGGACATTATGGGCTATGTCTGAGTAAATGTGCCTCTGTCCCCAAACCAGAACATAACCAGCATAGCTGGCACATAATATAATGCCACTGGTTATAAAAATAATGCCATACATCAATACAATGCTTTACAGCTATCAAGATACTTTGCAAACAAAGTATTCTGCTCACACTAGCCCTGTTTGATAGGCAAAGCAGCTTTGGTCCTTCTCTTGTTAGATGTGGGTAATGTGTCTCAGAGAAATTAAGGAACTTACCCAAGGTCACAAAAAAAGCAAACTGTAAAAAGGCAAGTTTTTGAACTAGCCTTTTGAGGTTCCCAGGCTGACACCATCCCATAATTGCTCATATTCCTATAAATGCTGGTAAAAGCCGTAAGACAATGATCATCTATCCACCATCTCCCCTGATCCCACACTGCCCTCTGGCACTTCAAAAACTAAAACTCCTTTCCAACTCCTTCGTGTCAGACTTCACGTGAAGGCTTTATCAGAGCTGGAGAGGAATTCTTCCATCAGATTATAGAATGGAATATAAACTCAAGTTGCTCTGGTGGAAAGCAGATCCTGGTCACCTGCAGATGGCCAGCTGGACACCAGCATGCTTAGAGCCATCCAAACAAGAGAGAGCATGCTCTGCCAGCAGCTGGAGAGGGCACTGCATCTCGCTCTGGAGTCTGTCCAGGTATCATGAGTCAGTCTATTTTCTCCTCAGACAAGGCCTTGCAATCAATCTGCTCTCAGACTTGTGCTCTGAAAGCCTGGACCAAGTCAAAACTTTCCTATAGGGCACATGACAAGGAGAATGTGGGTTCTCCTCCAAAGGCGCAATAGCTCAATGGAATTAAACAGGCCTCAGAATTTATGTTGTGTGAAGAAGCATCCAGACATGGGCCTGAAATAAGGAATCACATTACCCAAGGGCACCTTCTCTATTTAGAAGGATGCACAAAGTGCTGGCCAAGGTCAAGGCTCCTGTGTTAGAAGCTTGACTTTCAGGGCTATAAGCTCTGTGATTCTGCTCTGGAGGCATAAGGCAGGTGTTGGGGCATAAGCACATCACAGTGGAGGGATTTCCTCTGACTCTTCCTTTTCCTTCCTCCTGTGAAGTCTTATATTTTTTTGCCAAACAGCACGAAGCAGACTACAGAAGATGACACTATGTTGTACTGGTCCATATCCAAACCAAAAGATCTGCTTTTACCAAACCAAGGTTCCACTTGTACTGGGGCTACACCTCTACAAAAATGAGGTATACACTTCCTGGTCTGAGAGAACAAGCAAAGCCAGAAAGAAGGAAAGAGTAGAGAGGCAGGAAATCATGAAGAACCACAATGGTGAAGGAGGGGGTTCTGAACAAGGCTGGTGCTTTATGGGAGGGAGGTAAAGGAGAGGCCACAAGGAGAATGAAACCACATATCAACATCTGTGAATTTAACTCATCAGAGGAGGAACAGCTTTATTGGCTGCTGCTACCCTTAACCTTGCAATGGATGTGCCCGTGTGAGCCTTTAGCTGGGAGATGGGAGCCCCAGAGTGTAATAGGGATATGATCTTGCCAAAGGAGGAAAGCAGGGAAAGGGTCACCTTAAACAGTTTTTACACAGTCACAAGTTACAAAGGGAACAAAGAGGATAGTGGTGTGTCTGCCAGGCAAGGCAGATTACAATAACAGGTTCACTCCTGTAACATTAAGAGGTGGATAAGAAAGGAAAGAGAAAGATGAGAAGGTGAGAGGAGAGGGAGAAAGGCCGAAGAGAGAAATAGGCTGTTCTGGGCTTTGTTGTAAAGAACAGCAAGTACAGCACTATTACAGCTGAGTCTTTTCAGATCTAAATGTTTAAGAAACAGACTTTTCCGTTCACCTAGGGGTGAAAAAGCCCTGGGGGACTGATTCAAACCAGACAAACGCACAAGAGACAGAGTGAACAAACATCCTCATCTGTTATACTGTGAAAGGGAGTCTCACCCTTCCTGGTACCTGACCTGCTGCTGTCCACTCCCCAGAGCCAGCACCCCCAAGCCCTGCCCCATGTTCCAGAGACAAAAGTGAACTGTTATGCTCCAACACAGCACCCCTCTCTTCGGTCACCAGAACAATCAACACAATTCCTGAGAAGTCAAGCAATCTTACATTAAATGGAGATATGAGAAATACTTGGGCTCTGAATTAGGAAATACTCTTTTTATTGGCAACAAAGCTACTATTTAAGTAACTTTTCCCAAATAATTTGCTTCTCTCTGTTAGTTTTCATTTCAGAAGATGACATTTCTGATTCTCTCAAATTCAAAGAATGATAACTGTTTTGAGCTCCTAGTGAACTGCTATGTCCCACAGGGTCCCCTGGTCTTATCTAGCTTCACTGAGTCAGGAAGCACGAGTCTACAGTGGACCCTGCAGAGATGTGAAAAGAGAGGAATGCAGAGAGTACAGCAAGGATTTCTCTCAGAACCAGAGCCTCATTAACACAAAGGCATCATTTGAGACAAAAGCAAAGAGGAGAAAGATATTGTGAAAGGGTAGTAGATAGGACATTCTAGCCTTGAATTCCCACCACCGCAGACCAGTGCTGGGCCTAATCTCATTGGTAGCCACAGAGCCAACCTATGTCAGGGTCTCTTGACAAAGCAGATTCCCAACCAAGGTACCTTATGCTTCCCATACTGCAAATCTGGATGAGATTCTGGCTCCTCTTACGAGGGCTCCAATTCCATTTAGGAATCAAGCAAAAGAATTCATAGGTAGAACCAATCTACAATGGCAAAATTTGGCTTAAAACTATAAGATAAAAAGGCCTCTGCACCTTTAAAATGCATCACTAGCCATTTCAAGTCCAGAACGTAATCCACAGATTTCTTCAAACAACCTGCATGCTGGTTTAACGGTTTCATCCCTGCCTTATTTCTCTGGACCAGTGGCATAGTCATGACAGTGTCCTACCATGGTAGAGATGGTAATTTCCAATGCTCCTGCTTATTCCACACCCCCTGGTTAGCCCAAGAGAGGGAAGCACTCATGGTCCTATTACCCAAGTTTGATTCTATAGGGATGCTTCAGGATCACTGCCAGGTTTTTTAAAAAAATTAACTCCTGGCCACACATAATGGGATAAGTCAAAAAAGCAAAAAGGTTGAGACACAAGATCTATAGGGCATAACCAGACCCATTTACTGATTTGTCTATTAAAAAAAGATAGGGGTTGGCTCAGCACCTGTAGCTCAAGCGGCTAAGGCGCCAGCCACATACACCAGAGCTAGTGGGTTCGAATCCAGCCTGGGCCTGCCAAACAATGACAACTACAACCAAAAAATAGCCAGGTGTTGTGACAGGTGCCTGTAGTCTCAGCTACTTGGGAGGCTGAGGCAAGAGAATCGATTAAGCCCAGGAGCTGGAGGTTCCTGTGAGCTGTGATCCCACAGCACTTTACCCAGGGCGACAGCTTGAAGCTCTATCTCAGAAAACAAAACAAAACAAAACAAAAAGATGGGGGGGTTAGCCGGGAGTTGTGGTGGGCACTATAGTCCCAGCCACTTGGGAGGCTGAGGCAAGAGAATCACGTAAACCCAAGGGTTTGAAGTTGCTGTGAGCTGTGACGCCATAGCGCTCTACTAAGGGCAACACAGTGAGACTATCTTAAAAAATAACAATAAAAATAAAAAATGATGGGGGGTGCTGGGTGCTCTGGCTCACGCCTGTAACCCCAGCACTCGGGAGGCTGAGGCAGGTGGATTGCTGGAGTTCACAGGTTCGAGATCAGCCTGAGCAAGAGCGAGACCCCCGTCTCTAAAAAACAGCCAGGTGTTGTGGCGGGCACCTACAGTCCTAGCTACTTGGGAGGCTGAGGCAAGAGGATCACTTGAACCCAAGAGCTTGAAGTTGCTGTGAGCTAAGATGCCATGGCACTCTACCAAGGGTGACCAAGTGAGATTCTGTCTCCCAAAAAAAAATGGGGGGGAGGGTCACACTACATTACTCCAGCTGGTCTGAAACTTCTGGGCTTAAACAATCTTCCTGCCTCAGCCTCCAGAGTAACTGGGACTGCACAAAAGATCTGCCTTTTGGGGAAGCACCTGTGGCTCAGTGGGTAGGGTGCTGACTCCATATACAGAAGGTGGCGGGTTTGAACCTGGCCCCGGCCAAACTGCAACAAAAAAATAGCCAGGCATTCTGGTGGGCGCCTGTAGTCCCAGCTACTTGGGAGGCTTAGGCAAGAGAATCGTTTAAGCCTAGGAGTTGGATGTTGCTGTGACACCACAGCACTCTACCAAGGGTGACAAAGTGAGACTCTGTCTCTTAAAAAAAAAAAAAAAAAAAAAGATTTGCCTTTTTTAGGCCGGGTGTGGTGGCTCATGCCTGTAATCCTAGCACGCTTGGAGGCCAAGGCGGGCGGACTACTTGAGCTCACGAGTTTAAGACCAGACTAAGCAAAAAGCAAGACCCTATCTATACTACAAATAGAAAAACTGAAGCAAGAGGATTGTTTGAGCCCAAGAGTTGGAGGTTGCCGTGAGCTATGACGACACCCAGGGTGATAATTTTGAGACTCTGTCTCCAAAAAAAAAAAAAAAGATAGGCCTTTTTAGTTTTTTGAGACAGAGTCTCACTCTGTTGCCCTCAGTAGAGCGTCGTGGCGTCATACCTCACAGCAACCTCAAACTCTTGGGTTCAAGTGATCCTCTTGCCTCAGCCTCCCTGATAGCTGGGACTACAGCGACCCTTTTAGGGGTCTCCTACGTATCACAATGCCTGGCTACTTTTTTTTAGAGGTGGGGTCTCGCTCTTGCTCAGGCTGGTCTTCAAGCTGATCCACTCACCTCGGCCTCCTAGAGTGCTAGGATTACAAGTGTGAGCCACCACCCTGCCTAAGATTTGTCTTTTTAATGCAGACTCAGGTTAGTCTGTATTAGGATTCCAGTTCTCACAAAACATTCCTTTTGTACTCCCACACCAAGGGAAACATTCCACTTTAATTAAATAGGACACAGGATATAGTTCTAAAATTGCCTGTCTAAGGAAGTCTGTGCTTTGTTAATGTGCCTCAAAGTCCATTTTTATTTTGCTCCATTGTGACAAAAACAAGTTGGAGACAAGCATTTATAGCAAGCCTACTCTAAAGTAGAGACCCATAAGTGAGAAAGGCAACCTTTGCTGTTGAAAAGTTAGATAAGCAAGTCGGAGAAGCTGTTATTAGTTGTCGAACTATATCTTGGAAAGAGAAGTACAGAATTGAAAAATCCTGCTATGAGAAGTCAGGGAAAACTCCCGCATCTCAAAGGACATGCGTTTCAAAGAGAAGAAAAGGTGCATAATAAGAAGTTTTGGAGAAAACATGAACATAGCCAGATACGGTGGCAGGTGCCTATAGTCCCAGCTACTCAGAAAGCTAGGGTGAGAGGATCACTTGAGTCCAGAAGTTCTGGGCTGCAGCAAGCTATGATTGGGCTACTGCATTCCAGCCTGGGCAACAGAGCCAAACCCTCTCTCTCTCTCTCTCTTTTTTTGAGACAGAGTCTAACTATGTCGCCCTCAGTAGAGTGCTGTGGCGTCACAGCTACAGCCACCTCAAATTCTTAGGCTTAAGTGACTCTTCTGCCTTAGCCTCCCGGGTAGCTGGGACTACAGGTGCCCACCATAATGCCCAGCTATTTCTGATTGCACTTGTCCTTGTTGTTTAGCAGGCTAGGGCCGCACTTGAACCCACCAGCCTCTGTGTAGTGGCCAGTGCCCTACTCACTGAGCTACAGGCGCCACCAAAACCTTCTCTCTTAAAACAACAACAACAACAAAAGCATGAACAGAGAAAAAAAATAAAAGAAAAAGAAACAAGATACCTCCCAGACCTTCCTAATGCTGCGACCCTTTAATATAGTTCCTCATGTTGTGGTGACCACTATACATAAAATTATTTTCGTTGCTACTTCATAACTGTAATTATGTGTTTTCCAATAGTCTTAGGTGAACCCCAAAGGGGTCACGAGAACCGCTGCATGGATTACCTTTGAGGTGTTAACAGGCCAGTGTCATCTTAAGGCTCCACGGGCAGGGGGGCGCGACCCTTTTGGGGGTCTCCTGCATATCACATATTTACATTACAATTCATAACAGTAGCAAAATTACAGTTATGAAGTATCAATGAAAATAATTTTATGGTTCGGGGTCACCACAACATGAGGAACTGTATTAAAGGGTCATGGCATTAGGAAGGTTGAGAACCACTGTCCTAGACCAGTAAGTTCAAATCTAGAAAGGTACTTCACAAGGACTCCATCTCTTCTTTTAATCTGCTTCTGAGAAATCATCTGCATTTACTTTATCTGCAGAAAATTAGCAACAATTCCTGTGGCCAACAAGATATGAATTTGAAGAAACCAGGGTTACCAGAAAACCATGAAAGGCTTTAAGTGTGGTATGTTATACAGATCAAAGTTTGCCAGGGGAAAAATATCCCCTGCTTTCTTCTCAAGTTCACTCAGCTTTCAGGACCTCTTTGTGCCTTTCCACTAAGAGGGAATCCTCTGGTTATATCCTCAATATACAAGTGTTGACCTGGCATTACCACTTGTATTTCAAAAGGTACCCAACTTACCACATCCAAATCCAAACTTGTGATTGTGCCCACGCCCTCACGTCTGCTCCACTCTCACTCCCATCTCAGTAGCTCCAGTCTTCTAGCTCCAAAGACCTGGGAGTCATCAATCACTGACGCCCCTTTCACATTCTATTTCTGCATATCTTGTTGGTTCTCCTCTTAAACTATATCCTGAATTTTCTCAACACTCTTGTTGCTACCATCCTGGTCCAAACCACTACTGGCCCTTGAACAAGCATCTCCAATAGCATCCTAGTCAGTCTCCATACTAACACCATTACCACTGCCCCTAGAGTTTATTTTCCCCATAGCAACAAAACCCAGTGAGCCTTTTAAAAACCAAGTTAGCCTTGGCTCAGCACCCTGCCACAGCTTCCTATTTCAAGGTGATATTCACCGCTGCCTACTAGTCTTTACCAGATCTGGCTCCCTGTTACCTCTGACTTCATATCCTACCACTCTCCACCCCACCACATTGGCCCCCTACTGTTTATCAGACAAAAAATCCAGCCTCAGGGCCTTTGCATTTGCTCCACTAGAAATGCACTTCTGGCTCGGCGCCTGTGGCTCAAGCGGCTAAGGCGCCAGCCACATACACCTAAGGTGGCGGGCTCAAATCC
>NW_003852404.1:7737250-7738716 GCF_000181295.1 Otolemur garnettii
AAAAAAAAAAAAAAAAAGAAAAAGAAAAGAAAAAAGAAAGAAAGAAAGATCCTAACAGAACAGGATTTTACAGAAATATCTTGACTTCACAAATGAAAAGGAATTAATTCAGAGAGGTTACTTAACTTTACCATGGTTCCACAGCTAGTATGAAGCAGAGCCAGAATTTTAATTAGGTCTATCTGGGTCCGAAGAAGCGACACTATCCATATACAAAATGAGAGCTAAGGTTTAGGTTCCTTTTGACAGTGGCAGCAGGAGCAGCACTTGCCACAGGTACAGGCAATATCTTCTAATCACTGCCACAACCTGTGGGGGCGGTACATCAGTCTTGCTGCATATTAGGGAGTTAAGTGACTAGCCTAAGGCCACACACCTAGTAAGTCACAGAACTGAACCTTAAACCTCAAGAGGAAGCAGAAAGATTCAGCAGAATGGCAGGAACTAATAAGGTAGGATGCAGACTGACAGGTGGCTCCACCCTGCCCGCTCCCACACCACAGGCCAGGTTAGTACAAGCCCAGGTTTCTTAAGGAAGGCCTAGGCAGTGGCAGTGGCAGACCAGAGCTGATTTCCAAGGTCTAGATCTTAAAGCTAAGAAGTACCCAAAAGAAATGATTCTTCAGTAGAAAATTGGCCTTAGCAATTTAGATGTATCCCAGGCTAGATAGAGGGCCTCCCAAACTTTGTAAATTGCTATCTTGAGACAATGTATTGTTTTGCTTTCAGTGCTTCTTCAAACATTCTTGGGAGAAGGAATCCATAAAGCTCTTCACCTTTAAAGTAATGGGATAGGCGGGGTGTAGTGGCTCAGGCCTGTAATCCTAGCATCCTGGGAGGCCAAGGTGGGTGGACTGCTTGAGCTCATGAGTTAGAGACCAGCCTGAGCAAAAGTGAGAACCTGTCTCTACTAAAAATAGAAAAATGCAGGCAAAAGGATTGCTTGAGCTCAAGAGTTGGAGGTTGCTCTGAGGTAAGACGCCATGGCACTCTCCCCAGGACAACAGCTTGAGATTGTCTTAAAAAAAAAAAAAAAAAGTAATGGGATAGACAGGAGTAGAGGGAATGGAGAAGACTTTTAATAAAGACAGACAGCAAAGTTCTACTCACCAAAAAAAAAAAAAAAAAAAAAAAAGAAGACGAAGGAAAAAAAACTCAGGTATGCTGACTTTGAAGGATGGAACAAAGTCACTATTACCCCATCCTCAAGCTCCTATTTTATTTCAACACCCAAGGGTAGTCTCATCAAAGGCTAGTTAGAACATATGACACTCATCAGCAGGGGCAGCAAACGCCACGCCTATAGAGCCAAAGGCTAAAGCAGGCAAAAACGGAACACAAGGGGTAACACAAAAGTTTGTAAGGCAGGTTTGGCGCCTGTGGCTCAAGCGGCTAAGGCGCCAGCCACATACACCTAAGGTGGTGGGTTCGAATCCCCAGCCCGGGCCCGCCAAACAACAATGATG
>NW_003852404.1:7739509-7746588 GCF_000181295.1 Otolemur garnettii
GGGTCCGGGCTGGATTCGAACCCACCAGCTTTGGTGTATGTGGCTGGCGCCTTAGCTGCTTGAGCCACAGGCACCGAGCCTACCCACTTGGCTCTTGAGCAGTGAGTTCAAGTTTCTCACAGACACAAAATTTACTAGCTCATCAGGCTACAGAAGCAGGTGGTCAACCCAGGTGAAAACAAAACTCTTCCAAGGAACTAGCAACTTAGCATCCTGAAGCACTTAATTACTCGCAAGAGTCAAATGTAAACAAATTGTTCCCAAAAGGTCCCTAAGGGGCAGGGAGGACAGATCACCTGATTTCCTCTCCAGGACCAGAATATTAGCACATACAACTCAAGATGTCACTGATAATGAAGGTAAAAATGCACTTCTCCTGGCCATATGTAAGCCCAACAATACACTTTTAGAAACTCTTTCCAAAAGGGCCCAGTGGGATTTGGAGCAGTATTTGTTTACCAGTTGAGTGTACAACTAAGTAGCAGAAACACAACCCACTGCTGGAAGGTCACAAACGATTCTGTAAGCCATTACAGCCAGAGGATGAGGTCTGGACATTCAGTTCTCAAGGTCAATGAAGAATGATGACAGTCCTGACCTTTCCAAACCCAGTCATAATTGTCCTTCTATATAATCTAATCTAATCATAAGGGCCCCCGAAGAATGCAACTGTACATATTTATTATTCCTTTTAGAAAGGAATGACTGTTATTTCCTGTGTTCCTTTTAGAAGGAAAAGCATTTTGCATGCAGGGAGGGGCTGTCTTACTGTGAGGGACACTTTGAAGTGTCTCACCACCAAGGGATAAGATTTTCTATCTACACACAGACCATCACTGAGATTTGCTGTTAATTTTTGTGGTGCATAATCATAACCCTAATCAACATCCTGCACAAAGCTAGATATTAAAGAGAAGGATGCCTGGCAGAGGCTAACAGAGTTAAAAGCACTATGGAAGAGAAATCTCTATGGTTACTACTTTAAAAAAAATGGTTTCATTCTATACTTTGGCCAAAGATTTAAGTAGCTAAATGCAATCTTCTCCTAGCTTCTCCTAGGAAACCAACAAGTTGGCAGTTGTCCTGACAGAAAAAAATGTCTATTCCTGTAGGGAAAATTTATAGAACGAATACCCTACGCATCCATGGAGCCTACTAGCTACCTGAGACAGCCAGAAACTGATGCTAACTGCAGGTGGCCCACTGCAGTGTAGAGAGGAGCTGGGCTCCTATCTAGAATGTTGGCGTCATAAGATGAAGAACAGTGACTTTTCTCTTGCAGGATTTTTTCCTTTTTTTTTGGAAACAGAATCTTGCTTTGTCGCCCTGGGTAAAGTGCTGTTGTGTCACAGCTCACAGCAACCCAAACTTCTTGGGCTCAAGTGATTCTCTTGCCTCAGCCTCGCAAGTAGCTGGGACTATAGACTGCCTATTTTTTTGTTGTTGCGGCTGTCATTGTTGTTTTAGCAGGTCCGGGCTGGGTTTGAACCCACTACCCTCGGTGCATGTGGTCAGTGCCATAACCACTGTGCTACTGGTGCCAAGCCTCTCTTGCAGGATTTTACCAACAGTTTTAGAATGGCGCACTAAATCCTCTCCTGTTATAGAAGTGAAAGCAAGAAAGCCAGTGACTGCCCGAATTTCCAGTCCACGGAAACCATGGCAGCTCTCCTGATACCCAGAGCAGGCTGGGAACAGGCCCCCATGCAGCCCAATGAAAACAGCTGAGAAGTTACTAGTGAAAAGCTCATTATCCTCCTTTCTTTGAAGCCACAGTGAAACAGATCTTTTTTCCATAGTCCCAGGGACAGACTGCTCAGCATGATCATGCCTACACTGGCCAACTGCTTTACAGAAAGTCCCTTCTGAGGCCTTTGCAGTCTCTGGGACTCAACCTTTCCAAAAGGACCAGGAACAGCTGAGACCAGGACCCTTCAGACACGGTATCCCTACATTTGTGCTTTCTGTGATACTATAAATCTTAAGAAGTCTTCTTAACTGTAGGGACAAATTTGCACCAAGTAACACCAAACTAACTCATGTAATTTTTTCCCCCACTGTACATGTTCCATAATATGTGCCTCCATTGGAAGCACTGGAGCTACTTCTCTAAAGAAAGAGAAGTAAATCAAAGTTCTTATCTCCTAAATTAAAGCTATTGCTCCTCTGCTTTAAAAAAAAAAAAAAAAAAGTGTTCAAAGCTCTCCACTGTTTTCAGGACAAAGTCCAAGCTCCCACAACCAAGCATAAGGAAACCTTTCCCAATCTGGCCCCTGCATACCTCTGTGGTCTCATCTCTTTCCACTCAGCCCTGCCAACCCCCTTCCCTCCAGCCAGAAGGAAATACTTTTAGCTCTCTCAATGCTGCAATACTCACAGCCTCATCTATGTAGTCACTGGCCCTACTCTACCTGTCACTACCAGACTTACCACTGCTTAATTCAACTATTATTTCAAATCTTTTTTTTTTTTGGAGACAGTCTCAAGCTGTTGCCCTGGGTAGAGTGCCAGCAACCTCCAACTTTTGGGTTCAAGCAATCCTCTTGCCTTGGTTTTTCTATTTTTAGTAGAGATGGGGTCTTGCTCAGGTTGTTCTCAAACTCATGAGCTCAAGCAATCCACCGGCCTTGGCCTCCCAGAGTGCTAGAATTACTCTTCTTTCAAATCACAATTTGGACATCATCTTCCCTATAAGACCTTCTCTGATCCCAGGCTGGTACACCATTTATGCCTCTGCCACAGAAAGCATAGCCTTACCTGTCTGACTCCTCCACTAGGCCAGGTCTGGTACACAATAGGTATTCAATGTTTACTGAGACCTTCCTGTGGACTTACACACCATCCAACATCACTGATGGGACAATGTTTAGATGACTGGTAGAAACAAGTAACAGGACAACTTCACAGTAGGTAAGTTTCACAATACTAACTAAAAGCAAAAAGCAGCCCACTTGCTGCCTATTCAAGGTGTTTCTCAGTCTTTCCCAAAATGACACAATAGGACTTGATACTGGATATTCTGAAGATATACAGGAAACAATGACCTCAGGTGTACCCACACAGAAAAATTCTAGCATGATGTCAGAATTTTGTTTGTAGTGTTGGAGGGCTGGGGATCACCAAAAGCCTTTTTTCAAGTATTAGAACTGCCTCTGGATTATGTGGAGTTTGAATGTTGACTTTTAGAAATTAGTCAACCCTCATTTACTAGTCTTCACTCAATTTTTGTTTTGCTTTGTTTTGTTTAGGGATGGAATATTTAAAGCTCATTACCAGGAAGAAGACAGGATAACAGAAAGCTAAGACTTCTACATATGCAATAGTCTACATATGAAAAAGATGTATAGTCTACAGTTGATTTGTTTCCCAGTGATATGGACATATCCTCTATCTGGCTTCCCTCTTTCAAAGGGGCATATTTGGGCCTGAGGTGGGGTCTATGTGGTGGCTCACACGTGTAATCCCAGCACTCTGGGAGGCTGAGGCCAGTTGATGGCTTGAGCTCAGGAGTTGGAGACAAGCCTGAGCAAAAGTTAGACCCTGTCTCCAAAAACAGCCAGGTGTTGTGGCAGGTGCCTGTAGTCCAGCTACCTGGGAGGCTGAGGCAAGAGGATAGCTTGAGTCCAAGAGTTTGGGATTGCTATGAGCTACATTGTCATGGCACACTACCGAGGGTGACCAAATAAGACTGTCTCAATAATTGGCTCAGCACCTGTAACTTACTGGTTAGGGCACCAGCCACTTACACCAGGGCTGGTGGGTTCAAACCCGGCCCAGGCCCGCTAAACAACAATAACAACTACAACAAAAAAAATTTAGTCAGGCGTTGTGGCAGGTGCCTGTAGTCCCACCTACTTGGGAGGCTGAGGCAAGAGAATCCCTTAAGCCCAAGAGTTTGAGGTTGCTGTGAGCTGTGAAGCCACAAGCACTCTACCCAGGGCAACTCAGTGAGACTCTGTCTCAAAAAAAAAAAAAAAAAAAAAGACGGCCTCAAAAATAAAGAAATAAACTAAAATAAGAATGAAAAGTAATGACCAACTCCTAAGACTGCCACAGGTCCCCAGGAAGGGAAACAGCAAAATGCTAGAGAAACGTGGCCAGCTTAAGAGTCAGATAGGCCCGGGGTCAAGTCCCAGCTTCTCCACTTACTATCTGTGTGATCTTGAGCAAAACAGGTTACTCCCTAAACCTCTGTCTCCTTGTCTAAAGTTTGGAGGACAAGGCCTCAATAGGTTGTTTCAAGGATTTAAATAAATAAAAGATATATAAGGGAACCTACATTGTGGCAGAACTGCTCTTTAAGTCAATGAGGCAAGATTTGTGTTCCACCTTTGTACCTGGCACTTTTAAAGGTTTTACTAAAGTAAAGAATAGTAGAAAAAGGGCAGCACCTGTGGCTCAAAAGGGTAGGTCGCTGATCCCATATGCCGGAGGTGGCAGGTTCAAACCCAGCCCCAGCCCCCCCCAAAAAAAAAGAATAGTAGAAAAAAATACTAGACAAGCATCCAAAAGAGCTGCATTGAATCTTACATCTCTGAGTTTACTCAGCTGACCCAGCTGATCTCTAAGTGACTTACTCATTCTGAAAACCTAAAGTAATTCCTAATTTCTGCTGAACACTTTATTCACTTTTGATCCTTTCATTTTTCTTGTTAATTCTTTAACACAAGAGACTCAGTCCCTTCGAAATAGGTGAGGAAAACCAAAGAAAGGCCAAGATACCTAAGAAACTTATCATTTAAGTCACATTAAAACTGTAGGCCAAGCTTTTTTGCAAGGGGTGACATGATGATTCATTCAGATTAGTAGTAGGCAATAAATGTCTCTACTGGAAATTCTACATTCTCTGACACAAAATCACTGTCAGGCACACTGCCTAGCACATAGTGGACCCTCAAAAATGTTGAATGAATGAATATCCAATTGGGAGACACCTGTTACTCTCTAACTTTACTGAAGCCAAAACTCAAAAAGGATGGGCAGTACATAAGAACTCTCTCTACTAAATACACTCTAAACGAATTAATCCTTCAAATTCTCTATTATGCTAAGTAGAAAAACATAAATAACCGTGGAGAAACGCTGAATCAGCGGAAAAAACTTTGAAGTCAAGTTTCAACATTCCCGAGAGATACACCTACCGCTTCGAAGGTCAATTTCCTGGTCTCTTCCAGGGCTCACAAACACCCTCAAAAGGTTTTTGGGGAAGAAAAGCCCAGCTCCTGTTCTACCCTGGTACACTCGACTCCTCACACATAAACCTTTAGGGTGGGTGTCATTCGAACCATCACTGCAGACATGAACAGGAGACCAAAAAGGCATCTCCCCATCTTCACAAAAGGCCACTACAGAACCACAAATTCTGAACAGACCAAATTAATCACGACCCTAATAGAATTGGCAGTTCCTGTTTGAGATAAACTATTTTTCTACAGCTTTTAGAGTCAACATAAAAACTCCAAAAACAAGTACAACAGTCCATTTTCCCCTCCTCTCTCAAGAATGCGGGTATTTTACATATCGCGCCCCTCCCTGAGAAGCACAATCCGAGACCCTTCCCGGGGCTCAGATTGTCGGGTGGGTCCCCGGGGATAGGGGCTGCCCACTGAGCTTTCGGTTGCTCTGGCGGGGTCCCCGGGAGACACGCCTGCCACGGGCTCTCGGAGTAAAAGTGAAAGAGAAAAAAGCCCAGATTCGCCCACCGTAGCGGATAGTGGGGAATTTTAGCAGAGTTGAATGGCCCAAAGAGGACTCAATTTCACCCCTATCCTCAACTGCCTCTTCCTGCTCTTCTCTGGAGCCCGACAAGCCGCCCGGTACGCG
Source organism: Otolemur garnettii (assembly GCF_000181295.1). Lineage (NCBI taxonomy): Eukaryota > Metazoa > Chordata > Mammalia > Primates > Galagidae > Otolemur > Otolemur garnettii. The sequence goes on from NW_003852404.1 coordinate 7,745,333, forward strand.
CAAGCCCCCCCACCCACATGGTGTGTCCCTTCAACAGAGCACATGAACTTTAAAATGGTGCCTCGGGCGGGGGAGCCCGACAGAAAGGAGGGGTCAAAGGGGCCCGAGGCGAGCGAGCGGGCACTGGGGCCAGCAAAAGCAGCCCCGAGAGGCGGGTGGGGCGCCCGGGGTGACGCGCAGAACTAGGGGCCAGAGGGAGGCGCACCGGGCAAAGGTGGAGAGAGAAATGGAACGCGGCCCCTTTAAGAGGCCTTCACGGCGCTCAGGAACCGAGGGCCTCTCCACCACCCCCGGCCCGGCGTGTACGGCCCTTCCTTGGGGAGAACCATCCTCCGACCCGCTCCCCGGAGGCTTCCCTCACGCCAGGTCCCGCCCGGCCCTGCCCCGGGGCGGCGGCTCCTCCTTACCCCGCTGTCTGCCGCCTCCTCCCAGCTCTCAGCGACCTCCTCATCTTCCATCTTACTCGCCGCTTTCCCTCCTCCCCAACCCCCTCCCCGCGCCTGCGCCTTGAAGCGCGCCTCCGTCGCGGGCGCGGGCACGCAAGGCTTTACTCAATGGACCCCGCCCTCTGCCAAGCCCGGAAGAGGCTCCAGGCCAGGGCCCAAGAGCACTAATGCAGCCATCTTGGAAACGGGCAGTTAAGGTAAAAAGCTGCCATCTTCTTTAGGGGCAACGCAGTATTTCTTGTATAGAATGGGAATTCCAGAGAACTTTTCGTTTTGAGCGCGGGAAGTGTCTTCTTTGAAACTATCTTTCTAAGGACAGGCAATTACGGAAAACTTTCTTTTTCTTACAATGAGTCGTAATTTCCTAAATGTAGATTATAATTTCTTCAGGATTCTGAAAACTTTATTTTTTTATTGAGACAGTCTCGCTTTGTCACCCTCCTAGAGTGCAGTGGGGTTATAGCTCAGAGCAACCTCAAACTCTTGGGCTCAAGCGATCCTCTTCCTTCAGCCTCTCAAGTTATGTGGGACTACAGGCGCCCACCACAATGCCTGGCTATTTTTTTTTTAAGCAAGCCTGGGCTGGATTCGAACCTACTAGCCCCAGAGCATGTGGCTGGCGCCCTAACCACTGAGCTTTGGGCGCCAAGCCTCGGAAAACATTTTTATACCTCAACAAAGGAAGAAAAATATCTTTTGATACATAAAGCATTTTTTTTTTTTTTGAGACAGAGCCTCAAGCTGTCCCCCTGGGTAGAGTGCCGTGGCATTACAGCTCACAGCAACCTCCAACTCCTGGGCTCAAGCGAG
>NW_003852404.1:7747588-7751551 GCF_000181295.1 Otolemur garnettii
CGCTTGAGCCCAGGAGTTGGAGGTTGCTGTGAGCTATGCCATGGCACTCTACCCAGGGGGACAGCTTGAGGCTCTGTCTCAAAAAAAAAAAAAAAGAAAAGAAATAGAGACTTTGGACTTTGATGTTCAACTTCAGGCCCTGCCAACTTGATCAAGCTGTGTGATCTTATAGAAATTACTTAAAGTTTCTGTGCCTTGCCTTGGTTTCCTCAAGTGTAATATAGAGATAACAATTATAGCTACTTCAAAGATAGTGCATAAGGATTAAATGAGTTACTATGTTAAAAACCTGGAATAGTGCCTGACCCATTGTAAGAGTATCAGCTATTATCATTTATGGAAGTGTTTTGACTGAGGAAGATTTATTATTCTCTCTGTAATTATACTTTCTTTCCCAAAACACAAAAACAGGGAAAAAAGCAAACACTGTATGTTTTTATTCTTACCGACATGCTCCTGTAGTCCTCTCAGGTTTAAAAACATATTATCCCAGCTCAGTGCCTGTAGCTCAGCGGCTAGGGCACCGACCTCATACACCAGCTGGCAGGTTTGAACCCAGCCAAACAACAGTGACAACTACAACAATAAAAAAAAAAAATAGGCGTGTGGCGGCCTATTTTAGTAGTAGTAGTCCCAGCTACTTCAGATGCTGAGCCAAGATAATTGCTTAAGCCCAAGAGTTTGAGGTTGCTGTGAGCTATGATGCCACTGCACTCTACCCAGGGTAACAAAGTGAGACTCTGTCTCAAACAAAACAAAACCAAAAAAACCCCATATCATTCAGTAATGATACATTTGGATGCTATGTTCAAGTTCCCTCTTTGGAATGTGTTTTTTTTCCTCGTGTTTTTAATATGCCATTAATCTTTCTTTCTTTTTTTTGAGACAGAGTCTCAGTTTGTTGCCCTCAGTAGAGTGCTGTGGTGTCACAGCTCACGACAACCTCAAACTCTTGGGCTTAGGTGATTCTCTTGCCTCAGCTTCCCAGGTAGCTGGGACTACAGGCGCCCGCCAAAACACCTGGCTATTTTTTGTTGTTGTTGCAGTTTGGCCAGGGCTGGGTTTGAACCCACCACCCTTGGTATATGGGGCCAGTGCCCTACTCACTAAGCCACAGGCGCCTCCCCATTAATCTTTCTTAAGTACTATCTTCCTGTTGTGAAATTTTGCAACTTGTATTCTTATTATAAATGACAATCATATGTTAAATGTTACCAATCTTTATTTAAAGGTTTATGTGACATGCTTACTAATTCTCTGGTTTCATGACTTCCTCTCTCTGAAATATTGTTCACCTTTAAGGTTCTGTCCTCAGCCCACTGTTCTTACCTAGATGCTCAAAGTATAAGCCACCCACTACAGGCTGAAGACTCCTAAAGTTTACTTCTAGTGCATCAGCACCTGTGGCTCAAGCAGCTAAGGCTCCAGCCACATACACCTGAGCTGGTGGGTGTGAATCCAGCCTGGGACTGCTAATCAACAATGATGGCTAAAACCAGAAAATAGCCGGGCGTTGTGGCGAGCGCCTGTAGTCCCAGCTACTTGGGAGGCGGAGGCAGGAGAATCGCTTGAGCCCAGGAGTTGGAGGTTGCTGTGAGCTGTGATGCCACAGCACTCGACCCAGGGAAACAGCTTGAGGCTCTGTCTCAAAAAAAAAAAAAAAAACAACTTTACTTCTAGCTATGAACTAACCTGGTGTTTCTGATTCTGATTCCTAAGCTAGGCTTTTTACTGTCATCTCCATGTGCATATTCTACTAGCAGTTCAAATTCTGTCTATAGCTTGGTGCTGTAGCTCAAGTGGCTAAGGCGCCAGTCACATACACCAGAGCTGCCAGGTGTGAAACCAGCCTGGGCCTGTCAAACAACAATGACAACTACAACCAAAAAATAGCCGGGCATTGTGGCAGGCATCTGTAGTCCCAGCTACTTGGGAGGCTGAGGCAAGAGAATGGCTTAAGTCCAGGAGTTGGAGGTTGCTGTGAGCTGTGACGCCACAGAACTCTACCCAGGGCGACAGCTTGAGACTCTGTCTCAAAAAAAAAAAAAAAATCTGTGTCTAAAACTCAACTAATTCTGTTAACTACCGTACCAACTTCAAGGATAAAGGATTTTTGTCTTGTTCACTCTCTAGGGCTATATTACTTGACATACATTCTTCTGTGAATCCATTCTTTGAAGTGAATTATCCTAACTGGGTCTTGGCAACAGTAAAGAGGTTGAAACACTCAAACATCAACCTAAGTCTTTTTTTTTTTTTTTTTAAAGAGACAAGAGTCTCATTTTATCGCCCTCGGTAGAGTCCCGTGGCGTCACACAGCTCACAGTAACCTCTAACTCCTGAACTTAGGCGATTCTCTTGCCTCAGCCTCCCGAGTAGCTGGGACTACAGCCACAACTCCTGGCTATTTTCAACCTAAGCCTTTTTCTTAGAGCCTAATTTGTTTTTCCTAAATGCAATCGACTCCCAGTAGTTTTAGGCTTTGTAGTTACACCATTTTACCAGCAGAGGGAGATAGTTTCTTACACATGCATTCCACCAGTTATAAACATCTGGCTAACTTACGACTCACGAACAGAGGTTACCACAGGTAAAAGGTAAATGTACCTGTTCCAACTTACATACAAACTCAAGAACAAACCTACAGAACCTAACTCGTTCGTAACCCAGGGACTGCCTTTATTGGGCAAAGAGACTTAACAAAGGCATTAGTTGGATATTCCTGGGGCTGAATTTTCTTTTTCTTTTTTTTTTGAAACAGGGTCTCACTCTGTTGCCTAGACTACTATCTAGAGTGCAGTGGCATGGGTATAGCTCACTGCAACCTCAAGCTCTTGGCCTCAAGCAATCCTCCTGCTTCAGCCTCCCTAGGTGCTAGGATTACAAGGGTAAGCTACTGTGCCTAGGCTGGGACTGAGTTTTCAGCACCAGGAAGATGACATCTTGGAAATGATTTGAGGATGCTGCAAAGGAAATAGATTTTGTTCTATAAAATGGGCAATCAGGATGCCAGTCCGACAATGATAAAGCCTTTGCTTGGATAAGTCCTTTCCTCTCTTTTGGTCTGTTTCCTCATCTGTAAAATGAAGGATGGGACAAAATAAACTCTAAAATGGAGAAAGTAGCAGCAATTTCCTCCTTCAGAGATAAGTCCTACTTGAGGCAGCAGCATACACAAGTGTTGGTAGAGACTCTAATACATGAGCACCTCTTTCTTATGAAATATGTTTGAGTGGATCAACAAACTGTGGTATATGTATACCATGGAATATTATGCTGCCATTAAAAAGATGGAGACTTTACATCTTCTACATTTACCTGGATGGAGTTGAAATATACTCTTCCCAGTAAAGTATCACAAGAATGGAAAGATGAATATCCAATGTACTCCATACCAATATGAAATCAATATATAAACAATTACATGTTCCTAAGAACAATAAAACACTATTATAGTCCAGTTCCGGGGTAGAGGGAAGCAGGACGGGGGAGGAGGGAGGACATATGGCAGGAGGAGGGAGGGCATGAGGCAGGATCTCACCCAATGTGCACATTGTGAGGGTGTAAAACATGTCCCCTGGGTGAGGGGCTCTTCTTCAATTGGAACTTTACCTTGGAAGTGAGAACAGTGTAACCTAAATATGGTAATCTCATATGGTTTTGAATAAAGTTTTTTAAAAAAAAGAAATATGTTTGAGACACCATGTTTGGGGCTTCTGTGTTAGAGACCTGCACTCAAAACGGCACAAACCTTTGATATACCACATAAAACACTCTAATATGTGATTGGGAATACAAGAGTAAAGCCAATAGTGAGATAACTTTCTACCTAATGCACAAGCTAAAGTTATGTAGACAGTTGTGTTAAGAATTAAATGGGAATTGGGTGGCGCCTGTAGCTCAAGTGGCTAAGACGCCAGCCACATACACCAGAGCTGGCAGGTTCAAATCCAGCCCAGGCCT
>NW_003852404.1:7751838-7771630 GCF_000181295.1 Otolemur garnettii
ATTTAAAATGTATGTCTTTTTTGAGCCTAAGGATATCCATTGCTACTTTATTTATAATCACAAAAGACTGAAACCAAATTGTCTATCACTAAGGAATTTAAGAAATTATGTAGGGCGGCTCTTGTGGCTCAAAGGAGTAAGGTGCCAGCCTCATATGCTCGAGGTGGCCGGTTCAAATGCAGCCCGGGCCAAAAAAAAAAAAAGAAAAAGAAATTATGTAACATGTATATAAAGGAATAGAATGCAACTGTTACCAAAATTTACAGGGTCCTAAACATACTAATACTGAGTGATCTCAAAGAACTATAGGTAAATTTTTTACAAAAAGCAAGGCACAGAGCAAGGGTATAGTATGGTGCTATTTGTAGATTTATTTTATTTATGTGTATCATTTTCTGATGTACCTCTGGAAGTATATAAGGAGCTTGTAACAGTATTTACCTTGGTGGAGAGGAAGGGCTTCTGAGGTCACTGATAGGATAAGCTTAGTTTTTTTAAAGACATGGTCTCCAATGTCACCCAGGGTGGAGTGAGATGGTACAATTATAGTTCACTGCTGCCTCCAGTTCCTGGGCTCAAGCAATCCTCCTGCCCCAGTCTTCCAAGTATCTAGGACTGCAGATGTGCAACACCACACTGGGCTAATTTTTCTTCTTTTTGGAGAGACAGAGTCTTGCTGTGTGCCCAGGGATGTCTCAAATTCCTGGCCTCCAGCAATCCTCATATCTCAGCTTCCCAAAGTGAAGGGTGAGCCACCATGCCTGGCCTTAGTTTTTATTACATGTCTTTTTGTACCTTTTGAATGAACTGTGTGTATGTATTATCTATTATAAATAAGTAAACATGGCCTGGTTCTTGTAGCTTAGCAGCTAGGGCGCCAGCCACATATACTGGAGCTGGTGCGTTTGAATCCAGCTTGGGCCTGCCAAACAACAATGACAATTATCAACAAAAAATAGCTGGGCATTCTGGCAGGTGCTTGTAGTCCCAGCTACTCGGGAGGCTGAGGCAAGAGAATCGCTTAAGCCCAAGAGTTTGAGGTTGTTGTGAGCTGTGATGCCATAGCACTCCACCAAGGGCAACATAGTGAGACTGTCTCAAAAAAAAAATTCATTAATTTAAAATAAATAAATAGGTAAACACATGAAATGAATTTTAGTACAGCCATGCATTCCTTAATGACAGGGATAAGTTCTGAGAAATTTGTCATTTGCTAGGTTTTGTCATGGAAACCTAGCATGTACTTACACAAACCTAGACCGTGGCACCTACTACACACCTGGGCTATATTATGTAGCCTACTACTCCGAGGCTACAAACCAGTACAGCATGATACTGTATAGAATACTGAAGGCAACTGTAAAACAATGATATTTGTGTATCTAAACATACCTAAACATAGAAAAGGTACTGTAAGGCCAGGCGCTGTGGCTCATGCCTATAATCCTAGCACTGTGACAGGCCAAGGCGGGTGGATTGCTTGAGCTCAGGAGTTCAAGATCAGCCTGAGCTACTGCAAGACCCGGTCTCTAAAAATAGCCAGGTGTTATGGCAGGCACCTGTAGTCCCAGCTACTCTGGAGGCTGAGGCAAGAGGATCACTCACTCAAGCCCAAGAATTTGAAGTTGCTGTGAGCTATGATGCCACCACACTCTATCAGGGGCAACAAAGTGAGACTCTGTCTCAAAAAAACAGAAAAGAAAAGGTACTGTAAAAATATGGTATTAAAGTCTTGAGACCTGGCACAGTGCCCATAGCACAGTGGTTATGGCATGGGCCACATACACCAGAGGCTGGTTGGGTTCCAGCCTGGCCCGGACCAGCTAAACAACAGTGACAACTGCAACTAGAAAATAGCCGGGTATTGTGGCAGGTGCCTGTAGTCCCAGCTACTTGGGAGTCTGAGGCAAGAGAACTGCTAAGCCCAAGAATTTTTTTTTTTTTTTTGAGACAGAGCCTCAAGCTGTCCCCCTGGGTAGAGTGCCGTGGCATTACAGCTCACAGCAACCTCCAACTCCTGGGCTCAAGCGAGTCTCCTGCCTCCGCCTCCCAAGTGGCTGGGACCACAGGCGCCCGCCACAGTGCCGGGCTATTTTTTGGTTGCAGCCATCATTGTTGTTTGGTGGGTCCAGGCTGGGGATTCGAACCCGCCACCTTAGGTGTATGTGGCTGGCGCCTTAGCCGGTTGAGCTATAGGCGCCGAGCTTAAGCCCAAGAATTTGAGGTGGTTGTGAGCTGTGATGCAATGGCACTCTACCAAGGGTGACATATTGAAACTCCGTCTCAAAAAAAAAAAATCTTATGGGACCACTATTGTGTATGTGGTCTGTTATTGAGCATCATTATGTAGCATGTGAGGATATGACTAGGATGGACTCTGGATTTTGTTTAAACTTTTTTTTTTTTTGAGACGGAGTCTCACTTTGTCACTCTCAGTAGGGTACCGTGCCATCATAGCTCATAGCAACCCAAACTCTTGGGCTCAAGTGACCCTCTTGCCTCAACCTCCCCAGTAGCTGGGATTACAGGCTCCTGACACAACTCCTGGCTATTTTTAGAGACGGGTTCTTGCTTTAGCTTAGGCTGGTCTTGAACTCCTGAGCTCAGGCAATCTACCCACCTCGGCCTCTCAGAGTACTAAGATTACAGGAATCAGCTACCTCACCCAAACCCTTGTTTGAACTTCTTAAACTGCACCCACCTCTCTCATCTAACCTCATCCCTTATCTCCTTCTCTAATCATGTCCCAAACGGCCTTCATGCTGTAGAGAGACTATTCTGAAACACCATTTTTATCATACAGTATATCTTCTGTGCTCACAAACCTCCACGATCTAGGAGGATTGTCCAGTCTTCCTCCTGATATTCCAGGCCATATATAAACTGGCCTCAATTTTATCTCCATTTGTCAGACACAAGGTTCTGTAGAGTTCAAGAAGATAAGCTTTGGAGTAAGATCACCTGGGTCACCCTGCTGTTACTATGGGTTAACTAAATTCATATGTGCCTCAGATTCATCACCTTTAAAATAAGGACAATAACAGCACCTATTTAGCAGTGTTTGGTATATAATAAAGGTACTCAATAATCATCAATTGTGATTATTATTAAATAATTTGCTTTAGTGTTTTTGTGCATATCACAGTTTATAATTTTATAATGCCTTATTTACCTTTTTTATTGCCTCTCTCTCCGAGTGGACGGCAGGCGCCCTTCATGAGGGCAGGGATCTCATTAGTTTTATTTTAAAATATTTTACCAGGCCAGGGGCAGTGGCTCACACCTATAATCTTAGCACTCTGGGAGACCAAGAGGCAATAAACAAGGCAAATAAAGCAATATAAAATTATCAATTGTGTAGGGCCAAGCGCAGTGGCTCATGTCTGTAATCCCAGCACTTGGGAGGCTGAGGTGGGTGGATTGCCTGAGCTCACAGGTTCAAGACCAGCCTAAGTAAGAGTGAGACCCCCTTCTCTAAAAATAGCTGGGTCTTGTGGCAGACGCCTATAGTTCCAGCTACTTGGGAGGCTGAGGCAAGAGAATCACTTGAGCCCAGGAGTTTAATCTGCTGTGAAATAAGACGCCACAGCACTCTACCAAGGGTGACCAAGTGAAACTGTCTCAAAAAAAAAGAAAAATTATAAATCATGATATGCACTTTGGGAGGACAAGACAGGAGGGTTACTTGGGCTTAGGAGTTCAAGACCAGCCTGAACTAAGAGTGAGATCCCATCTCCACTAAAAATTGAAAAATTAGCCACGTGTTTTGGTGAGCACCTATAGTCCCAGCTACTCTGGAGGCCAGAGCACGCTAGCCTGGGCAATAAAGCAAGACTCTGTCTCAAAAACAAAACAAAAAAAACCCAAAATGTTTTACCATACCTATCACATGGTCTGACACATAGCAGGTGCTCATCAAATACTTACTGAATGCCCTCTCAGTTGTCCAATTCTTAGTTCATTCATTCATTCAGCAAATAATTAGGGAGTCTCCTACCATGTGCCAGTCTCTATATTAGGTGCTAGCAGTAAAGCAGTGAGCAAAAAACAGACAAAAATCCCTGCAGTTCTTGAGGTAGGAGATATACAGTAAAGTGGTTATGGATTTGTTCTAACATGATCCAGCATTCCAATCCTGACTGAAATCAGAATCCCTGGGCATCTTTTTTTTTCCTCTTGAGAGAAGAGTCTCATTCAGAAAGTGAGTCAATCTGGGTAGAGTACCGTGGCATAACACCTCACAGGAACCTCTAACTCTTGGGCTCAAGTGATCCTCTTGCCTCAGCCTCAGCCTCCTGAGTAGCTAGGACTATAGGCACTCATCACAATAGCCCACTATTTTTCAATTTTTTTTTTTTTTTTTTAGTACAGCTGTGGTGGTGGGGAGTTGTCTCACTCTTGCTCTGGCTGGTCTCAAACTCCTGAGCTCAGGCCATCCTTCCAGAGGGCTAGGATTATAGCTGTGAGCCAATATGACTGGCCATTAGTGTTTCCTTCAAAAAAAAAAAAAAAAGCAGGTTCTAAGGCCCACCTCACACCATTGCTTCAGACTTTTTTTAAAGCTGCCCAGGGCCGGGTGCAGTGGTTCATGCCTGTAATCCTAGCACTTTGGGAAGCTGAAGCAGGTGGATCAACTGAGCTCAGGAGTTTGAGATCAGCCTGAGCAAGAGCAAGAGCAATACCCCCTCTCTACTGAAAACAGAAAAACTCGCCAGGAGTTGTGGTGGGTGACTGTTGTCCCAGCTACTTGGGAGGTTATAGAATTTGAAGTTGTTATGAGCTATAATGCTATGTATGCTACCCAGGGTGACAGAATGAGATGCTGTCTCAAAAAAAAAAAAAAGGGAAACAGATAATAGCTGGTCCAGTATTCCTAACATTGAGTGCTACAGTATATTTGGAAGGGGAAGAGTTGGTCACAAGTTCTGTGACAATTTTTAAGCATGAGATTTTTAATGACATGATTTAAATATTTCTTTTAGCAATTACAAATGCCAATTTTTTATTTGGCAGTGACATTTCCTAATTGGAAAACCTAAAATTTCCTTAATCAGTGTTTCTCACACTGATTCCCTGAGTGTATTCCCAGGGGTCTTTCGAATTATTCAATTTTGAAGAATATATTAGTTGCTAGAGTAAGGCTGACCCAAGTCTACTCAATAGCGCATTGCCCTCCCAACTTGAGAGGGGACTTGGTTTCTGACCCAGCCCTATGTCCTATAAGATATCCCAGAAAGTCCACTTTATCCCAGAGCAGTGTGCTGGCAGCTCAAGTTTGCTCCAGTTTTAGGTATAAGAAAGTGAAGACTGAAGCCCTTGATCTCGATATCCCTGGCCATTTCCTTAGACCACACGCTATAGAGATGAGTTTGGGAAGGATCTCACCTGCACATCAGCTTACTACCCTGAGAAGGGGGATTCTTCTGCTCGACGCCGTTCCCTGATGATAATTATAGTGGGAAGTAAAGAGATTGGCGAACTAGATGTGCCTGAGTTCAAATCCCATCTTCCCCTACTCCACCCCCTTTTCCTGCTAGGTGTGCAAGCTCTGGGCCAATAATTCTCTGCGCCTGTTTCCTCATTTGAAAAGAGCACCTGGTAACAACTCATAGTGGTTGTTACAGTTAAGAGAGGCTTCTCTCGCACACCTCAGGCACTGAGTTTCCCTCCTCCCGACGATAACTAAGGGCACCTGCATCCTCCACAACCCTCCTCTGTGCTCATCCGGGTCCCACCGGTAGAAGTGAGCTAATTCCTCGCTAACGTCTATGTCAGTCTCATACCCATTAGGAAAACCGCCTAGTTATCCCGACTGTGCGGCGGAGGGAGGGTGCAGCTCTGAAACCAACTCTAGAACACAGGCAAGGCAATCGCGAAAGATTCACCCACCAGAAAACCTCTGGCCCGAGACCACGACACTCCTCAGCACGGCACGGCCCCCAGACCGCCCCGCTCCGTCCCGCCGCGCTGACGTGATTGTGCGCGCGTCTTCCGCGCCGGGCCCCGGCGCATGCGCGCTCTGCGCTGTCTTCTCCCGGTCAGAGCAGCAGCCGCGGCGGCGTTTGAGTGGACGAAGATGGCGGATCGGGGCGACTCGGGGTCCCGCTAGCTGTGAGGACCCCAGCGTACTGCAAGTGCTGCGTGAGGCAGAGCGAGTCTGCTCTGACCCTGTCCTTGGTTCCCTCATCACGGTCGCCAGCGGAGCGAACCCGAGAGCGTAGAGCGGGCTGGGCCAGGTGAGGCCTCTCCCCCTCCCGGGGCCGTGGCGGGGAGCCGGCGCCTCCTGCCCTTTATGCCCCGGGCCCGAAGGAGGCAGCGGGCCCCCCAGGTCTGGAGCGGGGGTCTATCCTGGCTGGTCAGGGCGCTTTGCTGTCGCCGTCCTCGGTCTCTCCTGGGTTAGGCGGGGAGGACGCGAGCCCCTTTCTAGCCAGCCCTTGGAATGGGAGCGAACCCGTCTTCTCGCCTCTGCAGGGCGGTTCTCGTCCCTTCGGGGCCACGAAGGGGTGTGTGGCAGGGAAGGGATAGCTTTAGGGTGTAAGATAATCTTTCCACCAACCCCCAAACCTGTAACTCCTGGTGAGAGAAGCCAGAGTGGGGTGCCTTCCAAAACTGGGCTGCGGCTAGGGGCCAGCATTTCTGAAGCTGCAGCTGCAAAGGGATGATTTTGGAATCGGTTTGCGAAATAAAACACTAGCAGCTTTTCCTATCCGCTAGCTTGTTGAGTGTTCCCTAGAGAAATGGGAGCTGCAGAGCTCATTGCCCGAGACGGCAGTCCATGCTGTAACTGGAAGATTTCCCCGGGTGAGAATTGTGTGCAAAGGCAACGGTGGAGGGTGGGAACGAATTTGTGGATGAAGAGAAAACAATTGTGAGGTCTCGATAGTCTCAGCCGAGCCACTTCAGCGCTAATGGAGTTCGTTTGAAACCTTCAGAAAAACCAATTGCTTTGTCTGTTAATAATCCAGATTTTTGGGGGGAAAATAAAAGCTTCATTTCTTTTTTTTTTTTTTTTTTTTTTTGAGACAGAGCCTCAAGCTATCCCCCTGGGTAGAGTGCCGTGGCATTACAGCTCACAGCAACCTCCAATTCCTGGGCTCAAGCGAGTCTCCTGCCTCCGCCTCCCAAGTAGCTGGGACCACAGGCACCCGCCACAACGCCCGGCTATTTTTTGGTTGCAGCCGTCATTGTTGTTTGGCGGGTCCGGGCTGGGGATTTGAACCCGCCACCTTAGGTGTACGTGGCTGGCGCCTTAGCCGGTTGAGCTATAGGCGCCGAGCCAAAAGCTTCATTTCTTAATTGTCAAAGTCTGGATTTTTCTGTGGTGGGATTCTGCTTGATCTAGATGTAGATTCAGACACCTTACCAGTTTGCACTTGCGGGCAGGGACATTGTACTGTGCTTGTTAATTCCTTTTTGAGAACAACTTTCTGTTGTTGTTCACATGCCAAGCTGGAGACTTTGACTTAGTTTCTCTGGTGTGGGAAAGCTGGTTTGAAGCCTGTGGTCTCTTCCTTGAGGAGTGATGCCTTCAGTTAGAATTGTGCTGTGGGGAATTGTTGAGACAATTGCTTTCCCTTGAACACACCGAATACCTTTTGTAACAAACTGATTTTGCTTAAGAATGATGACATCATGGATTTAAAGGAACAAGGAGAATTTGGGAGGAAATACCATCATTTAGAATTGAACATTTAGACTTTAGTCTGTAGCTCTTACAGTGACTAGTGATGCTCTGTGTCACATTTGCTAACTTTGAGAGTATTCAAGTGTGTAATCTGATTGAGCGTCATTTCTATCTTATGTTGTTACTTTGTACCCAGTAACTGCTTTTGACAGGCCCAATATTAATATGTTATCCTATTTACCTTGGTCCTTGGGTGTGTTGTGTGTGTTCTTCAAAAAGCTTTTAGTTGTTAAAGTGACAACTGTTTAGTTTAACATTAGCTCATTCTTTGACTATTTTTTCCTTTTCTATTTTTAAACTCTTTTCCATAGAAATTTATAGATTTTCTTTGTGCCTTTTCTAAAATGTAAGCCTGAACCAGCAACTTCTCTGTGATAGAAAAAATTGGAGAGCCACTTTGCATATCAGTTTGCTAATAAAGAATCTTGAAATTAATGCAGTAAAATGTCCTGGTGGTTTGACATTATGCTTCTTGGCATAATATGTTGCATTGTTGTGCTAAATCATCATCAGGTATTGCTGCAACTTCATGACATCCATGACATCATTCGCTGTACAGCATTTTGGCTTTTGCAATTCCTTACCTCTCTCAGTTACAAAAGGAACAGAATCAGGAAAAATAGTTTAGGATGCTTCTTTTTAATGTCTCGTTTCTAAAAGGGCCTTTATTTAATGCTGCTTTAGATAGTTTAAACTTTTCCTTAAGATTTAGAGCTGTGTAATTGTTTCTCCCTATTACGAAGAGCAAGCAAAGAAAATGCTAGAAAAACCTTTGAGTTTAATGAGAATATTTAGGTCTCACGGAGAAGCTATCTCAAAGAAGAACAAATATGTGATGGTCTTTCTGATTTTAGGGTTGTTTTAGTGGCTAAATTAACCACTCTTTATAAAACCAGAAACCATTTGGTTAAATAATGCCCTTCCCACTTCACAAGATTGTTACGTGGATCAGAAAAGATACTGTTTGTGAAAGTGCTTTGTAAAATGTAAAATAAGGATAAATATAAGATTGATTATCCCTATTATATGAACCACTTATTGAAAAGGCCTTTTTCATGCTAGACATTTTGGGAAGTAGGTACTAATGATTCTAAGACAAGACAGCTTTTGGTCTGAGGTTGCCTATGGTCTGGTTGGGGAGGCAGACATGGGAACCCTTTAAGCATATTGTAGTTAATATAAGAAGAGCACCGAACTGACCAAGAGAGTCAAAGAAGGCTTCTTTGGGCTGGCATGGCTTTTTTCCACCCTTTCCTGTTCTGCAAAGTCTACCTTTTGTGAGTGACTTGCTTTTTATAAAAACTTCAAAAAAATTCTCTTTTCCCTTTTATTCATTCACTGTCATGACACTTCCCACACAGTATGCCCCAGTTACGGTTTCTGCATTCTCCAAAATCCAACAGTCTTGGGAGAACCTTTCTGAGTGAGTCATATGCACAAGCAACAAACACAAACGTTGCAGCTGCAATTAAAATATCTCAGATTACTAAGTGGTGACAGCTTTAGAGTGATGATGTTTTTTTTTGTTTTTGTTTTGTAGACTAGCACAAGAGGAATTGTACGTTTAATTTGATCACATTAAGTTAATACAGTAAATGTTAGTTGTTGTGCCTTACAGTATTGCGTTAGGTGATTATTAGTATTGTCTCCTTTTTCCCAATAATAAATAGAACGAGAAAGTCAAAATTCATTTTGAGGTAAAGCTGACAGCTTAAGTCAGAATCCTGCTGAAATATTTTATAGACTCTATTTAGGAGGTTTGGGGTTGCTTAAGTATCTCTGATACTGAACTGTGTCCGAACACGCATTATACACTCTAGTGATATAGTTGTTTCGTAATGAATGTTTTTACCTACATTATAAAACTTAATACATTTTTGGATTGAGCAGAATCTTAACATGGCACAGTTATTATTTGAACATGTGCCATCTATATTTTAACTAAAAACGGATGCCCTAAGGTTGTGAATGACGTAAAAGTGAAGGTGATGCTTTCATTTTCCACGTTGTGGCAGTTTGTTACATGTACAAGGATATATAACCTAAAGGGAAATCATTTAAACATTGCCCAGTATGAAGCTTATAATGCAGCTGGTTTTTAAAGTTGTTTCCTGTGACATTTTCCTAAAAGCCTTGTAAAGTTATTCATGTATTAGAGAGCAAATTTGCTTTGAATTTGATTCTTCTATAATAAATTTCCACTTCTGAATTTATAAAGTTTTCTTCTAAACATCTAATTTAATTTTTTCCAGGCTGGGAGTGGTAGCTCATTTCTCTTCTAGCACTTTGGGAGGCCAAGGCAGGAGGATTGCTTGAAGCCTGAGATTCAGCAACGTAGTGAGACCCCCATCTCTACAAGAAAAATAGCAAAATTAGCCAAGTATGGTAGTGTTGGCCTCTAGTCCCAGCTAATTAGGATGCTAAGGCAGGAGGCTTGCTTGAGCCTAGGATTTTGAAGTTGCAGTGAGCTATGATGATGCCACTGTACTCCACCCTATCTGGGGTGATAGAGTAAGACACTGTCAATTTTTTATTCCAGTGTTGCTGCTGTATGTTTTGCTTCAAAGATAAAAGTATCTTGTGATGCTTTGATATAGAGCCATACTCACACATGTGTGTTTATATATATATACTATGTACATCTGATAGATATTAGGTATTAGAAAAAACAACAGTCACTTGTAAAATTTTACTATTCTGAACGGTAACTTAGATGGCAACATTTTCTCTTCTAGTAATAATAGATTTGAAGTAGTTCTTTTAATTTCTGTAAAGGCAAACAAGTTTTAGTTTTGGGGTAATGTACTTTTTCTTTTTCTTTTTTTTTTTTTTTAAACGGAGTCTTAAGCTGTCACCCTGGGTAGAGTGTTGTGACGTTATAGTTCACAGCAACTTCTAACTTGGGCTAAAGCGATCCTCTTGCCTCAGTTATTTTATTTTATTTTATTTTATTTTTAAAGTAGAGATAGGGTCTCACTTTTTTGCTCAGGCTGGTCTCCAACTTGTGAGCTCAAGCAATCTGCCTGCCTCAGCCTCCCAGAGTCCTAGGATTACAGGCGTGAGCCCCTGCACCCAGCTAGTATACCTTTAGAATGCTTTTTTTTTTTTTTTTTTTTTTTTGGAGAGAGAGAGTCTTACTTTGTCACCCTGAGTATAGTGCCATGGTGTCATCATAGGTCACAGCAACTTAAAAATCTTGGGTTTGAGCAATTCTCTTGCCTCAGCCTCCCAAGTAGCTAGAACTATAGGCATGCACCACTACACCTGGCTATCTTTTCTATTTTTAGTGGAGGCAGGGTCCTGCTCTTGCTCAGACTGTTCTCAAACTCCTGAGCTCAAATAATCCACTGGCCTCGACTCCCAGAGTGCTAGGATTACAGGCGTGAGCCTCTGTGCCAGCCAAATAAATTTCTTTGTTTCTCTGTATCACTGTAGGCACATGGATTTTAATTTAATCATTATATTATACTTAGTTGTAGCCATTTGTCTTGTTGACACTGAAATTTGGCCAGTAAAAGCATCCATAAGTGTTGTGTACTTTTTTTTTTTTTTTTGAGACAGAGCCTCAAGCTGTCCCCCTGGGTAGAGTGCCATGGCATTACAGCTCACAGCAACCTCCAACTCCTGGGCTCAAGCGAGTCTCCTGCCTCCGCCTCCCTAAGTAGCTGGGACCACAGGCGCCCGCCACAACGCCCGGCTATTTTTTGGTTGCAGCCGTCATTGTTGTTTGGCGGGTCCAGGCTGGGGATTCGAACCCGCCACCTTAGGTGTACGTGGCTGGCGCCTTAGCCAGCTGAGCTATAGGCGCCGAGCCAAGCAATTGAATTTTAACATAAGATTTTTTTTCCTTTAGATTTTAATTGTCTCTTATACTCAAAATTTTGGATTTAATAGTGTTAACATTTATTTGCTTTCCTTCATATATATAAGAAGATTTAAAAATGGAGGATCAGGGCTCGGCACCTGTGGCTCAAGTGGCTAAGGCGCCAGCCACATACACCTAAGGTGGCGGGTTTGAATCCAGCCCAGACCCGCCAAACAACAATGATGGCTCCAACAAAAGAATAGCCTGGCGTTGTGGCGGGAGCCTGTGGTTCTAGCTACTTGGGAGGTGGAGGCAGGAGACTCGCTTGAGCCCAGGAGTTGGAGGTTGCTGTGAGCTGTGAAGCCATAGCACTCTACCAGGGGGATAGCTTGAGGCTCTGTCTCAAAAAAAAAAAAGAAAAAGAAAAAAGAATATTATATCCATCAAGATCTAGCCAAAAACTGGAAAACTACTAGATATTTCAGGGGAGACTTGATACAGGGCTGTAATTACATTTGTGTTACAAAGAACAGTAGAACAAAAAGGAATAGGGTGGGTATCTTAGTCTGTTTTTGTGTTGCTATAAAAAAACACCTGAGACTGGGTAATTTTACAAAAGAAAAGAGGTTTATTTAGCTCCTTGTTCACACTGACAAGTTCAAGGGCCTGGCCCTGGCTTCTGACAAGGCCTTTCCTACTGTGTCATAACATGGCAGAGAAGGAGAAAAGGGAAGTGGGAACAGGGAAAGACCTGAGGGATGTTCTGGCCTTATAACAGCTCACTCTCCCAAGAACTAATCTGTTCCCCGATAAGTGATACAGTCTCATAGCCAGAACTCACTACTTCTGTAACAGTACCAAGCCAATCATAAGGGAGTTTGCCCCCATAACCCAAGCGTCTTCCACTAGGCCCCACCTCTTAACACCCTCACACTAGGGATTAAATTTCAACATAAGTTTATATGGGAATGAATAAACCGTATCTAAACTATGGAAGTAGGGTAACTTAGAGTTAGTAGCTGTACTGTGAAACTTTCACCTCAAGAGTTGAGGGGAATAAAAAGGAGAGAATGGTATTACCAGAACTTGAAGAATATGGAGGAGGGCCACCACATCAAATAACTTCTGCTACTTTCAGAGCTGGATCCATGAGGAGGAATTGCCAAGGATCATCACATGGATGATGCTTGGACCATCCTCCTAATTTTTATTAGCTTTTGGTTTATCCATAGATGTTTTCTTTTTGCAAAAATATATCTACATATATTCTTACTGTTGTTGTTTTTTTCTTTTGGCCAGGGTCGGGTTCGAACCTCCGGTATATGGGGCTGGTGCCCTACTCCTTTGAGCCACAGGCACCGCCGCCATAATAGTAAAGCATTCTCTTTTTTTGTAGTTTTTGGCCAGGGCTGGGTTTGAACCCACCACCTCCGGTATATGGGGCCAGCACCCTACTCTGTAGCGCCCCAGACGCCGCCCTCATATATTCTTTCTTACACAAAAGGTTGCCCTGGTGCATACATTGGTCAGCACCTTGGTCTTTTTACTTAATATAGTAGAAGCTCCATGATTAACCACTTCCTTACAGTGACAACCTTCTTAAGTTGACTTAATTTCATAGAACATGCATCATATGTACATACTAGTATAGTAGGCCTAGTTCATTAGGTTGGCCACCTTCATATGTTGACCAATTTGTTACAGTCTCTTGAGTGGTCAACTTACAGAAGTTCTACTGGGATAGAGAAAAGTGGTCTTGAAATATACCTGGGGCTTTGAGTGATGTAAGAGCCTTGACCTTTCCTCCCAATGCTAGATTCTTCTTACTGGCCATCTTTCCTCCTGAGCTCTCTGTGGGACAGGCTTTGCCAGGTCTGCATAGTGGTCTGATGGCTCCTCCCTCCCAATCCTGCTGCTTCTACACTTCTCACAAAAGCTACTTCCTGGTAAACCTTTTCATTCTGAATTATATTTAGCATTGCTTCCTGGAGAACATAACCTATATCATAATTCCTTCTTTTTTTTTGGAGACAGAGTCTCACTTTGTTGCCCTCAGTAGAGTGCTGTGGCATCACAGCTCACAGCAACCTCTAGCTCTTGGGCTTAAGCGATTCTTTTGCTTCAGCCTCCTGAGCAACTGGGACTATAGGCACCTGCCACAATGCCCGGCTATTTTTTTGTTGCAGTTTGGGTGGGGCCAGGTTCGAACCCGCCACCCTTGGTATTTAGGGCCAGCACCCTACTCACTGAGCCACAGGCACTGCCCCTGTATCACCGTTCTTACATAAATCATCATATTTCCTTCATGTTACTATTTTTTTACCTTAGGCTTTGCACGTAACAGCATGGTAGTGGTGTAAATGAATTGTCTGCCTCTATGTGTATGTTTTAACATAATGCTTTTTTTATCTGGATGTGGTGGCTCACATCTGTAATTTTAGCACTCTAGGAGGCTGAGGCAAAGGATCACCTAAGCAAGAGCAAGACCCCATCTCTACTAAAAATAGACAAACTAGCCAGGTGTTGTGGCGGGCACCTGTAACCCCAGCTACTTGAGAGGCTGAGGCAAACAGATTGCTCAAGACCAAGAGTTTGAGGTGGCTGTGAGCTATGACACCATGGTACTCTACCAAGGGTGACAAAGACAATGTCTCGGAAAAAAAAAAGAGCATAATGCTCTTCCTAGAAAATTTAGGGAATACAGATAAACACAAAGAAGTAAAATAATTTATAAAATCTCCATTGGAAGTAAATGGCTTATTTTGGTAAACTTTTAGAGAAGTGCATAAATATGCAGCTCAGTTGAATTGTTCATTTAGAACTCATCTATGTGACCTTGCCTAAACAGGAAACATAACTCTTTAGCAGTACCTCAGAATCCGACAGTGGTTATGTAACCACTGTCCTTACTTCTAACAGCATAAATTAATTTTGCTTGATTTTGAGCTTGATATAAGTATAATCATGTAGTATATTCTCTTCTTTTTTACTTGACATTACGTTTCAGAGATTTATTCATATATGTATACTTATTCTTTGCTGTATAATATTTCATTGCATGAATATACCATAGTGTTTTTTTTTGAGAGACAGAGCCTCAAGCTGTTGCCCTGGGTAGAGTGCTGTGGCATCACAGCTCAACAGCAACCTCCAACTCTTGGGCTCAAGCGATTCTCCTGCCTCCACCTCCCAAGTAGCTGGGACTATAGGCGCCTACCACAACGCTCGTTTGGTTGCAGCTGTCGTTGTTTGGCAGGCCAGGCTAGATTTGAACCCACTAGCTCATGTAAATGTGGCTGGTACCTTAGCTGCTTGAGCCTGTACCATACTTTTTTGTTTGTTTTTGAGACAGAGTTTCACTCTGTTCCTCTGGTTAGAATGCCGTGGCATTCTCATAGCTCATAGTAATCTCACACTCTTGGGCTTGAGCAATCCTTTTGCCTCAGCCTCCCAGGTAGCTGGGACTATAGGAATGCACCATTATACCTGGCTCATTTTTCTATTTTTAGTAGAGGTAGTGTCTTGCTTTTACTCAGGCTGGTCTTGAACTCCTGAGCTCAAGCAATTTGCCCACCTCAGCCAAGACTCTTATTTCTTAACCCATATCTTCAGAATAATTTTTTTAAATTAAGTCATAGTTGTGTACATTAATGCAGTCATGGGGTACAGTGTGATGGTTTTATATACAATTGGCAATATTTTCATCAAACTGGTTAACATAGCCTTCATGGCATTTTGTTAGTTATTGTGTTAAGACATTTATATTCTACATTTAGAAAGTTTCACATGTACCCTTGTAAGATGCACCATGGATGTGGTCCCACCAATCATCCTTCCCTCCCTCTCTCCTTTCCCCATATTCTTGGGCTATAATTGGGTTATAGCTTTCATATGAAAGCTATAAATTAGTTTCTTTTTCTTTCTTTCTTTTTTTTTTTGAGACAGTCTCAAGTTGCCCTGGGTAGAGTGCCATGGCAACATCGTAGCTCACAGCAACCTCTAACTCTTGGACTCAAGTGATCCTCTTGCCTCAGTGTTTTGTATTTTTTTGTAGAGACAGGGTCTTGCTCTGGCTCAGGCTAGTCTTGAACCTTTGAGCTCAAGCAATCCACCTTCCTTGGTCTCCCAGAGTTCTAGGTACTCTTGGCAGGATCCAGAGTTAGTTTTTCCTTTGAAGTTGGAGGTCTTCATCTTTGTTACTGGTCAAGGAGGCTAACTGCTATTCCCTTTGATGTCTGTCTGTCAGATCCTTGAACTAGAGGAATTATTGGAAAACAAACTTTCATTTTCATGATTATACTAGAACTTAGCTTTTGGTTTTCAGTGGAGAAAAATGTAATCAGAAGATTTCACAGATAGCTTATACTTGTCAAATTAAGGTGGTGCACAGCTAGTGTGGGAAAGTGCTGAAAAGCAGATTTTCATACTGAAGGGGGAAAAAATATGGACAGCTTGAATACACATGCCTGAATGTTTCCAAGCATCTACAGTTGAATACTGATGTTTGTTTCCTACCTACTATAGCTGTCAAGTGGAATGTCATGGCCAGCTCCTCGGACAGTGAAGATGACAGTTTCATGGCTGTGGACCAAGAAGAAACTGTGCTGGAAGGGACAATGGAACAAGATGAGGAGCCCCGCCCATTATTGGAGGTTGAGGAGACTAGACATAATAGGTCCATGTCAGAGCTGCCAGAAGAAGTTTTGGAGTATATCCTGTCCTTTCTGTCACCATACCAGGAGCACAAGACGGCAGCCCTTGTCTGCAAACAGTGGTATAGACTTATCAAAGGTATTGTGGAAAGGAGAGAAGTTTATTTCAAATTTCGTTGAATGGTTTATTTTTATCTTTGTTTATCAGGCCCAGGCAAGGCTCAAAATTGCCACCCCTGGTATATGGGCCCAGCATGCTAACCACTGAACTATAGTGGCTAGCTCAAGAATGGTTTATTTGTAGATTGCCAATTTCATTTTCTCTTTTCTTCCGTAAATGTATTGTGATTGGCTCGGTGCCTGTGGCTCACTAAGGTGGCGGGTTCGAATCCAGCCTGGGCCCGCCAAACAACAATGATGGCTGCAACCAAAAAAAATAGCCAGGCATTGTGGCGGGCACCTGTGGTCCCAGCTACTTAGGAGGCGGAGGCAGGAGACTCGTTGAGCCCCGGAGTTGGAGGTTGCTGTGAGCTATGATGCCACGGCACTCAACCCAGGGGGACATCTTGAGGCTCTGTCTCAAAAAAAAAAAAAATGTATTGTGGTTATAAAATTTAGTTTTTCACAATTAACACTGCATTTCCTTTTCTTACCTTGGTTAGTTTTATGAACAGCTTGAATACTAAAGTATTTAATCCCATTTGCAGTTTTAAAATGAGGTTCTTTTTAAAAGCTTTATATTCTTGGAGTTGATATGGTAAATTATATCGTTTTTGAACAGACTATTTAGGGATGGATATGGGTTAACAGTAATAGCTAACAGGTATATAGCTCTTACCAGGTGTCGTCAAGTACTGTGGTAAATGTAGTCTCAGAGCAGACTATGAATAGAATGTGTTCCATTTTACAGATGAAGAAACAGAGTAAGGCAGAGTTAACTTATTTAATGTGAAGAACATGAATAAGGCATTGTTAACCTATTTATACAGGATTAATGCCGCATGAAAGATTCACAGTCAGCAGGGCATGATGGCACCTGACTTTGGCCCCTTGAGATGCTGTAGTGGAAGGATTGCTAGAGCCTAGGACTTCTGGGTTCCAGTGCCCTATGTTGATCAGGTGTCTGCACTGGGTTTGGCATCAGTATGGTAACCTTCCAGTAGCAGGGGACCACCAGCTTGCAAGCTTCACATTCAGACAATCTGGCTTTAAGTGTTCGTATCTTTTTTTTCTTTCTTTTCTTTTCCTTTTTTTTTTGAGATGGAGTTTCACTATATTGCCTTTGGTAGAGTGCCATAGCATCATGGTTCACAGCAACCTCAAACTCCTGGGCTCAAGTGATTCTCTTGCCTCAGCCTCCCAAGTATCTGGGACTACAGGTCAGACCTTTTCTTTCTTTTTTTGAGGCAGTCTCACTCTGTCACCCAGGTTAGAGTGCAGTGGGATCAGCCTATCTCACAGTAGCCTCAAACTCCTGGGCTCAAGCGATCCTTCTGCCTCACCCTTCCAAGTAGCTAGGATACCACAGCTAACTGATTTTTTTCTGTTTTTAGTAGAGATGAAATCTCCCTCTTGCTCAGGCTGGTCTTGAACTCCTGAGCTCAAGGGATCATCCCACTTCAGCCTCTCAGAGTGCTGGGATTTTAGGTGTGAGCCACTGCACCAGGCCTCATTATATACATTTACATTACCTGCATGTCTTTTCATGATTTGCTACCTCATTTCCTGTTTAGTGATAAGTAATATTCAGTCCATGTAGGATAGTTACAATCTATTTTGTTTGCTTCTAAGTTTCAACAGTACAAATAAAGCTTCTATGAAGATCCATGCACAGGTTTTTGTGTGGAAGTAAGCTTTCTTTTTCTTTTCTCTCTCTTTATTTTCTTTGAGACAGAGCTTTACTTTGTTGCCCTCAGTAGAGTGCTGTGGCATCACAGCTCACAGCAACCTCAAATTCTTGGGCTCAAGCAATTCTCTTGCCTCAGCCTCCCAACTAGCTGGGACTATTAGGCGCTCACCACAACGCCTTGCTGATTTTAGAAATGGGGTCTCATTTTTGCTCAGGCTGGTCTCAAACTCATGAGCTCAGGCAATCCACCCACCTTGGCCTCCCAGAGTGCTGGGATCACAGGTGTGAGCCCACCGCTCCTGGCTGAATGTAAGCTTTCAACTCCTTGGACCCCTCTCAACGAAAAATAGAAAAGCTAAGCTGGTCATTGTGGTGAGTGTTTGTAGTTCCATCTACTTGAGAGGCTGAGGCAAGAACATTCCTCAAGCCCGAGAGTTTGAGGTGCTGTGAGCTATGACATCATGGCCCTCTACCCAGAGCAACTGAGACTCTGTCTCAAAGAAAGAAAGAAAGACAGAGGAAGGGAGGGAGGGATTCTATTTAATCATGTATTCATCACTTCATAATCCATTCTAAGCCAGTTATTATCTATATTTAAGATGAAGAATGCTTTATTGCTGTGGCCTAATATTTTTTAGATATTTCTAAATATCTAAAATATTTAGATATTTATTTAGATATTTAGATATATCTAAAATATTTCTAGATATTTATTTATTTTATTTTTTTAGACAGAGTCTCACTCTGTTCTCTGGGTAGAGTGCTGTGGCATCCTAGCTCACAGCAACTTCAAACTCTTGAGCTCAAGTGATCCTTTTGCCTCAGCCTTCTGAGTAGTTGGGACTAGAAGCACCTGCCAGAAGGCCTGGCTAATTTTTCTATTTTTAGTAGAGAAGTGGGTCTCATTTTTGCTCAGGCTGAACTCTAACTCCTGAACTCAGGTGATTATCACCTCAGCCTCCCAAAGTGCCACCATGCCCAGCCTTAACTATAGATATTTATTGAGTACTTGTTATATTCCACCTATGGAGATTGGAATATAACATACTTGACTGCCTACCTACATTGACCACTTCCTTAAGATGACCTAATTTTCATAAACCAGACATGTACCACAGGTACCTATCAATACAAGAGGCCAGTTGACCACCTCAATATGTTGACCAGTTTCTTATAGTCCTTTGGGTGGTCAACTTACAAAGGTTCTACTGTATAGTTCTATCATACTCTTTTAGGCTAAATTATCTCTGAGCCCCTTGGCTTTGGAATAATAATATATGTCCCAGTTATCTTGATGGGTCACATCATGATATAAAGGAGCTGGGGTTATAGTGAGAGCTGATTTTGTTGAACAAGTCACTTAATATCCTTGAACTTTGGTAAAGTAAAATGATTGCATCTTCCAGTTTTGAAATTCTGTTTCCTTTATTTGAATGCAAATCAAAGAAATTTGGAGCTGCTCAAAAAAACTTAAATCTTGTAAAAGTAACTAAACAGTTAATAGACACAGTTTTAATAACTGATTTACAGGTTAAGTGTCCAGGTTGAAGCATTTGCTCTTTTTGTCTTCAGGTGTAGCCCACCAGTGTTATCATGGTTTCATGAAGGCTGTCCAGGAAGGAAACATTCAGTGGGAGAGCCGAACTTACCCTTATCCTGGAACTCCAATCACGCAGAGGTTCTCACACAGTAAGTATTTACTGTAAGAGCAGATTCCACCCTGCCTGCGGTCACATTTCCACAGACTTCTCAGAGACATGTATTTTATCTTTTTTTTTTTTTTTTTTTTGTGACAGAGCCTC
>NW_003852404.1:7771957-7778866 GCF_000181295.1 Otolemur garnettii
CCATGGCATTACAGCTCACAGCAACCTCCAACTCCTGGGCTCAAGCGAGTCTCCTGCCTCCACCTCGCAAGTAGCTGGGACCACAGGCGCCCGCCACAACGCCCGGCTATGTTTTGGTTGCAGCCGTCATTGTTGTTTGGCGGGTCCGGTATTTTATCTTTTTAATGAAGATAATGTAAAATGCAAGTTTATATTTTATAACTAGAATTAGAGGAAAGTGTTAGCCTAAATGTATTATGTTATAGGCACTTTGTTAATAATTTTGTATTCTGCTTTTTCATTTTCTCTACTCCAAGCAGTTTAAGGTGTTATGCTTAGAGTTTTAAACATCTGACATTATGTAGAGGGAAAACAAGGGAAAGGCATACATGGTATTTCTGAGATCGTGCTTAGGAAGTAGCCAGACATTAGTACTAAGTCCTAGAATGACTCTATTTTAACATAGTATATGTTCAGCAAACATCTATGACTAGAGTCTCACAAACTTTGAAGGTGAAAGGTATTGATTATAAAATTCTAATTTCAACAGTGAAGTTATAAGTAAAATATTCTTAGAGGCTGGCTATCCCAGATATAATCTTGTATCCGGAGGAGAGTTTAGCAGAGAATTATAACTTACCATTGTCTTCGAATTGAATCTGAATAGGTCAAAGGAATAGGTTAAACTATTGCTGTGTGTTCAGTTCTCTTATGGAGCTGTTTTTACTTTTGCTGTTATAAACTGCTTAGAGCAGTGGTTCTCAACCTGTGGGTTGCGACCCACAGAAACTATATTAAAGGGTCATGGTATTAGGAAGGTTGAGAACCACTGGCTTAGAGCATGGCTTGGCACCAGTAGGTAGCTCAGTGGTTAGGATGCTGGCCACATGCACTGGGGCTGGCAGGTTTGAACCCAGCCAGAGCCTGCCAAACAATGACAACAATAATAGCCAGGCGTTGTGGTGGGTGCCTGTAGTCCCAGCTACTTGGGAGGCTGAGGCAAGAGAATTGCTTCAGCTCAAGAGTTTGAGGTTGCTGTGAGCTATGACACCATGGCACTCTACCAAGGGTGACATGGTGAGACTCTGTCTCAAAATAAAAAAATAATAAAATGCTTAGAGCAGGGGATCTCAAGGTGTGATTCCTGGATGTCTGGAGAGTAGGGTATCCATGGGCACTCGAAATCAGAACTAACTGCTTGTTTACTTCAAACTGTGTGTGTGTGACATTGAAGAACACAGTGATGACCAGAATAATTCAGTGACACTGCCTTGATTTATACTAAGACTCCATCACTTTACTCACCATTGCTTTTGTACTAATAGTGCCAGTGCCAACAATGTGAAGAAGGCAAGTGTTGTTATGTAAAAATAGTTTTGAGAGGGTCTCATGTGTTCTGAGGAATCCACAGACTTTGAGAATCATTGAAAATACTGAGAGTATTTTTTTCTTTCCAGACAAAGTTTCACTTTGTCGCCCTGGGTAGAGTGCCATGGCATCATAGCTCACAGCAACCTCAAACTCCTGGGCTCAAGCAATTCTCTTGCCTCAGCCTCCTGAGTAGCTGGGACTACAGGCTCCTGCTATAACACCCAGCTATTTTTTAGAGACCAAGCCTGGCTCTTGGTCAGGCTGGTCTTGAACTCGTGAGCTCAAGCAATCCACCTGCCTCAGACTCCCAGAGTGCTAGGATTATAGGCATAAGCCACCTTGCCTGGCCCTTTACTGAGAGTATTTAATGAAATTATAGGAGGGTCCATTTTAGGCCCAATATTTATTGTGGATGGGGAGGGGTAACTTCACTTACCTGTAGAAAATTTGAGTAAGAGGTAGATAAGTTTTCTAAAGACTGAAAACTTTTTTTAAAACAAGTAGTTTTAAACTTTGAGAGAAATTGAATGAGTCTAGGCAAAATAAAAACCAGGTTGGGAAATATTCTAGGGTGAGCAATTATCACAGCATTAGCTCAATTAGCTCAGCTTTTTTTTTTTTTTAGACAGAGTCTCACTATGTGGCCTTGGGTAGAGTGCTATGGTGTCAAGGTCACAGCAACCTCAAACCCATGGGCTTAAGCAATTCTCTTGCCTCAGTCTCCCAAGTAGCTGGGACTACAGGCAACTGCCACAATGCCCAGCTATTTTTTGGTTGCAGTTGTCGTTGTTTGGCAGGCCCGGGCTGGATTTGAACCTGCCAGCTCCAGTGTAGGTGGCTGGCATCCTAGCCACTAAGCTACAGGCGCTGAGCCTGTATGAGAAAGGGGAAAAGTATGTTTCAGTTAACTAGCTTTTGAAATTAGTATTACCACAAAATAGAAACAATTTTTTGAAGGAGAAATGGAAAGGATAATACAATAAGTGAGCCCACAGAAGCTCAGAGGTTAGTGGATTTGGATAATTATTTTTATTTTAAAATATTTTTCAATCTTCACTTAAAATTCAAAAAATGGTGCCATAGATAATCTCTTTTTAAAACATCTCTGTGTCATTGTCTCCACCTGTCTTATTGTCTCTTCTGGTCAGTCTCTTGTTTCTGTCTGTCTGTATGTACTCTGCTTTAACTGACAAACTGAAGAGCATGGCCAGGTACAGTGGCTCACGCCTGTGATCCTAACACTTGGGAGACCGAGAGGTGGGTGGATTGTTTGAGCTCAGCCTGAGTAATAGCGAGACCCTGTCTCTACTAAAAATAGAAAAACTAGCCGGGCATTGTGGCCTGTAGTCCCAGCTACTTGGGAGGCTGGAGCAAGAGGATCGCTTGAGCCCAAGAGTTTGAGGTTGCTGTGAGCCGCGATGCCACAGCACTCTACCCAGGGCGACAAAGTAGGACTCTGTCTCAGATAAACAACAACAACACCGAAAAACCCCGAAGAGTACCATTACGGGGAAAAGTATGATGGTTTTCAAACTAGGTTGAAAACAGGGAATTCCTTTAATTTATTGTCTTAGTTCCTTCCTCTTTCTGCTATGTATTTCTCCTGGGATCTCAGTTTTCTTTCTCATCCCCAACTCATGTTGAGCTTGAAATACGTATTTCTAATTCTTATTATGGGATAGAGATATATATGCTTGTTTGTTTATTTATTCACTCATCAAGTTCACTGATTCTGTTGTTTACTTTTGAGAAAGGTCTTAAACTGTCACCAGGGCTGGAGTGTAATGGTGCAAGTACAGCTCCCTGTAGCCTTTAATTCCTGGGTTCACGTGATCCTTCTGACTTAGCCTCCCAAATAGCTGGGACTACAGGTGCATACCACCATGCCTGGCTAGTATTTTTCATTTTTGGTAGAGAAATGTTCTTACTATGTTGCCTAAGCTGATCTCAAACTCCTGGTGTCAAGCAGTCCTCTCTCCTCAGCCCCACAAAGTGCTGGGATTACAGGTGTGAGCCACTGTGCTCACATATTTCATATTCAGTCAGGTGAAAGTGGAACTCAGTACTTTCCCCCATTTTTCTCTTTTTCCTCATTTAGTTAATATGATCATCATTCTCAGTCACATAAACTTAAAATTTAGATTCATCCTTTATTCCACTTTTGTTCAAGAGCTACATCCCATTGATTCCGATCTCTGTGCAATCATCTTCATATTGTTTGTTTTCTCATTACCCTAATTTAAGATCTAGTTACTACATCTTTTCTGAATCATCACAGTATACTCCTAGTCTTCTTGCCTTCTTCTGTTTTCCTTCAAATCTGGACTAGATGCTATTTGCAGTTTTCTCTAAAACTGGGGACAGTGACACCTCCTAGGGCTTTTGGACATGTGTGAGGTCATTGTTTATTATGTGACTAGAGAGCATTACAAGCATTTAGTAGGCAAGGACCAGGGATGCTAAATACCCTGCAGTGACTAGAAAAATCCTACATACAAACAATGTCCTGCCCCAAATGACAAGAGTCCCCATCAGGAAACACTGAATGTCTGAAACATACACCAGCCAAAAAGGCTGTGTTGCAGGTAGAAGTTTCTGTTCCTCCTGGGTTTCAAGACCCCACCTTACCTTTTCAGCATAACTCATTGATGCATCCTTATACAGCTGGGCTTCAGCCAAATGAGCCTTCTTTTTGTGCCTTAAACTTCCCTCCTTCATGGTTTTGCTTGGAAGCCCTGATTTTCCTGTACAACCTTTCCTTCTGTCCTGTTCCTTTTTCATTACTAGAATTGTTTGCCCTTTTTTTTTTTTTTTTAATTTTGAGACAGTCTCACTCTGTCGCCCTGAGTAGAATGCCATGGTGTCATTACAGCTCACAGTAACCTCAAACTCTTGGGCTTGAGCAATCCTCTTGCCTCAGCCTCCCAAGCTGGGATGTTTGCCCTTCTTGACTGACTGAAGTGTCCTATCCACTGAAACTCATATCAAAGCCAAAAGCCACATTCTTCACAAACTGCTATAAAATTCCCTGCTGTAGAGATTAAGCTCTTTTCTTTCTCTGCTTATATTCCCTGAATACTTTATTCGTACCTTCCTACATTATTTGTTGCCATCTGTCTTTTACCATTATTATCTGTGCGAAAGAGACTACATGCAAAAAAGGAAGGAACTTGAAGTACTTGAAAAGAAAGTGTCTTAGTTCCTCTAACCCATAATCTCTTCTTCTGTATAATGTGTGTGACAGATTCTCAGCCACAGGTTTGCTGAGAAATGTGATTGAGGAAACACTTGTAAAATATGTTTCAAGCTGTAAAAAGGTGGGATGATGATGACGTCTCCTTCACAAGATTGTTGTCTGCTTCAAAACAGGCAGGCTCCATATCTTAGAGGTCTTTATACCATTTCATTCATTGTTGATGTCAATGAATTTTGCTATCTAGTAAGTTTTTTGGACTCATGCACAACAGAGATATGCTCAATACAGTACCTTTACTATGTAAAAGTCTAGGACAAAAAAGGCAGGTATGGTAAACAGGCCACTTCTCCTAGCTTTTTGGTGTGTGCGTGGCTAATCATGTAAGTCTTGATTAATGTAGGATGTCCTTTTCAGATTGATGTAGGGGCCTACTGGATCCCCAACATCATGCTTTGAAAACTTCTTAGTGTTAGGCTTCAAATATAGTCAAGTAGTTCCATACAAAATGCTGATTGTGCTCCTGCAGGAGCCAGCAGGCCCAGATTGGATAATCATCCTTGCTTATTCCATAGTTATGTAATTACAGACCTTATCAAATATGTTCTGGCTTGTAGATGTGAGGCACATGACAAGTCTCTTTAAGCATGGGATAAATGTCTTAGGACCTTTCACTGGAGACAAATGAGAAAACAAAAAAGAATTTAACATCTGCAAGTACAAAAGTTGGAGTGTACCATTCATTCAGAGAGCATTTATTGAATGCTCCATGCACCATGGAGAATATGAAACTATTGGAAGATCTTGCATTTCAGATGATTATAGAATTCAGAACTGTGAAGAACTGTTTGTTTGCTGTGTGTGTAATTAAATTGTGACTATTACTTGTATTTGAATAGGGATTATTAGATATTAACTTGAGATATGTATCCTGTAATGGTTGTTCATGGAGCATTTAAGTCCATTTCAGAAAATTTGAAGAGATTGAGTAATTGAAATAAACATTCTAAATATTATTTCTTAGCCCAGTATTCATACTGTACTATGAGCTTTGTATAGCACATTCCAATGGTCTATATGTTCTGAGAGTAAAATGTTCTATTTGGGTGGAGAACTTGGGAAAAGGGAAATGACTACTTGAGCACTGGAAATTGCTGAAATTCTTAATTTTTTCTAAAAAGCTCCTTTGAACTTGTTTGGTTTTCCTCCCCACCCCCTCACTAAGATCAGCACATAGGTATCTTAAAAATAGGCAATACACAAAGCTCAATAAGATGCTTAAAATAGTTCAGTGTGTTATTGATAGTTATTTTCTCATTCCATTATATCTCAGTTCTTAACATAGTTGCCTAAATTGACTCCTTTCCTCTCCCAGCTTGATAATTAACTGCTGGTCATTGAAAATACAGTAGTATGTGAAAACTTGCCATTTTAGTTCCACTAGCTTTGCATACTTTGGGCTGTGCCTTCCTCTTCCAGAAGTCTTTGTTTGCTCAAAGAGAAGCAGGAAAATGCCAATTGCCCTATTTTAGTATAGGATTAAAATACATGTGGTAAAGATCTCATGGGGCCCAGCTGTGCCTGGGTTTTCAATCCAAATAGAGAAGAAAAATGTTTGCTGCTTCTTTGAAAAATATAGGCACTATGCTCTTTTGCTTACACCAAGGAGACAGCTGCCAAGAATTTATCTATGAGGAACAGGGAGGTATAAACAAGCCCTTGACTCCTTTAGTTGTGAAATCATGGATTTGTTTTATTAAACATTGTTATATTGAATACTAATTATGATTTCAGAACCAGAGGACAGTGCTAATTTCTGTTCTGGAGGTCTGGAATATCAAGGGAGAAGAATGTTCTTTCATGCCTAGCACTAGTTGGCTCTGTTTAAAATACCCCATTTGTCAGGATTTTAGATCAAGATAGGTCAAAAGAGACCCAGGTATCTGGAGTTGAGCTTCTTTAGTCGAGATTAAAATATGGCTCCAGTAATTATCATTTTGTTTGTCTAATGTTTTCTTATTTGATCCTTCATTATTTGCAGTTCTTAGCAAATCTGAAACATAAGCAATGAAATTTCTTTCTTTTTTTTGAGACAGAGTCTTAGTTTGTCATCCTTGGTAGAGTGCTGAGGTGACATAGCTCACAGTAACCTCAAACTCTTGGGCTCTAGTGATTCTCTTGCCTCACCCTCCCAAGGGGAGGGACTACAGGCATGTGCCATGGTGCCTGGATACATTTTTTTTTTTTAAGAGACAGAGTCTCACTTTTTCGCCCTCGGTAGGTGTCATGGCTCACAGCAACCTCCAGCTCCTGGGCTTAGGTGATTCTCTTGCCTCAGCCTCCCGAGTAGCTGAGACTACAGGCAC
>NW_003852404.1:7780178-7783370 GCF_000181295.1 Otolemur garnettii
GGCACTCTACCCAGGGGAACAGCTTGAGGCTCTGTCTCAAAAAAAAAAAAAAAAAAAAAAAGAGATATAGATTAGAAATTATATTTACAGGCAAAAAGTCAGTGGAAGGTGCAAGACCATTTAGATCCTCATACTTCATATACAATTGTAGTGTGTTTTGAGTTCTGTGGATACGGTTAATATTTTGCAGGTGTGAGCTACTGATGATTAGATGGCATTTGATTTCTTTACATCTATTTTCTCTAATTTCTTTGGTAATTTGAAAAGCCTTCATCTCCATTATTGCACATTGTCAGAGGTCAAATAATTTGGTTTTACTCCTTCTACTGAAATTACTGGGTTTAAGTGACAGTGTGTTTAGTTTAACACACTGCTTTTATTATCTCTTAACTCAGCCAGTTTTCTGACTTGGAGTTCTACGCAGCAGTTCTCAACCTGTGGGTTGTGACTCCTTTGGGGGTCGAACAACCCTTTCACAGGGGTTGCCTAAGACCATCCTGCACATTACAATTAACAACAGTGGCAAAATTAGTTATGAAATAGCAATGAAAATAATTTTATGGTTGGGGGTCACCACAACATGGGGAACTGTATTAAAGGGTCGTGGCATTAGGAAGGTTGAGAACCACTGTACTATAGAGTGTCCCAAGGGCCTAACAGGTAGGCTGAGTTAAGAAAAGAGGAGTTATTCCCACAGAAAGGTTATATTACATAGGTGATTATATATTGCATAGGTGTATGATGTATGGCATTGGTTGAGTCCATAGTAGTATAGTAACATTTCCCGTTTTCTGAGCTTGAGTAAGTAATGCCAGAGTTCGGCGGAGATCTCAGGAACAGTGGTGTTGCTAAACTGAGCTAGACCCACAGATTAGTTGGAGGAACATTCACTAGTGCATTGAGTCTCTGAATTTCTTTTCCCTTTCATTTTTTCTCCTTTTCTCCTTTTTTCTTTTCCTACTTTCCCCTTCTTCTTCTTCCTTCTTTTTTTTTTTTTGAAACAGTCTTACTTTTTTGCCCTCACCCCTGGTAGAGTGCCATGGCATCACAGTTCACAGCAAACTCAAACTTTTGGGTTCAAGTGATCCCTCTTGTCTCAGCCTCCTTAGTGTCTGGTACTATAGGCACCCACCACAACGCCTGGCTATTAATTTTTAGAGATGGGGTCTCACTCTTGTTCAGGCTGGTCCTCAAACTCCCGAGCTCAGGCAATCCACCCACCTTCCAAAGACACTATGCCTGGCTTTTTTTTCTTAAATTTAAATATTTTGCAACAGGATCTTGCTCTGTTGCCTTGGCTAGAGTGCTGTGGCATCATCATACCTCACTGTAACCTTTTAAGGCCTTGAATCAAGTGATCTTCCTGCCTCACCCTCCCAAGAAGGTGGAACTACAGGCATGCACTACCACACTTGATGAATTTTTTCTATTTTTTGTAGAGATAGGGTCTTCCTATATTGCTCAGGCTGATCTTGAAATCCTGCCCTCAAGTGATCCTCCTACCTTAGCCTCCCGAAGTGCTAGAATTACAGGCATGAGCTACCATGCCTGGCCTTCCCTTCCTTTTATATGAGTCTCAATTATTAGTTTGACATGAACATTGAGAAATCTTTTTTTGCCCCTCTAGCATACATGAAATGGATAGTAAGAAAAGCTCTGCTTGGGCTTCTTGCTGAAATCCAAGATAGTAAATGCATGACTGTAAGGAGTGTGGTCATCTTGTCCAAAGGAGAGAGACTACAAGGTGATAGAGCTCGTGCCTCTTGTCTGGACTCTTGTCTTTGCTTTTTGGTCTTTGTCAAGGTTTTGGGGGATCAGCCCTTTTCGTAGTCACTGTATCTTTTTCTTAAGAATGTTGCCCAGTGATGTGTATGTAATCATCTAATTAGAAAGGCTCTTCTCAGGCTCGGTGTCTGTAGCACAGTGGTTACAGTACTGGCCACATGCACTGAGGCTGATGAGTTTGAACCTGGCCTGGGGCTGTGCAGCTTTAGGATGTGGGGACATGTGGCTCTGTCTATGAACCTGGCCTGGGCCAGCTAAACAACAATGACAGCTGTAACAAAAATATACCTGGGCATCGTGGCAGGCGCCTGTAGTCCCAGCTACTTGTAAGGCTGAGGCAAGAGAATCACTTAAGCCCAAGAGTTTGCAGTTGCTATGAGCAGTGATGCCACAGCACTCTACCAAGAGTGACATAGTGAGACTCTGTCTCCAAAAAAAAAGAAAAAGGCTCTTGGGCGGTGCCTGTGGCTCAGTGAGTAGGGCAGCAGCCCCAAATACCGAGGGTGGTGGGTTTAAACCCGGCCCTGGCCAAACTGCCACAAAAAATAGCTGGGCCAAATTGTGGTGGGCGCCTGCAGTCCCAGCTACTCAGGAGGCTGAGGCAAGAGAATCGCCTAAAGCCCAAGAGCTGGAGGTTGCTGTGAGCTGTGATGCTACAGCACTCTACTGAGGTCAACAAAGTGAGACTCTGTCCAAAAAAAAAAAAAAAAAGGCTCTTCTCGGAGACATTGGTGTTTTTTTTTTTTTTTTTGAGACACAGTCTCACTCTGTCCCTCTGGGTAGAGTACTATGGCATCATAGCTCACAGCAACTGCCAACTCTTGGGCTTAAGTGATCCTCTTCCCTCAGGTTTTCTATTTTTAGTAGAGATGAGCACTTGCTTTTGCTCAAACTGGTCTCAAACTCGTGAGCTCAAACAATCCACTGGCCTTGTCCTCCCAGAGTGCTAGGATTACAGGCCTGAGCCCTGCACCTGGCCCATTGGTGCTTTTTACATGTTATTTCTCTGGTTTTCTAGTCAGTACCAATCAGCGTGCATTTATAGCTTTTGGATATACGTGGATATTGATGACTTCCATGCCTTTTTCCCATTACTTTGGGACCAATGTTAAGACTATAGTACTTCTGAGTTTTCCCTAACTGCCTTTTGGAATTCATAAAAATTTCATTCCCTTAGTCACATTGGTCTTTACGTGTGGTTATTTTATGGCATTGATTAAAACTGTTTTTTGTTATTGTGTTTCGTTTGTGCTTCATATTTCCATTTGAAAACAAGAACAGTAAGAGGACACAGTGCATCTCTTAACACTGTCTTTGCCTGGACTTGAGGATAATGATGCAGATTTAGATTAATTGTGTAACTGCTGAAATCTCACTCATGAGCACTCTTTTTTTTTTTTTTTTTTT
>NW_003852404.1:7784111-7795839 GCF_000181295.1 Otolemur garnettii
AGCACTCTACCCAGGGCAACAGCTTGAGGCTCTGTCTCAAAAAAAAAAAAAAAACTAAACTAAACAGCAGCCATTCATGTATTGTGTTTTTTTTTCCCTAGGTGCTTGCTATTATGATGCTAATCAGTCTATGTACGTATTTGGAGGCTGTACCCAGAGCAGCTGCAATGCGGCCTTCAATGACCTTTGGAGACTTGACCTAAATAGCAAAGAGTGGATCCGACCCTTGGCTTCAGGTAAGATAGGAAGAGCTTTGCCTTCTTAGCAGGTAATTCTCTTGGCATGGAAACTTTACTTGATCCTTTTTGGTATTGGTCTCAAGGATAAGTTACTGAGGTCCCAGGTACTTTGTCAAAGCTGCTGTGTAAATGATAAGAGTAGTATGCTTGTGTAAGTCTTTGAATTTGTAAAAAATATATACTTTATCATTGGTACTAGTGTACTGCCAGAATTGCTATACTACTGTGTGAATTCATTTGCATGGTTTTCTCAAGTACTTGTTCATGTGTGATACTCTGTTTGGTATGAGGTTGAAGTAAGAACAGAAACACAAGAGTCGTGAGAACTGTAGTTGACTGACAGAAGGTATTGTCCCAGGGCTAAAGTCTCTGACTTTTGTTATTGCCAGCTCAGATATTTGGGGAGTGTATGGGACATGTCTCTGCTAGTTCCTCTTAACAGCTTGGAGGTGTGGGAAGATTCCATAGTAGGTACATTCCTGCACAGTCCCACTATGCCAGAAATCTGGATGAAAGAAACTACATTATTTTCTTTTTTCTGACCTGATCCTTTCTGAGGGGAAAAAAAAAACACACAATTGTTTTTGCACTTGTGAGACAGAACAATTTGAAGAGGCAGAGTTATAGGATTAGAGGAACTGGTAGTATAAGAAGTTAAGAGTCTGCTGAGCATAAAGTATTCACGTAGATTTGTTGGCAAGATTTTCCCAAAATATTCTTCATTTGGCTTTTCAAGGTAGAAGCTCAGCCTTAGGATTTAGGAGACTTGGGTTTCCCTTGGGCAGGTTCCTTACTTATTTAGGCCTTGCTTTACTATTTAGGGTAGTTAAGAGACAACATGGCCTATTAGAAAGGGCACTGGACAAATGAGGGAGGAGACACGAGTTTCATTCCCTGGCATAATCACCAGTTCTCTGTGTATCTATGAACAAGTTACTACACCACCCTGGAATAAATGTGGAGTAGGACTAGATAACTCTATTTTTAAATAGGCTGAGAAAGCTAGTTTATGTTTCTCTCTGTTTATATAACCTCTGCTGTTAATGTACAGGCCAGGGGCGCAAACCTACTTATGAGAAGAAGATGCATTTTGCTTCCTCAAAGCTGTAGGTCTTGTTCCTTGTGCTTACAATAGGCAAATGTTGGAGGAGCAGACTGACAGTGGATACTCACAGGAATGGCTGGGTTTTGTGTAGATGAAGTTCTTTTTTTTTTTTGAGACAGAGCCTCAAGCTATCCCCCTGGGTAGAGTGCCGTGGCATCACAGCTTAGAGCAACCTCCAACTCCTGGGCTCAAGCGAGTCTCCTGCCTCAGCCTCCCAAGTAGCTGGGACCACAGGTGCCTGCCACAGCGCCTGGCTGTTTTTTGGTTGCAGCCATCATTGTTGTTTTGGCAGGCCCGGGCTGGATTCGAACCCACCACCTTAGGTGTACATGGCTGGTGCCTTAGCCACTTGAGCCATAGGTGCCGAGCCATGAAGTTCTTTATTAAAATTATTGAAGACTTCGTATGGTTACGTGTAATCCTAGCACTTTTGGAGGCTGAGGTGGGAGATTCACTTGAGGCCTGGAGTTTGGGACCAACCTGAGCAATATATTGAGATTGGTTTCTACAAAAAAATAGAGACATTAGTGAGGTGTGTGCCTATATTCCTAGCTACACAGGAAGCTGAGGCAGGCGGATGGCGTGAGCCCAGGAATTTGAGGTTGCACTAAGCTATGGTGATGCCACTACACTCTAGCCTGGGCAGTACAGTGAGACCCTGTCTCCAAAAAAAAAAAAAAAAAAAATTAGCAGAAAGATAACAAAATGGTAGTCTTTTATAAAAAGTGTGAATGGTTGTATTATTTTAGGACCCTTAGAATTTTGTACTTTGGAGGGTCTCCTTTTCTAGCCCTTTGGGTCCCCTGTTGTATTGAGTGCAATAATGATGAATATTTAGAGGCACAGATTCTAAAATGTACTGGTAAAAGGTCTTTACAGTTCAAGCATACTGTTACCACTACACTTGGTATTTTGTCCAAGCCCCATTTCAGAGCAGCTTTGTTTTAACTAATTAATTTAATTTTTTTTTTTTTTTTTTTTGAGACAGAGTCTCAGTCTGTCTCCCTGGGTAGAGTGCCATGGCATCTACCTCACAGCATCCTCATCTAGTTCACAGCATCCTCATCTAGCTCACAGCAACCTCAAACATGGGCTTAAGCTATCCTCTTTCTTCAGCCTCCTAGGTAGCTGGGAGCTGGGACTATAGCCACTTACCATGATGCCTGGCTAGTTTTTCTATTTTTAATGGGGGGGGGGGTCTCACTCTTGCTTAGGCTGGTCTTGAACTCCTGAGCTCAGGCAATCCATCTGCCTTCTCCTCCCAGAGTGCTAGGATTATAGGTGTGAGCCACTGAGCCCAGCCTCAAAGCAGCTTTGATTGTTCCAATCACAAAATATGAATACTGCCTTTCTCTGTTTTGTAACCAAGCTTTATGCCTTTGATAATTTGGCATGGGTGTTGCTGTCTCTTTTCAAAGTGGAGCTCTGGGCTTGGCACCTGTAGCTCAAGCAACTAGGGCACCAGGCACATATACCAGAGCTGGCAAGTTCGAATCCAGCCCAGGCCCGCCAAACAACAATGACAACTACAACCAAAAAAATAGCCTGGCCTTGTGGAGGGCGCCTGTAGTCCCAGCTACTTGGGAAGCTGAGGCAAGAGAATCGCTTAAGCCCAAGAGTTTGAGGTTGCGATGAGCTATGACGCAACAGCACTTTACCCAGGGCCACAGCTTGAGACTCTGTCTCAAAATAAAGAAAGAAAGACAGAAGAAGAAACTGGAGCTCTGGCTTTGGGACTTTTATAGCACGCTGCCAACTACTTCGCTTATTTCTCCCTGTAAGATGGACATGGAATTTTTTTTTTTTTTAAGTCACAAAGTTTAAAGAGACTATGCTTGTTAGAGAAATAACTAATTTGGTAATTTCATTCTCTAAAGAATCTGAATTTTCAAAAATAAAACATTTGGAATGTTTCCTTTGATAAAACATATATGCTCCTGAATGTTTAATTTTCTAGCAGAATGTCTCAAAGAATCTAGTTACTGCCTCACCCTAATCCACAATTATAGCCTAGTTTTAGAGGAAGGAAAAACTGAGCTTTTTGAAATGTCTGTTTTAAAAAACAATAGTTTAATAAAGAGCCCTATGAGGTTCTCATTTAGGCAGAAATCCCATGGGAAGATGCCCTGAGGAAATGTTTCTGTATGCTGTCATGATTCCCAACACAAATCAGGTCCTAACTGAAACATCATTGAGCTTTCTGAACAAAACACCCTTGTTCCTGGGTCTTGGTGTGCCTGACTCATCCCTTTCAGTGCACTGAGGCAGGTAGGTTGGAGGGTGGCTGAGGGGGAGGGTGCTACCTACCTCCTTTTGTTGTAAGTTGCCAGGCAATCTTCTAGCATTTGAGTATGTGCAGGTAGTGATAGTAGCTTTAACAGTGTTCGGTCTTCACAAGTTAGAGAAGGAAGAGCATGAAGCAAGCAGTAGAACTTTTGGTCTTGATACAGAGTGTCTTGATAACGCTAGCTACCGCATGCCATGTCTTGTTACATGTAGGTCTGGTTATGTTGCACATGAGTATGAATGAATATTCTCATTTTGGTTGGAGTCTTAGCTCAGGCTGTCATAACAGAATATCACAGACTAGGTGGCTTAAACAACGGGGATTTATTTTTCCCACTTCTAGAAGCTGGATCAGAGTGCCAACATGGTTGGGTTCTGGTCAGGTCTCTCTTCCTGGCTTACAGATGGCCCCCTTCTCATTGTGTTCTCACCTAGTGCAGAGAGGCAACTCTGGTGCCTCTTCTACTTCTTATAAGGGAATTAGTCCCATCACCGGGGCCCCATTTGCATGACCTCATCAAAACCTGATCATCACCCAGAGGCCCCATCTCTAAATACCCTCACACTGAGGGTCAGGGCTTCACCATATGAATTCGAAGAGAGCACATTCAGTTTGTACCAGTTGGGATTAATGTGATTTGCCAATGAAGGCTTGTCCCTTTAGTTCCTTTCAAAATTATAGGAGTGCTCCATCTGGAGGTAGGGTGGTGATGGCAGATCTTACAGCTAAAAGAGACCTATAGCTAGTGTTTCTTAGACTTTTTCAGTGAAGTACCTCCTTCTCCTTTTCTGGTGCCTCTGCCCTCATGGAGCTTATATTGAATAGGGAAGAAACAAAAAACAAGTCAGGAAATAGAAATTATGAAGGAGACAAACAAGGAATGAAATATAGAATAAGAAGGGGAGAACAGGAGAGTTTTTTTTTCCCCTGAGACCTAAAGAATAAAGAATAGAGGGAAGTGGCTTGGCACCTTAGCTCAGTGGTTAGGGCGCTGGTCACATGCACCGGGGCTGGTGGGTTCGAACCCGGCCAGGGCTTGCTAAAACAACAATGACAACAATAACAAAAAAATAGCTGGGCATTGTGGTGGGTGCCTGTAGTCCCAGCTACTTGGGAGCTGTGGTAAGAGAATTGCTTAAGCCCAAGAGTTTGAGGTTGCTGTGAGCTGTGACACCAGGGCACTCCACTGAGGGTGACATAGTGAAACTGTCTCAAAATAAAAAAAAAAGGAATTGAGGGAAGTAAGAATAGCATGTACAAAGATCCTGGGGCAGCAAAGGACATATTGGAACTTGACAGTAGATCTTTGTGGATGTAGCACAATGAGCAATAGGGGATGGTAGCACAGATGGAGTTGAGATGTAGGCAGGACCCAGTTCATTCACAGGCCAAGGCAGGGATTCAGAAACCTTTGAGATTTTAAGGTGCATTGGTCCAATTTACATTTGAAAAAAACATTTAGCTGCTATTTAGGAAATGAAATAAAGGAGGACAAGAAACTTAAAGTCAGAACAGATAGGAGGCTAGGAAAATTGACAAGACTTCTAGATTAATTGAATAGGGGAGGGTGTGACAACCAATCAAATATAACTTAAGTTCCAGGCTTGTACAGCTAAGCTAGATAGATGGTATGGGCCATTTGGGAGAAGTTTAGTCTTTGATCCCTGTTAAACATTTTAAAATGGTGGTATCAGTAAATAGTTGTTATGAGAGTTTGGCATTTAAAATAGAGGGCTTGACTTGCCTTAAATGACAGCATAGTGTTCAGGTAAATTCTTCTCTCTGCCTTCCTTTGTTCTTGTAACAAATATTTATTCTAGATGCCAGGGATACAGGAGTCAATAACCAACAACAATCCCAGCCTAATGGAGACTACATTCAAATGAGGGGAAAATGACAAATACATAATATGTTAGTTTAGAAGATGAAAAGTGCTGTTGAAGAAAAGCTGTAGGCTGGGGGTATTATAACTAGAGGGATCAGGGAGAAGGTGACATTAGCACAAAGATTTGATGGGTGTAAGGAGTAGGCCGTGTGACTATCTAAGGAAAGAATATTCCAAACAAGGAAGATAAACCAGTGCAAAGGGCCAGAGATGAGGGTGTGCTTAGGATAGTCAGGGGACAAGGAGGAATCCAGTGTGGCTGGAGCAGAGTAAACAAAGGAGAAGGAAAGGGGGACTGCTGTCTGGCTGTTGTGATACATCATATTTGTAGAACTTGGTCATATTCTTTGTGTAGGATGGCTGGTGGTTTAGGCTTCTGAGAAGAGACTGTATAAGAAGGCAAGTATGGAAGCAAGGAGACCAGTTAAGAGGCAGTACCAATAATCAAGGCCAAAAATGACAGGTAGCAACAGATAAGAACTGAATGGATCTGATTGAGCCAAAGTGACATGCTCCTGGTTTGAATGGAGAATGCGAAGGAGAGAGGAGTCAAGGATGACTCTTCAGGTACCCTGGGTGTTCGAAAAGGTAGAGTTGCTGTTAACTGAAATGAAGAAGACAGTGGCCAAGGTTGACAAGGATCAGGAGATATGAGACACTCCACTTGAAATATATTAAGTTTGAGATGCCAATTAGGACACTAGATGGATCTGGAGTTTAGGGGAGGGAGACCCACAGGCTAGAGAGATGGCCAAGTGGATTCTTTAGTATAGTATAGGTTTAAAGTAGTGAGACTGGGCTCGGCACCTACAGCTCAGTGGCCAGGGCTCTGGCTACATACACCGGGGCTGGTGGGTTCGAACCTGGCTCTGGCCTGTGACAACTACGACAACAAAAAAAGCTGCACATTGTGGCAGGAGCCTGTAGTTTCAGCTACTTAGGAGGCTGAGGCAAGAGAATTGCTTAAGCCCAAGAGTTTGAGGTTGCTATGAGCTATGATGCCACAGCACTCTACTGAGGGTGACATAGGGAGACTCTGTCTCAAAAAAAAAAAAAAAGAATGAGACTGAATGGGATTACCCAGGGAGTGCATGAAGATAAGAGATGTAAGGGCCAAGTCTGGGTGACTTGAGCATTTGGTGATCAGGAGGCTAGAAAAGGAACAACCAGTGAGGTAGAACACCAGGAGCTGATGGTATCTATGAAGCCAGTATTCTTAGAAAGTGTTACCAGGAGAGGAGGAAATAATCAACTGTATCCTATGCAGTTAAGAGACAAGTCATACGAGGACTGAGAATTGACCATGGATATTGTAAAGACCCGTTCCGTGAGTGATAAGGAGAAAGCCTGTTTATAATAGTTTTAAGAAAATAGGAAGAGAGGCTCAGCTCCTGTAGCTCGGCAGCTAGGGCACCAGCTACGTGCACTGGAGCTGGTGGGTTCGAATCCAGCCCTGGCCTGCCAAACAATAATAACAACTACAACCAAAAACTAGCTGGGCATTGTGGCGGGCACCTGTAGTCCCAGCTACTTGGGAGGCTGAGACAAGACAGTTGCTTGAGCCCAAGAGTTTGAGGTTGTTATGAGTTCTGATGCCATGGCACTCTACTGAGAGCAGCAAAGTGAGACTCTGTCTCAAAAAAAAAAAAAAGGCAGATTTTATACCATGTTTATGTGCTAATGGGATTGATAATATAGAGGAGGAATTGACTTGGGTAGAGAAAAGCCTATTGTTGTTTAATTTGGGTTGGTCTGATGTTTTTCTTATGTTTAGACTGAAATTACTAGTTTTTGGAAAGAAGACTACAGAGACAGGGTACCATTCTCATCACATCCAATCGAGAGTACCTGTTGGCAACATGGTTTGTCTTTACAGTGAACCTTGTTCACCTAGTTGAGATAGTATTTATTAGATTTCTCCACTATAAAGTTAGTCTTTTCTTTTTGTTTGTTTGAGACAAGATCTTACTACATTGCCTAGACTAGCTATGAACTTCTGGCTCAAGTGACCCTCCCACCTCAGCTTACCTAGTACTTGAGAGTACAGATGTACAGCATTGTGCCTGGCTTAATTCTTTTTTATAGTCTATTTTTATTTCTTGTCATTTGTAGTTGACCTTGAGCCTTGACATTCTATGAATTTTAGGGGAATAACTAAGCCATCTGGCTACTAGGAAAGGATAACAATAAAAGAGTATATGTCGTTTTTTGTTTTTGTTTTTTTTTTTTTTGAGATAGAGTGTCACTATGTAGCCCTCGGTAGAGTACGATGGCACCACAGCTCACAGCAACCTCAAACTCTTGGGCTTAAGCGAATCTCTTGCCTCAGCCTCCCAGGTAGCTGGGACTACAAACACCCACCACAAAGCCCAGCTATTTTTTGTTATAGTTGTCATTGTTGTTTAGCTGGCCTGGGTCAGGTTTAAACCCAGCTCCCTCCGTGTAGGTGGCTGGTGCTGTAACCACTGTGCTATAGGCACTGAGCCATGATTTTCCCTTTTAATCTTTTTGGTATGTAGCAAGATGCCGGAAGCAAGATATCTCCTTTATTATGAACTGACACAATCCTATTCTTTTTTCTTTTTT
The DNA here is from genome assembly GCF_000181295.1 of Otolemur garnettii. Taxonomy (NCBI): domain Eukaryota; kingdom Metazoa; phylum Chordata; class Mammalia; order Primates; family Galagidae; genus Otolemur; species Otolemur garnettii. The sequence continues at coordinate 7,792,214 of NW_003852404.1, forward strand.
TTTAGAGACAGAGTCATACTTTGTTGCCCTCAGTATAGTGCTGTGGTGTCACAGCTCACAGCAACCTCCAACTCTTGGGCTTAGGCAATCCTCTTGCCTCAGCCTCTGGAGTAGCTGGGACTACAGGCGCCCGCCACAACTCCTGGCTATTTTGTTGTTGTTGTTGTTGTTGCAGTTTGGTCAAGGCTGGGTTTGAACCAGCCATACTTGGTATGTGGGGCCGGCACCCTACTCACTGAGCCACAGGTGCTGCCCACACAATCCTATTCTTTATAACCAGATTTAAAAGCTCCATTGGAAATAATTTTGTTTTGGGGGGGACTATTCCCTAAAAGAATAATCTCCCCAAATCCCTGAGTAATCCTGGAAAGAAGCTAATTTATTTTTTGGAGCTGGAGGCAGGAATAAGATCTCTCTGTAGGGAAGGCCAGAAGCTAGCAAGAACTGTCCAGAAATAACTGTCCGGAGTGTCATTGTCTCTCTGACAAAGTAAATGAAACCTTAGAAAGGATCTACATGGGACTCTTAGATCAATTGGTAAAGCTTTCTGTCTTGTGTCCCAAGGGGAAAAGCTTAGGCTTAGGTTCTCTATGGTCCTTTCCTGAGTCTGTGGTAATAATTGCCAGGAAATGTCAAAGGAGTGTGGGACTGATACCTGGTCCAGGTATAATGAGAGCAGCTCACAGTAGAGTCTATTCTGGGAGCGTATCTCCCAGTCCTTCCTTTGTCTTAGGTCCCAGCAGTCAGTGCTGACATTGAAATACCGTGTTTCCGGCTCGGCGCCTATAGCTCAACTGGCTAAGGCGCCAGCCACGTACACCTAAGGTGGCGGGTTCGAATCCCCAGCCCGGACCCGCCAAACAACAATGATGGCTGCAACCAAAAAATAGCCGGGCGTTGTGGCGGGCGCCTGTGGTCCCAGCTACTTGGGAGGCAGAGGCAGGAGACTCGCTTGAGCCCAGGAGTCGGAGGTTGCTGTGAGCTGTAATGCCACGGCACTCTACCCAGGGGGACAGCTTGAGGCTCTGTCTCAAAAAAAAAAAAAAAAAAAAAGAAAGAAATACCGTGTTTCCCTGAAAATAAGACACTGTCTTATATTTATTTTTTCTCAAGAAGACACAGTAGGACTTATTTTCAGGGGATGTCTTCCTCTCCGCACTGAAATGCATGGCGTGGCTTTGCAGATACGCTGCACAGCCACGCCCATCACTAGGTCTTATTATCAGGGCAGGACTTACATTTAACAAATGCATAGAAATCCTGCTAGGGTTTATTTTTTGGGTAGGTCCTAGTATTATTTTTGGGGAAACACGGTAGCTGGATGTGGAATTTTTAAGAGTAATGTATTAGTGTCCTCACAGACATTAGCTTCTGCTTTTTAGCATTGCTTTTCATCTGAACACTTTATATTCAAAAAATTGTCATCATATTCAAATGTATTCTGAGAATGCAAAATCTATGGAGATGGGGAAGAAATGGGTGCTTGTTAAATATCTGTTAAAATATCTGTTTAACAGTTAAAAACTATTAAATATCAGACCACGTAAGAAGAAGATATGCATGCCTTTTAAACATACTGCTGCCTTCTATTCTGTCTTTAAAACAAGTAATTGCTCTTACTGTTTTAATTTCTTTGTGAATGAGAAAACCTAATTCTATCTTTGGCTCTTTCCTTGATTAACAAGTGATTTTATTATAATACCTGTCCTTAGCTTTTTCTCTTCCATGTTGAAAATCCTGTATCCTTTAACATTTAGTCATTTGGTCAAACTTATGAGCCTTTTTTCATCTTTTCTTAAAACACTCTGAAGCTTTTCTTATTTTAGATAAAAGTCCACAGTGTCACTGAAAATATGCAGTGGCTTTCCTTAGAATTCTCAGCTATCAAATCTACACACTGTGATCCTTCTGCCTGTCATCCTGACGAGTTGCTTTCGGCTATTACTCTTTGGTTCCCCGTGAAATAAAAGTCCCAAACCATGTAGTGTCGTTTCTGTTTATTCTCCGGTGTCCGTGTATTCTCCTCCTAGCAGTATTTCATGTTTTATGACCACAGTAAATTTCATTTTGTATGATGCTTTATCCCTGTGTATCCCCAGTGCTATATAGATTCATTAACTATATTTCATGCCCTAAATGAAATTGTAGGTTAATCTTTTTTTTTTTTTTTTTTTTTTGAGACAGAGCCTCAAGCTGTCCCCCTGGGCAGAGTGCCGTGGCATTACAGCTCACAGCAACCTCCAACTCCTGGGCTCAAGCGAGTCTCCTGCCTCCGCCTCCCAAGTAGCTGGGACCACAGGCGCCCGCCACAACGCCCGGCCATTTTTTGGTTGCAGCCGTCATTGTTGTTTGGCGGGTCCGGGCTGGGGATTCGAACCCGCCACCTTAGGTGTACGTGGCTGGCGCCTTAGCCGGTTGAGCTATAGGCGCCGAGCCAGGTTAATCTTAATGTAGGGAGCACAAAGATATCCCTGAGTCATTTCTAACTTCTGATTCCCCAGGAATGATCCTTTTGGTTTCAAGGACCCAACCAACTCATGGTTAGTGTTCCCTTTTTGGCTTCTTATTCTCTATATAATCAGAATCAGGTCAGTTTCTCAAGTTTTCTAGATCTTATGACTTTGAGGAGATTCTATAAAGATTCTACAGTGTGTTCTTTTTAGATGGGTAAGGACCATGTTGGGTTATTTCTCAGCTTACAAATACCAGCTTGAATTCTGAGAGACTACTCTATCCTTTGAATACTCAGAAGCTACATCTCATACCTTCTTTGAATTTTTTTTTTGTGTGTGTGTGTATGTGTATGTCTGGGGTTGAGTGCCATGGCATCATCATAGCTCACAGCAACCTAAAAGTCTTGAGCTCAAGCGATCCTCATGCATCAGCTTCCCAAGTAACTTGGACTAGATGCCCACCACAACACCTGGCTCATTTTTTTCTACATTTATTTATTTATTTGGATTTTATAATAGTTTTGTTGGCTTTTATGCTTTGTCTTCTCTCCCATTTTAGTAAGCTTTCTGAAATCCCACTGCCCAATCTTAAAATGTGTCTTGCTGTTTGGCTTGCTTATGTGAGTTTCAGAATGGTTGCATTTCATGTGAGGAATGCGTTCTTGAAGACCTCCTATAATAAATTTTAATTCTGTTTACTGGCTAAAGTAGTAGGTGATGCCATGTGACAACAGTAGAAATTTGGTTTGCGGTTCACTACTAGCTTTAACTTTAGCTACTCTTTCCTTAAAACAGTATTTCTTCTATTAAGATATAATTTACATATAGTAAAATGAATAAACTTTTTTTTTTTTTTTAAGACAGAGTATCAGTCTGTTGCCCTGGGGGAAGTGCCCTGGCATCATAACTCATAGCAACCTTGAATTCCTGGGCTGAAGCGATCTTATTTCCTCAGCTCCCAAGTAGCTGGGACTATAGGCTCCCGCCAGAATGCCTGGCTAGTTTTTCTATTTTTAGTACAGCTTGGGTCTTGCTCTTGCACATGCTGGTCTCAAACCCCTGAGCTCAGGCAGTCCACCTGCCTCAGCTTCCCAGACTGCTAGGATTATAGGCATGAGCCCCTGCCTATATGAAAGCAACTGAGGTTAATTAACCTTCCCTCACTTAACCAAA
>NW_003852404.1:7796370-7802416 GCF_000181295.1 Otolemur garnettii
TTCGAACCCGCCACCTTAGGTGTATGTGGCTGGCGCCTTAGCCGCTTGAGCCACAGGCGCCGAGCCTCAAAGATTATTTTTTACAGCCATATGATCATTACCTAGATTAAGATTCAAAATACTTCCATCACCTCAGAAAGTTCCTTCATGCCCCCTTTTCTATTAGTGCCACACCCCAACAGAAGTAACTGTTTTTCTGTCTTCTGGCACTATATAGCAAATTCTGTTCCCAACTTGATATATATGGAATTGTACAGTAACTAGTTTTTTTTGGAGACAAAGTCCCACTATGTCAACCTCGGTAGAGTGCTGTGGTATCACAGCTCATAGCAACCTAAAACTCTTGGGCTTAAGTGATTCTCTTGCCTCCGCCTCCAGAGTAGCTGAGACTACAGGCGCCTGCTACAACACCCAGCTATGTTTTGGCTGCAGTTGCCATTGTCATTTAGCAGGCCTGGGCCCGGCAGCCTCCATTTATGTGGCTGGCACCCTACTCACTGAGCTATGGGCACTAGGTTTGAATTATTTCTACTTTGAATATTATGGCTGCTGTCAACATTCTTAAGTAAGTTTGGGTGGATATATGCACTTAGTTCTTTTTTTTTTTTTAATCTTTCTTTTTTTTTCCCCATGAGATGCTACACTAGTCCATGTACTCATTTCTTTTTGAGAGCTACTCCTCAACTTTAAGAAATGTTCTAGATGTGGTAAGCATCCCAAAGAGCTCTATTCTCTTAGTCCTCCTCCAGGAAGGGAGATCTAATGTTATAGCTAAGTATTACAGAGGTTTGGAAAGGCAAACCATTTGGCTAATAATAAAAGGTATACTCATTAGGGGCCTGTAACCTAAAGGTATGGGAGGAAGTATATTGTTGGAGGGAGGGAGGTTAGTTGGTCTTACAAAGAGTATGAGTTTTTGGCTTGGCACTTGTAGCTCAAGCTGCTAAGGCACCAGCCACATACACCAGAGCTGGCGGGTTTGAATCCAGCCCAGGCCTGCCAAACAACAATGACAACTACAGCCAAAAACTAGCCGGGCATTGTGATGGGCACCTGTAGTCCCAGCTACTCTGGAGGCCGAGGCAGGAGAATCGCTTGAGCCCAGGAGTTGGAGATTGCTGTGAGCTGTGATGCCATGGCACTCTACCCATGGCGACTGCTTGAAGCTCTTGTCTCAAAAAAAAAGAGTGTGATTTTTGTAACAGGCAGACACATGTTTGCATTTGAGCTTTCTCACTTAATAATTGTGTTACCTTAGGCAGGTTATTTAACCTCAGTTGCTTTACTTTTAGGGTACAGATGGTAATACCTACCTTTCATAGTTTTCACTCAGATTTACAATACTCAGTTGGAGATGGAATATGGGAACTGATGATGAAGTTAGACATCTTTATATATACTGAGTTACTACCTAAGTAGTAGAAAGTGATCATACTTATCCAGAGTTCTTTGGATAAGAGGTCAGACAAACTGGCTTTGTCTTTAGGGAATCTAGAAGAAACCAAAAGAATCTAGGCCAGAACTTTACATCCATACAACAAAATTATTTTTATGATTGCATATGCAACCCTGGTTGAAAGTTTTATGAACGTGAAATTTTCATAGTAAGAATTCAAGAAATGCAGCCAATTCTAGTGATCAGATGTTAAGGTGGCACTTAATGCCAGGAGTTCAAAACTAGCCTGAGCAACATAGTGAGAACCCATCTCTACAAAACATTACCTGGGTCTGGCAGCAGGTGCCTGTTGTTCCAGCTACTTAGTAGGCTAAGGCATGAGGATTCCTTGAGTCCAGGAGTTTGAAGTTACAATGAGCTATGATGACACCACTGCACTCTAGCCCAGGCAACAGTGCAAGACCTTGTCTCCAAAAAATAAAGACTTCATCAAATGCCAGACATTGCCCACATCCAGGCTAGAAGTTGTAACATAACATCAGAAAAGGTTATGAATTTTTATGTACACAAGTTTTGACGACCAAGATGTCCTTTTATCCAAAGCATCCTACTTGTTGCCACCTTGGGTCTCTTGTCCACACCCTTGGTCCTTCAGCTGGTTTGTTCGCTACTGGAAATTGCATTAACCCATGCAGCTTCCTACAGCAATCTCTGTAGACAACTGAGTCTTGAAGGATAAATAGGAATTACTTGACCGAAGGGAGGAAATAGCATTTCAAAGGATTGGAAGTAATAGTATGTTATATTCAAGGACGGGCAGATAGGTTAGTGTTTCCTTACCAAGAAATGTAAGGGGAAAGTGGTGGGTATTGGAAAGGTTGTTAGGGATCAAGCATGGCCAACAGAGCCTTACACAGTCTTCCCCTCCTCCATTTCTCTGACCTCATGGCCTGCTGCATTTCTGTACTTGCTATTTTTTCTACCTAAAACAACTCTTTTCCTGCATATCCTTATAGCTCTCTCCTTTAACTGCTTTACATGTCAGCCTCTAGGAGGCCTGGCCTGACTTTCCTGTTTGAACAGCAGTTCCCCAGACTCCCTTTTCTCCTTCCTCTTTTTCCCTTGACACTTGCCACCGTCTCACTTTCTTTGCCTCTTCAGCAGACCGTAAGCTGCCTGAGGTCTGTGATTTTTGTCTGTTTTTGGTATTTCAATCTATTTTATTCATTACTGACCCTAATACCTGACACATGGTAGGTACTTAAAAAATGGAGTAAGGAAGGAATTTGGACTTTATCTTGAAGGCTTTGGTGAATAAGCAAAGGATGATGAAAGGAAGGGGCACAATCATATTCTATGAATTCATCCCCAGCCTTCATTTGGGGATTATTTTCTAGACAGATATTAACCATGTAGCACCAAGTTGTGGACTTTATTAAATGGCTGTCTCCATTTAATGCTGTCTAGCTCCATCCAACAGAGATATTGGAAGCAACAGAGCTTGCTTTGGTTTAAATGCTTGTCCTCTCCAAAACTCATGTTGAAAGTTAATCCCCAATGTGACAGTATTGTGAGTTGGGGCCAGTAAGAAGTGATTGGTCATGAGGACTCTCATGAATAGATTAAACATTTGTGGATTAGTAGGTTATCACAGGAGTGGGACTAGTAGCTTTTTTTTTTTTTTTCGTTTTTAGCCGGGGCCGGGCTTGAACCCACCACCTCCAGCATATGGGGCCAGTGCCCTACTCCCTGAGCCATAGGCGCCACCCAGACTAGTAGCTTTATAAGAAGCGGAAGAGAGACCTGAGTTAGCATACTCAGCCCCTAGGGCCATACGATGCTCTGCACCCACCTTGGAACTCTGCAGAAGTCCCCACCAGTAAGAAGGCCCCCACCAAGTGCAGCACCTTGACCTTGGACTTCTCAGCCTCTGTAACTATAACAAAATTAATTCCTTCTTGGGAGGCCAAGGCGGGTGGATTGCCTGAGCTCACAGGTTCCAGACCAGCCTGAGCCAGAGCAAGACCTCGTGTCTAAAAACAGCTGGGCCTTGTGGCGGGCGCCTGTAGTCCCAGCTACTAGGGAGGCTGAGGCAAGTGAATTGCTTGAGGTTGCTGTGAGTTTGAGGTTGCTGTGAGCTATGGTAAGAGGGCACTCAACTGAGGGCGACAAAGTGGGACTCTGTCTCAAAGAAAGAAAAAAAGAACTTCCTTTTCTTTATAAATTACCCAGTTTCAGGTATTCTGTTAAAAGTAACAGAAAATGGGCTCGGCGCCTGTGGCTCAAGTGGCTAAGGCGCCAGCCACATACACATAAGGTGGCGGGTTCGAATCCAGCCTGGGCCCACCAAAACAACAATGACGGCTGCAACCAAAAAACAGCCAGGCGTTGTGGCAGGCACCTGTGGTCCCAGCTATTTGGGAGGCAAAGGCAGGAGACTCGCTTGAGCCCAGGAGTTGGAGGTTGCTGTGAGCTGTGATGCCAGGGCACTCTACCCAGGGCGACAGCTTGAGGCTCTGTCTCTCAAAAAGAAAAAAAAAAGTAACAGAAAATGGACTAAGAGATGGCTCATAACAGGATATTCACCCCAGTTTTTGTTATAGGTTATATCTAAAAGAGAGAATCTTGTACATCTGTTCCCTTTTTCCACTCTTCTATGGATACAGAGGAATCTGCCCACAGGGAGACAGAAATTCTGAGACCTGCTATAGCAGGAAAAGTCTGAAGAGTAGCAGCAGAAGGTGTCTGGCCTGGCATCCAGGTACCTTGCCTGGGATGGGTCTGTGTTTTGGTCAGCTACTGACAGTCCTCTGTTTATGTTGTACAAAAATGAATGAGCATCAGAAAAAAATGTGGCCGTGTAACAAATTGAAAACTCAGTCTAATTAGAATGGGGCTTCTCTACATTGTTTTCATCATTCAGGGTCTGTATATTTCTTTTTACATTTTATGGAGTTACAGTTCATTGGTGTTACTTATCAGAATCCATTCAAAGTAGGCATGAGGGTATATCAGTCTTAAGAAAAGAATCTCATTAACTTGAGATTCCACATAATCATGTAAATGTACACCCTCTGTTGTAAAATAGCGTTAGGATATTAGCATTTAATTTCCCTTTCGCCTGTGAGAAAATGTTTTTTTCATACTCTGGATCAGGGGTCCTCAAACTTTGTAAACAGGGGGCCAGTTCACTGTCCCTCAGACTGTTGGAGGGCTGGACTGCGGGGCCCCGGGACGAGTTGGCTGCTAAGCAGGACAGGCAGTGGCGGCAAAAACACCCAGCAGGCTAGATAAATGTCCTAGGCAGGCTGAATATGGCCCGTGGGCCGTAGTTTGAGGACACCTCCTCTGGATAAACATACCAGATAGCCCAGTGTTATAGTAGGCTACTGGTAGCATGTAATCCAAATACATTTATTCACAAGTATATGAAACCTTTTGCCCATACGTTCATTTTTATACTCACATTTGATATAATAGAAGGATTTTGGCTCTGCGCTTGTAGGTCAAGCGGCTAGAGCGCCAGCCATATACACTGGAGCTGGCAGGTTCAAATCCAACCCAGGCCAGCCAAACAACAATGACAACTGCAACCAAAAACTAGCTGGGCATTGTTGCGGGTGTCTGTAGTCCCAGCTGCTTGGGAGGCTGAGGCAAGAGAATCACTTAAGCCCAAGAGTTTGAGGTTGCTGTGAGCTGTGATGTCACAGCACTCTACCCAGGATAGCTTGAGACTCTTGTCTCAAAAAAAAAGAAAGATTTTTACTTTCTTGTTCATCTTAAGGATAATAAGCAGTGGGAGCTGAATAATTTGGTAATCTCTTCCGCAAATTCAGCAGAAGCATAAACAACCTCCAGTGGGGTGGTGTGTGCCGTTCCCGTGTTACTGTACTGGGGCTTGCAGGCTATGGTCTCAGACTAACCAAGAGGAGTGGCTGGAGGCTGGAAAAGAAATTGGGCTTAAGGAGGGTGGGTATGAGCAGAAAGTACAGCCCATTTCTAACTTTAGGCACTTTAATTGCACAGTGGTATGTACTCATGTGTGAGTTGGTAGCCTGTTTCTCCGGAAATTAGATTGGAAATTAGTATTGGTAGTGAAATATTACTGCCAGAGGAACCTTGTGTTCCCAGAGCTTGAAAAGTTTGACTGCATCCATTCCTTTACTTATTTTTATTCCTTTATTTATTATTTCCTATATGCCCAATGCTGTTCTAGGTACTGTAGGCATAGTGTGAATAAGCCTCTGGGTCTCCTGGGGAAAGACAGACAAACAAATCAATACAAAGAAAATATAAGGAACTAAGAAGAAAATAACTGGATGGTACAAGAAAGCAGATGGGGTACAATAAGTTAGAAAATGTCTATAGGAGTCAGGAGTCTGAAGTTCAGACTTGGGCAACATAAACCCCATTTCCCCCACCCAAAGAAAAAAACTGTCTATAGAACCAGGACTTATGTGGATGGATAGATCTTTAAAGGAAATTTGATTTATGAGGGGGAAAGGTGGCAGATTAGTGAATTAGGATTGAGACAGGGCCTCAAGCTGTCCCCCTAGGTAGAGTGCTGTGACATCACAGCTCACAGCAACCTCCAACTCCTGGGCTTAAGCGAGTCTTCTGCCTCCACCTCCCAAGTAGCTGGGACCACAG
>NW_003852404.1:7802861-7808723 GCF_000181295.1 Otolemur garnettii
AAAAAAAAAAAAAGATGATGTACTTTTGATTAAAATGACTATGAAATATTTCAGTATCCATCAACATTTTTCTATTTTTGCAGAAGTGAAGCACCCAAGGTATAGATTTTACTTGCATGGGCTAATCTCTACTAAGAAGGAATAGGATGTTACTTAAATGAATACTTTAAATTCTTTGTTGTGTTAGCTCCTCCCTGACCCATAGACCTATTCTTGGTTAATCTTTATTAGGTGGTGATTTTTCCTTGTTTCCTCCAGCCCTGTGCAGTCCTGGAACAACCTGGACCTGTGGTGGTCTCGGGACATGTGAATGAGAGCAGAACCAGTGGGTTCTCCTAGGAAAGGAAGGAATCCTTCCTGTTTATTTATAAAGTTCAGATCCTGGGATTTTTCCAGAATGCATGCTTTTCTAAGGTGGGTACATATTCTCTCCTGCTGGAGAGGAGTGGGAAAATTTGCATAGCACAGATCTGGATAACCTTTGATCCTCCAAGGGAGGGAATAAATAAGATTTTACCGTATTTCAGTTTGGCTCTCCCCCCCAGATTGTCTAGGTTTTTCCTGTTTTGACACCAGGCTAGAAACTTTATGGCTAGCCACATTATTTTCACTTCTAAATGCAGCCACTTGAAAGAGTACCCCTGATTAGAAATGCATTCAACAAATTATCAGATTAAACTGAGACTCTGGATCTCCTTTCCGCCCCCAGAAGTTGTTAAAAGACTTCTTGAAATGGTACCAAGGAACTACTACTGATTTTCACGTTGATAATTTTTAGCTGGTAAGTGGCGCACATCAAGTGGTCTTTCATGTGGGTTTGTTTAGAAGTGAAAACAATGTCAAGAGACAATTTCTTTTTGTTCACATATGTCTATAGCATATATAGTTATAAAAAATCTAAAAGTTTCTTATGCCTGTTAGAAAAGTTCCTGTTGTTTGAAGTTTTGTAAATAACCAAGAAAGTGATATTTTAAAAGATGTGGGTATAGTTATAATAATAAAAATGTATACCCTGAAGCCTGAGATCTTAACAAGCTTTGTCTAGTATCAGTGAGTTTTTATATCAGTAACTTTTCTGGCTGTTAACCCTGCTGAAAGGTCTGCTGATGCCTCTCTCTAGGGTATGTTGTGATTAGGTGGCACCAGTTCTGATTGCAGTTACTGAAGAATCTATAAACATTTGGCTTCCACAGTTGATTTTCATAAGAAATAGTCCCTGCCCTTTAGAATAGTATAATCTTATTGGGAAATTCTAAATGGATAACATTAATATCCCTGATTTGATAACTGCAATTAAAGAACATGTTTGGATAGAACCAAGTCATGGAAAGCAGGAGTTCAGGGGTTCTGTGACTTTGTATTTACCTCCTACTTTCTTTTCTTTTCTTTTTTTTTTTTTTGAGACAGAGTCTCATTATATCACCCTGGGTAGAGTACAATCATATCACAGATCACAACAACCCCAAACTCCTGGGCTTAAGCAATTCTCTTGCCTCAGCCTCCTAAGTAGCTGCAACCACAGGCACCTGGCACAACACTACACCCAGCTATTTTTTGGTTGTAGTTGTCATTGTTGTCTGGCAGGCCCGGGCTGGATTGGATTCGAACTCGCCAGCTCCAGCTCCAGCCTCTGAGCCTACCTCCTACTTTGTTTCTTTAAAGCATTGTATTCTCGGGTAGCGCCTGTGGCATAAAGGAGTAGGGCACCGGCCCCATATACTGGAGGTGGTGGGTTCAAACCCGGCCCCCAGCCAAACACTGCAAAAACTAATAATAATAATCAAGAAAGCATTGTATTCTTATATAATCTGTGGATGTGTATATAAATGCAAAGGCTTGTTGTTGTAATTGTTATTAGCCGCATTGATATTAAATTGGAAAAATTTCTGTTTCTGAAAGAGAAACTTGGTATCTATTCCAGATAGAACTCCTGTGGTCCTTGGGCTGCATACTTTGGAGACCCTTTCTGAATAGTTATTTGTCTTTAAGATGTTTGTTGTCAAGACAGACTTTATACTTAGGAATTTTGAAGTGTTTTTCTCTTTTTCCTTTTGTCCTCCTCCAGACCACAAAATTATAAAATATCCTTTTTTGTTGTTCTCATTATGAAGTATTACCTGCAAAATCAAAACAGTTTAGAAATGTAAACGGTTCAGAGTAAGGAGCTAAATTATAATTCCAGCAGTCTTCTTCAAGGGGTCTGTTATCTCTGAAGCTATAAGTGCCAATCTATCCTCTTATAGTGATTCTGATGCTAATATGGTATTCTGGAAAAAACACTTCTCCAAATTATTCTTCCTCCTGACCTTTGAACTGTTGCTGTCAAGGTCAGCCACTTCACACACTACCACAGTGACAGCTTTACCAACAGAAAGGCTTAATCAGAGCTTTCCAAGACCAGCTTTGGTTTTTATCTGCAAAATTCATCCTTCCCATCCTCCCTGCACATAACAACTTGAGGCGCTTCACTACCACAAAAAAGTACCCACACTAAAGCAATTCTGTGGTAGGGTTTTGGTTAATCTGGTCTATCTGATCTTATTTTGCCTTTAAAGCCAGTTTTATCAGAGGACTAGTATTAGCTGCAGAACTGGAAGTGTGAATGCCTTTCCTTGGGCCTACCTTGAGAAATGAGTCTGTCTGCAGAGTTGTTAATGTGAAATGGGAGTGTGACTTGAACCTCATTTCTACTTCATTCTTTACAGTTCCTTTTGTCATCTTTACTATAAAATAAAATAAAAGCATCTGGGATAATTTTTTGCTAATTAAAAAGCAATTTAGACTATGCTTGCACCCCCTTTAAGAAGCAAATCACTGGCTAAGTGCCATGGCTCACACCTGTAATCCTACCACTGGGAGTCTAGGGCAGGAGGATCACTCAAGCTCAGGAGTTCGAGACCAGCCTGAGTAAGAGGGAGACTTGGTCTCTACTAAAATTAGAAAAATTAGCCAGGTGTTGTGGCAGGCACCTATAGTCCTAGCTATTGAGAAGGCTGAGGTAGGAGGATCACTTGAGCCCAGGAGTTCAAGGTTGCTGTGAGCTAGGCTGAGGCCATAACACTCTAGCTTGGGCAGCAAAATGAGACTCTGTCTCAAGAAACAAAAAGAAAAAAGAAGGAAATCACACGCTGAACATTCTGGGATTCCATGAGCTCAGTGGACATTTTGCCCAGAGCTTTTCTTCTGAATTTATTGGTATGCTAGTGAATCTCGAGGTTAAATGTGTCACTCACAATTTTCTTGTTTTCAAACTTTACCTCTTTTTTTTTCAGTCTTCAAATATTTTTTATTGGAAGGCCACGCATTGCCTTCATTTATTGTATTTCAAATCACTGTACATTTACTTTTGTGAAAACACTGCCTGCATTTTCTAGTACCAAAAAAAAAACCTAAAAATTGTTTCAGGAATGTAGAGAAATATCCAACTTAAACAGCGAAAAAGTGCACCATGATTACTGCCACATTGCAGTCATTTTTGCATTTTGCATGTTTCTTAAATAACTGTCTTGTCTAATAACACACAATATAAAGAGCAATTATGAAAAGCAGACATTTACATATACTTCTAAAGTCTTATTGAGAATATCCTATTGGCATCGCGTGCAGCTGCATCATAGGTGCAGCTGCAGTAACAGGATGTGCATATGCCTGTTGGTTCCTACCATTGTGCCTATCAGGAACATTACTTCCATACTGCTGAGTGCTATCATAACCATTCTGGTAAGTCCCTGTTGGATTACCAGTCCTAAAACTGGTCTGTATACCAGCAGACACAGAATTACTCCCAAAGCTCCTATTGGTGTAATTTACAGTGCTGTAGACACCATTCTGAGTTTTTTGCCCCCAAATCTCTCTTAAGCAGGCTAGAATAACCTCTGTCATAATTCTCCCTGTCTCTAAAGGTATTAAATCCACCCCTTTTGCCTGCAGAGTACCTGTGCCAACGGTTATCCTTCATGCCTCCTCTACGCCTGGAACGACCTGAACCTCTGTCTTCGACTAACTAAAGCAACTTTGCTTGATTAGCTTCACGAAGCACAGAAATAAGGTCGCTCGCTTGCTTTATGTTATTAGGTGTAACGAAAGTGTATGCTGTGCCTGTTTTGGTACTGCGAGCAGTTCTTCCAATTCCATGAATATAATCCTCTGAGGAGTTAGGGTAGTCACAATTGATGACAAATTTCCCATCTTCCACATCTAGCCCTCTGGAGGCCACATCTGTAGCAATCCGAATAGGAGCTTTTCCATGTTTGAATTCATTTAGAACCCAGTCATGTTCTTGTTGACTCTTGTCACCATGGATATCCATGGCAGGCCACCCATCTCTCCTCCAAACTTTACCTCTTATAAGTACCCAATTCTTGGTCCTAGAGCATTCTATTTTCAGAGTCATGGGGAACTATTAGCAAATCACTTATTTGCTGTAAAAAAATCTTACAGTATCTTCCTAAAACCAGTAGTTGGAACAATCAACTTTTTCCTTTCATTTATTTTGCAATGTGGGTTCAGTTACCTATAGAGGATGACAACTAGGAAAATTGTTTGTATATTGAAAATGCCAAAGTAGTTCTTTTCAGTATCCCTTTAATCAAAGCATTTGTCAATCCATTGACAAATGGTCCATTTTGGATCTTTGTCCCTATTCTATCAAAATGAAGAGTTCTACATATTCATATACAGTATATGCCCAGAAGAGAGTCTGGTTAAGATCAGTGTTAAGAAAATCATCTAGGGCAGCGCCTGTGGCTCAAGGGAGTAGAGCGCCAGCCCCATATGCTAGAGGTGGTGGGTTCAAAACCAGCCCCGGCCAAAAACTGCAAAAAAAAAAAAAAAATCATCTAGGCTTGGTGCCCATAGCACAGTGGTTACGGCCCCAGCCACATACACCAAGGCAGGCAAGTTCTAATCCAGCTTGGGCCAGCTAAACAACAATGACAACTGCAACAAAAAAAATAGCCGAGCATTGTGGTGAGTGCCTGTAGTCTCAGCTACTTGGGAGGCTGAGGCAAGAGAATCGCTTAAGCCCAAGAGTTTGAGGTTGCTATGAGGTATGACGCCACAGTACTCTATAGAGGGCAACATATGAGACTGTCTCAAAAAAAAAAAAAAAGGAGAAAGAAAAATCATCTAAAACTTGGAAATAAGGCAAAAGAATGACTGCATGCTCTCTTATCCTATTGGAGCATCTTTTTTTTGAGACAGCCTCACTTTGTCATCCTCAGTACAGCGCTGGCATCGTAGCTCACAGCAACCTCACTCTCTTGGGCTCAAGTGATTCTCTTGCCTCAGCCTTCTAAGTAGCTGGGACTACAGGCGCCTGTCCCAATGCCTGGCTATTTTTTAGAGACGAATGTCTAACTCTTGCTCAGGCTGGTCTTGAGCTCCTGAGCTCATGCAGTCTACCCCTTAGCCTCCCAGAGTGGAGCCACTACACCCAGCCCATATTGGAGCATCATTTTATAGGCTTACCCTAAAGATTATTAAACTGCCTGGGACATGATTCTCAAAAGCTGGTCCTCAAACCAGCCTCAAGAGGCTAAGGCAAGAGAATCTATTGAGCTCAGGAGTTTGAGGTTGCTGTGAGCTGTGCTGCCACAGCACTCTACCCAGCCAACAGAGTGAGACTCTGTCACACACACACACAGAATTTCTCCTTTGGACTACCTCTGCTTCCTACTTGCTCTTTCATACACATATATATACACGATATATATGTTTCTAATTTTTAAAACACTATACTTTGACAGTAGCACAACATGCATTTTCCAGGAGATAAGAAGGGCTCTCCCCTTTTTTTTTTTTTTTTGAGACAGAGCCTCAAGCTATCCCCCTGGGTAGAGTGCCATGGCATCACAGCTCACA
>NW_003852404.1:7809518-7831436 GCF_000181295.1 Otolemur garnettii
ATTGTTGTTTGGCGGGTCCGGGCTGGGGATTCGAACCCGCCACCTTAGGTGTACGTGGCTGGCGCCTTAGCCGGTTGAGCTATAGGCGCTGAGCCAGTTTTTCTATTTTTAATAGAGATGGCATCTTGCTCTTGCTCAGGCTGGTCTTGAATTTCTGAGCTCAAGGGATTCTCCCACCTTGGCCTGCCAGAATGCTAGGATTACAGGCATGAACCATCAAGCCGGGCCACTCTTATCTAAACCTAAACTTTCAAAAACAAGGGATTAAGCTTTTTCTTTCATTAAGTGACCCTTGAGGTTGGATTTTTTGATGACTCAGAACATGGAATTTTTTGGTTTTCATGAGGCACATAGACAGTACCTGACCCACAGTAAGCATTATGCTGTACTACTGTTATTATTCATCTATAAAATTAGGCCAGTAATAATACCTACATTATAAGGTTGCAGTGACTAAATGAAGCAATACATATAAAATGCTTAGCACTTAGTAGTTAGCACATAGTGTGCATATAAATGGTAAGCATTATTTATAACATCTTAATAAACAAATAATATTAATAAATAGTAATAGTATGGAGATATAGGAGTACTTTTTTGGTGGTGCATGAAATAGAGGCATCCCCAGATTTAAAAAGTGCTTGTTTTGTTATCCAGTAGTTGAGCTGCTTTTGTAGTCCTGGGTTCTGTGTGACTAGAAACTATAATTGTGGCAAAGTGGCATAGAAACCAATCCAGAGTTTGGAATTGCTTCACTTTTTACCACCTCATTTATAAAATAAACAAGAATGCTTTGCAGTTCTACTGCTGTCTTTCACATGTGAAATTTTCTTCTGATTTCATAGGAACCTTGGAAAACATCTGAACCAATTAGCAATTTCAGAGAATGAGTGTTAGTTCTGTTGTATAGGGTGCCTATTTGATTATCTAGTTTGGGGGCTTGTGCTTTGTTTGAAATTCTCTCCATTGCTGTATCTGCTTTGTGATTAGGCCTTTGGTATGTTTGGGGAATGAAGTGTGTGAGGATGACCATTTGCTCTGGGGGAATAGGCTCAAGTGACATCCTTTTGTGCTTAATAAAGGCACATCTGGTCCTGTGCTACTTAGGGGAACCTCAACTGGAGCGGCACCCTTTCTTCCATCACCTTTGTGCAAAAAGGCATACCTAGATTATTATTTTTTTTTTTTTTATTTTTGAGACAGAGCCTCAAGCTATCCCCCTGGGTAGAGTGCTATGGCTTCACAGCTCACAGCAACCTCCAACTCCAGGGCTCAAGCGCGTCTCCTGCCTCAGCCTCCCAAGTAGCTGGGACTACAGGCGCCCGCCACAACGCCCAGCCATTTTTTGGTTGCAACCATCGTTGTTTGACGGGCCCAGGCTGGGGATTCGAACCCACCACCTTAGGTGTATGTGGCTGGCGCCTTAGCCACTTGAGCCACAGGCGCCGAGCCCATACCTAGATTATTTAGAGCTCCGGGGATTCATTATTTTTAAGATAGGCCAAGAAAAGTACTAATGAATATAAAAGCTTCTGTTTTCTCGAGGAAGGGGTATTTAATTTCATCATATAGCACCAGGATGATGATGAGCCTTTTTTAACTGTGAGTGTCTGCTAGATTATACTAACACATAGGAGCAATTCTTCAAAGTTGGATCTGATTAGGACTAGCCAATTAAAAGGTATTCCCTTGTCTAATACTATATGGTCATGTATTTTAAAGGAAAGTTTATAAGCACTGTTTAAATGGCTTGCTTTTCCTGAAGATTTTAAAAAATGAATAAAGATATATATATAATTTGAATGCAGCGTTTCTTGTTTTTCTCAAAATTCTAGTTAAGCCTTATTGTTTGTTTTCCACAGTTCCACTTGGTTAAAGAGTACATTTATTCTCTAAGGTATAGAAGTTGCCAAAGTTCATGGATCCCCACAGTCTCTAACCTCTCCCTAAATTTAATTCATTTTATTTGTAGACCTTGTGTTAAGACAACTGGGAGGCAATTGAGGACTGTTTAAACAAATTCAAAATATGAAATAAGTAGTTTTTAGAAATGGTAAAACTAGCACTTTAGAAAGACTTTACAATATTGATTCTTTTTTGTTTGTTTGTTTCTTTCTTTCTTTCTTTTTTTTTTTTTTTGAGACAAGAGTTTCACTCATTGCCCTAGGTAGAGTGAATGCCGTGGCATTATAGTTCACAGCATCCTCAAACTCTTGGGCTTAAGTTATCCTCTGTCCTCAGCCTCCCAAGTAGCTGGGACTATAGGTACCCACCACAATGCCCAGCTACTTTTTCTTTTTTTAGTAGAGATGGGTTCTCCCTCTTGCTTAGGCTGGTCTTGAATCTTAAGCTCAAGTAGTCTACCGGCCTCAGCCTCCTAGAGTGCTAGCATCACAGGCATAAGCCACGCCACCCAGTCTGTAATATTGATTCTTTGGTGCCCAGCTTATAATATTGATTCTTAAAATAGCAGAATGAAAAAAGTATCCAATTTGCAACAAATCAGTCAAACATCATATGCATAATTGGTTTGATACATCAGTACCCTTGACTTTTGACTGCAGAACTAGCTGTGAAAAGGTTGTGTGTTGAATTCCAGCTCTTCCCCAATTTGTTGTTTTAGAATTTTTTCCCACTTAACAAACTGAGGTAGGGGGGCCAGATTAACTTTTAGTATGACCCTACTTAGCTGTCAGGATATTTAAGTCCTTATAATAAGAAGTAGACGGAAAGATTTTGGCTTTCTGAAAGGTCAAGATATTTGAAACATGTTTCTGGAAAGCTCTTAAGGTAATCCTTAAGCATCTCTTATATTAATTTATCACTGTTACTGGTCTCGCCTTTCCTTAGAGAGTCTAAAGCAGTGGTTCTCAACCTTCCTAATGCCATAGCCCTTTAATACAATTCCTGTGGGTTGCAACCCACAGGTTGAGAACCGCTGGTCTGGAGAATATGTAAATGGTCCTGTGTTACAGTGGAATGTGTCCCAGAGCCTCACAGATAAAAAGAGGTCCTCTGTTCAATTTATTTATCTCTCTGACTAGTCTAGGTCTCCAGTATACCTGATTGATTAAGATTTAGGGAAGAGCTTCAGCTTTGAAACACTCAGACCTTTCAGAGATCTGACTTTCTGTGGCAGCTGCTCAGAGGCATTGTATCTGTGGGTGTGAAGATCAACAAGCGGAGTATGATGGTCAAAAGAATGAGCTTTAGACTAGTGAAATATTTCACTAGTTTTAGTTTGTTGCCCACTTTCTTTTTTTACTTTTATAATAAAAAAAAATCAAAAAGCCCCAAAGATGTTTATTTTATTACTTGGATATTGTCTATTTTCTATATTGGTGATTGCAAACTTGGGACCTGCTCAACAATTTTAAAAGCCCCTGAAGGGGCTGCTGCATAATTAAGAGGGCTGTGAGGATTTTTTTGCTTATCTGTGTGGCACATATCACAAAAATTATACACAGACCTTTCTGCTTTTTGCTCATCGGCTTTTGTTAAGTGTTTATATATTTAACATGTAGCCCAAGACAACCCATCTTCCAGTGTGGCCCAGAGAAGCCAAAAGGTTGAATACCCCTGCTTTATACACTTTATTTTATTTATTATTATTTTTGAGACAGAGTCTTACTACATTGCCCTCTGTAGAGTGCTTTGGCATTACAACTCCCAGCAACCTCAAAATCATGAGCTTAAGCAATTCTCTTGTCTCAACCTCCCAAGTAGCTGGGACTACAAGTGCCCACAACGCCCTGCTATTTTTTGTTACAGCTGTCATTGTTGTTTAGTTGGCCCAGGCCGGGTTCAAACCCACCAGCGTCGATGTATATGGCTGGTGCTGTAACCACTGTGCTGTGGGCACTGAGCCTATGCATTTCACTTTAAAAGCCAGGGTTTGCAGTATCTCAAATCCAAATCCACAGTCGAGAAGGTTTACGTTACTACTTTGCTGAAGCCTATTATGTGAGGGCTGTCCAGAAAGTATGTGGCCATTGTTTTTCATATTTTTCAAGTACATAGCTAGATACTTTCCAGACAGCCCTTATATATTTCATTTTATTTGTTTTGTGGGGTTTTTTGTGTGTTTGTGTGTTTGTTTTTGAGACAGAGGCTCTACTGTTAGGCTAGAATGCAGTGGCATCATCATAGCTGATGGAGTCTCCAAGTCATGAGCTCAAGTGATTTCTTGCCTCAGCCTCCCTAGTAGCTGGGATTTAGTCATATACCACCATACCCAGCTAACATATTTTTGTTTGTATAGATGGGATCTTGCTGTTACCTAGTCTGGTCTTAAAATACTAGGCTCAACCAGTCCTCCCACCTTGACCTCCCAAAGTGCTAGATTTACAGGCCACCATCCTTGGCACAACCTGTTTTGTTCTTTCTAAACTATTTTACAGTACTTAGGATTTCCAAGTTAGGAGCAAGAACTTGAAGCTTTCTTTGGTGTTTCACAAATTAAGTCATTTTAGAGCGACACTAGTGTTTTAACTAGCCGATTATGTTAGTTAGATTTTCTAGTTGAACTTGGAGGTAGATCTTCTAAGGAGGCAAAAGTTTGTTTTTGGTTTTTGATATTTTAAACAATATTTTTTATTTCAAAAGTTTAGGGGCTACAAGTGTTCTTGAGGTGGATAAATTGTGTAATGCTAAAGTCAGGGCTTTTAGCATGCCTGTCACCAGAATACATTGTACCCAATGGGAGGCAAAAGATTTAGGGTTTGTTTTGTTTTGTTTGGAGGCAGTCTCACTTCAACACCCTCGGTAGTGTTCCATCGCACCATAGCTCACAACTGCCTCAAACTCCTGGGCTCAAGTGATCCTCTTACCTCAGCCTCCTGAGTAGCAGGGACTACAGGTGCCTTCCACAATGCCCAGCTATTTTTATTTTATTAGAGAGGGGGTTTTCAGTCTTACTCAGACTGGTCTCAAACTCCTGAGCTCAGGCAATCCACCCGCCTCAGTCTCCCAGAGTCCTAGGATTACAGGCATGAGGCATTGACTGAACCTGGCCTGAGGCAAAGTTTTTTTTTTTTTTGAGACGGAGCCTCAAGCTATCCCCCTGGGTAGAGTGCCATGGCATCACGCTCACAGCAACCTCCAACTCCTGGGTTCAAGCGAGTCTCCTGCCTCAGCCTCCCAAGTAGCTGGGACCACAGGTGCCCACCACAACGCCTGGCCATTTTTGGGTTGCAGCCATCATTGTTGTTTGGCGGGCCCGGGCTGGGGATTCGAACCCGCCACCTTGGGTGTATGTGGCTGGCGCCTTAGCCGCTTGAGCCACAGGCGCTGAGCCAAAGTTTTTAACCAGAAACAGTAAGATGTGTGAAGGACAACAGATCACAAGTAGTCTCCTTAGTCCTGCGGGACATGAGAATAGAACTAACTCATGGAATGTCTCAGCCAGTGCCGATTTACACAAGAACTGTTGATAGAGAAGACTCAGCAGTGTGGTCAGATCCCATGTTTTGGACTGGATTGTTCTGTTCTATTAGAAGAGTATTCAAAATAGCTGATGCCACAGTGTCCTATACTTTGAGGAGTAGTACCTCAAAATATGAAGTTATGCTTAAGTTAGATCACAAGGAAAACAGTCCTCTGCCCCAGCTCCTCACCCTTGAGACTTTGTAAGTGATACCACTGAAACAGCCCAAACAAAGCTTTTCAAACTATGTTCCCGTAGCCCTTTGCTGAGGGGAGAAACTAAGCCGTCCACCTAAATTGGAGCACCTCAGATGCTGTTAGGTTAATATAGTCTTCAGGTTCCTTCTAATAAGATATCCTTTGGAAAATGAAACCTGCAGCTTTACAAAAAAAAAAAAAAATAGTTTTAATATTCCAGTATTTATTGACACTTAGATATTGGGACAAATTACTTTGAGTTTTTTTTTTTTTTTGAGACAGAGTCTCAAGCTATCACCCTTGGTAGAGTGCCATGGTATCATAGCTCATGGCAACCTCCAACTCTTAGGCTCAAGTGATCCTATTGCCTCAGTTTTTCTATTTTTAGTAGAGATGGGGTCTCACTCTTTTTCAGGTTGGTCTCAAACTCAAGCAATCCACCCGCCTCAACCTCCTAGAGTGCTAGGATTACAGGCGTGAGCCATCGTGCCCGGCATTTCTGTGGTCTTGAACAAACTAAAGGTGATAGGTAGAGTGACTGATTGAGGGAAATAGATTATTATTTTGAAGACAAAAGATTTTGTAAAATTATATTCCTTTGAGATATTTGTTATTCCTAAGGTTTTCTAACATAAATCAAATTTCTGTTTTTGTTTTTTTTTTCAAAATTTGGTCATTGTAGCTCAGAGGTCCAGCCCTGGATGGCCCTAGTAACCCTTGGTGTGGCTCAGCACCTGTGGCTCAAGCAGCTAAGGCGCCAGCCACATACACCTGAGCAGGCAGGTTCGAATACAGCCCAGGCCCGCCAGACAACAATGATAGCTGCAACAACAACAAAAAAAACAGCCGAGCATTGTGGCAGGCGCCTGTAGTCCCAGCTACTTGGGAGGCAGAGGCAGGAGACTCGCTTGAGCCCAGGAGTTGGAGGTTGCTGTGAGCTGTGATGCCATGGTCTACCCAGGGTGACAGCTTGAGGCTCCTGTCTCAAAAAAAAAAAAGAAAGAAATTTGTTAACATTAAGCCTTTATTATTATTATTTTTTAATGGAGGGGAAGGGTTTTTTTGTTTTTTGTTTTTTTTTTTTTAGAGACAGTCTGACTTGATTGCCCTTGGTAGAGTGCTGTGGAGTCACAGCTCACAGCAACCTCCAACTCCTGACCTTAGGCCATTCTCTTGCCTCAGCCTCCCACGTAGCTGGGACTACAGGCACCCACCACAACGCCTGGCTATTTTTTGTTTCAGTTTGGCCAGGGCTGAGTTTGAACCCACCACCCTCAGTATATGGGGCCAGCGCCCTACTCACTGAGCCACAGGCGCCGCCCAACATTAAGCCTTTTAAAGTCTGCCCCATTTGTGCTAGTCTGAGGTCTGCAGCTGTCCAGCCATGTGAGGTCCATAGCTAGGGGCCTAGAGGTCACTGTGTTAACATCGGACTCAGAAGAAATAAGAACTATATTCTACCTGTTTGTTTACCTCTGTTTGGTGCCAACAGTTACTTTTAAGTTGCATCCAGGTCCCTGTCCTCTGTGTATACTCATCCCTAGATCCTCTTACATTCTTTCCCTTGTGTCATTTGTTGGCTAAAGGGATAGAAAGGAAAGTCAACATTTATTGAGCACCTACTATGTGTCAGGCATTGTGTTTGGTGCTTTGAATGTATTTTAAAAATTTTTTTTCTTAGCTTTGTGCCTGTAGTTCATTGGTTAGGGTGCCAGCCACATACACCAGGGCTGGCAGGTTCAAATCCAGCCCGGGCGTACTAAACAACGACAACTACAACAAAAAATAGCCAGGCGTTGTGGTGGGCACCTGTAGTCCCAGCTACTTGGGAGGCTGAGGCAAGAGTAAGCTAAGACGCCACAGAACACTATGGAAGCAACAAAGTGAGACTCTGTCTAAAAAAAAAGAAAATTCTTGCGAAAGCTGATCTATGTGTTATTTAGTACTCAAAACAGCCTTTTGAGACAGGTACTATCATCCCTAATTTCCAGTTAGCAAATTAAACCTGAGAGAGGCTAAGTAACTTTTCTCTAACTCCAGTTTTTCTGTGTTAGCTATGAAAATATATAAATTGGGAGGCTGAGGCAGGTGGATTACCTGAGCTCACAGGTTCAAGATCAGTCTGAGCCAGAGCTAGACTCCTCTTTAAAAACAGCTGGGCATAGTGGCAGGCACCTATAGTCCCAGCTACTCAGGAGGCTGAGGCAAGAGTTTGAGGTTGCTCTGAGCTGTGATGCCACAACACTCTACCGAGGGTGACAGAGTAAGACTCTGTCTCCCAAAAAATAAATATTAAAAATAAATAAATATATATATAAATTGGTGGCTATTTCTTCAGACCTGCAAACCCAGTTTTATTTCTCCCTTTCCCCCTATACCTTTCTAGTATTGGTTCCAGTTTGTCACTCTTCCAGGGAAAGGTGATCTATAGGTAGCCTACCTACGGATTGTTGCAAGATCTTGAATCCTAACTATGATGTTATTGACTTCTCCTAGGGTCCTATCCTTCCCCCAAAGCTGGAGCAACTCTGGTTGTGTACAAGGACCTGCTAGTGCTGTTTGGTGGCTGGACGCGGCCAAGCCCTTATCCCCTACACCAACCGGAGAGATTCTTTGATGAAATACACACTTATTCACCCTCTAAAAATTGGTAAGTCATGAAGATACGCTCCTTTAAATCTGGAAGAAGAGATTTTAAATCAATGGATTCTTTATCTTTTTTTGTGTCAAGAATCCCTTTGCCTATGGACTCTTTTCCCAGGAGTAGAAAAAGTACATATACACAGATTTTACCTACCCTAAATTCAAAACCCTTATTCCAAAGAGAAAAAGTAGAAGAGATTTATTTGTCCAAGAAAAATGACTGAGCCAGTCGAAGAACAAGGAGTTCATCAGCTTTAGCTGCTAATTCCACAGGAGTATTATAGATCTGGATGATTCCTTACCCCCTACTCTGTCGCCAAGACTGACTCCCATTGTTTATAATTTACATGTATTTTTTAGATGACAGATACCCCTGTTCCTGTAAAGGAATACTTAGTACATGGCTCCTGGCAGCTGCTACCGATCAGGCTGTGGTGAGAAGTGACAGGTGCTGCAGACCAGGCTGAAGCAGCGAGAGGCTTTGATCTTGTCCCTTCTTATTGTCTTGTCATCTCTCTACACTACCTCCAAGCCATCTGATATTGAGAACTTGAAAGTGAATGTAACTTTAAGCAAGTATGTTAAAAAGGCACAAATACCTTTTGCCATCTTCTAGTTATTATCTTAACAATACCTATTCTGGGGTGGTACCTGTAGCTCAAAGGAGTAGAGCACCTGCCCCATATACTGGAGATGGCGGGTTCAAACAAAAACAATACCTGTTCTCAAAGTAATAGGATTGTCATTTTACATGGATGCCTTATTACTGTTTTTTTGCCTTAAACATATGAGATCAGAAATAGATGGTGCTGTACAGTAAGGGGCACAGTAAGCTCTCATTTAACGGTACAGTGTAGGGGTATATGGAACACTTCCTAGGTGAAGGACTCAACTGTAACTCAGATGTTACCTAACAAATGCAAACAATGTAACCCACATGTATGTACCCTTGTATTAATCTGAAATTTAAAAAAACAAAAGATAGTACTGACTTCTTGGCTTCCTCCTATCTTTTTACATTAGGTGGAACTGCATTGTGACAACCCATGGGCCACCTCCTATGGCTGGCCACTCCTCCTGTGTGATAGATGATAAAATGATTGTTTTTGGTGGCTCTTTAGGATCTCGGCAAATGTAAGTATATTTGGTTTGCTCTGTATTAACCTAAAGGTACATACTCCTGGGAATAACAAGACAGAAAAGTGAACTAGTCAAGGTCAGTATTCCTGAGCATAGTTCTAATTAATCCAATTAGTTATCTCACTCTAGCATTCTGTTCTTTGATCCCCAAGTTGCAGACCAGTAAGTTGAAAAACTGACTCCATAAAATCCAGGTTATGAGAATTTCTGTGTGACATGTGCTTCCGTTTCTGTTTTATTTTCTGTTTTGAGACAGAGTCTTACTTTGTCACCCTCAGTAAGAGCGCTGTTGCATCATAGCTCACAGCAACCTCAAACTCTTGGGCTCAAGCAATCCTCTTGCCTCAGCATCTCAGGTAGCTGGGACATCAGGTGCCCGCCACAATGCCTGGCTACTTTTTTTTTTTTTAGAGATGTGGTCTCGCTCGGGCTCAGGCTAGTCTTGAACGTCTGAGCTCAGACACTCCACCCCTTTGGCCTCCTGGAACTGGGATTACAGGCATGAGCCACCATGCCCGGCCCATGTGGTTCCATTTAACAGGATCAAATTTTGATAGAATCTGCACCTAGTTCATTGTACTGTACCTACAGAAGACCCAAAGGCCCGCCTCTGAGAAACAGGGTGCTTGTACTTGCTCTGCTCTTTTACCCAGCCTTTTGGGCATTAGAGGGGGAAAGAGGTTGACTAATAGGACAGGTGAAAATCATAGGCACTCCAACTGAGATGGGCTGGGGAGTGAATAGGATGAGGCTGTCCCCCCACCTCTGGTCACAACTGGCCAGCCCAGGCTAGAATTAAGAGCCAGAGCATTCTAGTTGTATCACTGTCTGATTTCATGGTAGCAACAGTCATGGTCATTCCCTCTGTGTTCTGGCCACTCCAGACCAAACTCTGTCCTCTCTTAGAGCAACTCTATACTTTGAAACAATTGTGGAGCAAGACTATAGGAACTAGCTTTTAAATGAGAGCATTTAAAATTTAAGATATTGGAGCTAAGATATTATTCCTATATTCCTGTGCATAAATAAATGACCTTAGGGAGGTGACCATAAAAGAGAGATGGCCATCCAAGAGTTTGTCCTTGCCTTGAGAATTGGAGATGCCAATTTATCCTGCAGCTTTCATTAGCCATTGTGAAATTACTCTTTGTAGCTAGAATCAATAAAGCTTTTAACTCCCGGACAGTGATGAAGCTGCCTTTCAAGTCATTTTTTTTTCTCTTCCCTGTGGTTTGCCATTGAAAGACTATAGCTTGACCAGTAGCTCTTCCCATCTGTCATCAATTAACTTTTACCTCAGATACTAGTGTGTGGCTACAGTCATAGCTCAAATGAAGCTTTATGGGTCAGTGGAAAGAGTAGAGGTTTAAAGGTCTCAAGATGATTGCTAAAAAAGTTAGAGAAAAACAAGGCAGTGTAAGGGCCAGCTAGGAGTGTGGTACTCTGCTGGGCATCTTTATAAAGGTGACTTCATTTGTATCAGCTCTTTAAAGTAATAACACTATTTTCATTTTTTAGGTAAGGAATGCAGAGTTAGAGAAATTTAAGTGATTTATTCTGGCTGCAGAGCTAGGATTTAGCAACATGATCTTTCTGGTTCTGAAGTCCCTGAACCTTAAGTAGGCCATCTCTGAACCTTCTTCAGCCCAGGTAGTCTGTGTGAAAGTGAAAATCGTTCAAGTTTGCCAGCTGGGACAGGCATGTGGAACTCCACAGCCACCATTGTGGTCCCTGGGAGCTCCCAGTTCCCTTCACCCTTCTGTCCTTATCTCACAGGAGCAACGATGTCTGGGTCCTTGACCTTGAGCAGTGGGCGTGGTCCAAACCGAACATCTCCGGCCCCAGTCCTCATCCTCGAGGTGGCCAATCTCAGGTGCTCAGGAATTAAAATAACTATTTAGCAAACACTGTAGCATCTTTCACTTAGGACCGGGGAGGGAAGAAGGAGTCAGGGAAGATGCCAGTATGCACTAAGCCAAAGAAAATTTATCATTCTTTTTTGCCAGTATTTAATTTTTCAACTTCAAATGGGTCATATTACTTGTAGTGGCTTTACATTATTTCTTTTCCCGAAGTATTTACTTTTCCTTTGCTATTTCTCAAGAGAATTGCGTTTTTGGTTTTGTTTTTTTTTTGAGACAGAGTCTGACTTTGTCACTCTCAGTAAAATGGCATGGTGTCATAGCTCAGAGCAACCTCAAACTCTTGGGCCCAAGTGATCTCTTGCCTCAGCCTCCTGAGTAGCTGAGATTATAGGTGCCCGACTGTTTTAGAGATGGGGTCTCACTCTGGTTCGGGCTGGTCTCAAACCCATGAGCTCAGGCAATCCACCTGCCTCAGCCTCCCAGAGTGCTGGGATTGCAGGCAAGAGCCACCATGCCCAGCCTAAGAAAACTGCTTTTAATATGGTTGACGCTTCTGTTAGTATTTGATCAACAAAGAGTATATCCTTTAGATGAATTATCAGTAATATGTTCACAGGGCTCAGAACTGAGCTATATGGCTTTGGCACAATGGAGAGCTTGTGGAAACTAGAACAGTCTCATTTGGGAGCTACGTAGGCTATTTTCATATACCACTGAGCCATAGAAAGTCAGATACCTATGTCTTCGTAGGTTTATTTTTAATTTCTTCCATTCCCCAGATTGTCATAGATGATGCAACTATCTTAATTCTTGGAGGGTGTGGCGGTCCCAATGCTGTGAGTATTGCTTGTGTGGCATTCCCATGCACATGCTGAGTGTCCAAAACTTACTTCCCCTATCTTATTTTACGGGAGTATACAAGATTATTTCCGTGGCATTGTCATTTAGGGAATACCTTTTCTACCTTGGGTATATAGCTTTTGTATTTTCTGGCCCTTTTGTTCTACTTTTTTTTAAGGTTGAGAATTGCTTTTAATCAGAGACATTTGTCTCTTAAATATTCATCTTTATATTCTTCCTTTTCCTACTTCCTCTTTAGGCGGTAAGGTTTGCCACTATTATTCTTTCAAAGGGGATTGGGCACCAGGACAGAAAAGCAAGTTGGTAACTGTCAGAATCCATGTGGAATTTAAGGATGCAGATTCAGAAAGTTGTGGATGTACATTATTTACTCTCTCTCAACCCCTAGAACACTCACACATGATAAAACCGTGGGCAAGATTCAAAACCCCCTACAGTTGATTTTTGAGTTGCAAGCACAATTTCATGTGGTAGGCAAGTAGTAATATATGAATGAATGAAAGCATGCACAACTGAATGATTAACTGAGGACTTGGATGTTCTTTCTGAAGAGCCCACATGCTCCAGGGACTAGACAGTGTGGCTTTGAGACTGCAGCTGTGTTATGTGTTTTGAAACGTGTCACACCTGATTCCTTTTGTTGGTTCCTCTCTTACAGCTGTTCAAGGATGCTTGGTTGTTGCACATGCACTCAGGTCCCTGGGCTTGGCAGCCACTCAAGGTAGAAAATGAAGAGCATGGGGCCCCAGAACTCTGGTGCCATCCAGCTTGCCGGGTAAGCAGGGAGCTGACAGGCCAGCAGGAAGCGAGGTCTTAAACTGGAAAACCATATTCATTTATCAGATCTCAAAGGAAATTTGCACAAAAATAGAAAACACCTTCGTGTCACAAAAGAGGTGGATATTAAGTATAGCTTCTTTGGCATTTTTCACATAAATGAGCCATTAGATGGACAAATTTATGTGGGCCCCACTCATCTGTAAGTCCCAACTTCAAACATCTCTTTATCTGTGAAACTGTCTTTGCAATCACTCAAACAAAAATTGATTCTTCCCTGTATTTCACCCCTATTCCATAGACATAGCTCTTAGGATAACACATGTCTCTCACACTAAAGCAACAATTATTCCCGTGCCTGTCTCTCCTTCTAGCCTAGGGAGCAGATTATATCATTTTCATTTGTATGTCTCAGGCACCTACAAAATACCTGGCATATTTCAGATTGCTCATGATAAAATGTTTGATAAAAATGAGTGATCCGGCTCGGCGCCTATAGCTCAACCGGTGGTGGGTTCGAATCCCCAGCCCAGACCGCCAAACAACAATGACGGCTGCAACCAAAAAAAAAAATAGCCGGGCGCTGTGGCGGGCGCCTGTGGTCCCAGCTACTTGGGAGGGGGAGGCAGGAGACTCACTTGAGCCCAGGAGTTGGAGGTTGCTGTGAGCTGAGATGCCATGGCACTCTACCCAGGGGGACAGCTTGAGGCTCTGTCTCAAAAAAAAAAAAAAAAAATGAGTGATCCTGGGTGGCACCTGTGGCTCAAGGAGTAGGGTGCTGGCCCCATATATTGGAGGTGGTGGGTTCAAACCCGGCCCTGGGCCAAAAACTGCAAAAAAAAAAAAAAAAATGAGTGATCCAAATTTTAGAAGAGTCTATGAGGAAAGGTCCTTTGTCTTCCAGGTGGGACAATGTGTGGTGGTCTTCAGCCAGGCTCCTAGTGGGAGAGCCCCACTAAGCCCCAGTTTGAACTCTCGTCCATCACCCATCAGTGCTACTCCTCCAGCCCTGGTTCCTGAAACCCGAGAGTACCGTTCTCAGTCTCCAGTAAGAAGTATGGATGAAGCGCCTTGTGTTAATGGCCGCTGGGGAACACTGAGGCCCAGGGCTCAAAGGCAGACTCCTTCGGGATCCCGGGAAGGGAGTCTTTCCCCAGCCAGAGGAGATGGCTCTCCTATCCTGAATGGTGGGAGTTTATCTCCAGGAACAGCAGCTGTCAGTGGGTCTTCCTTGGACAGCCCTGTACAGGCCATATCTCCAAGTACTCCATCTGCTGCTGAAGGATATGACCTAAAAATGGGACTTTCTTTGGCTTCTCGAAGAGGGTCACTACCGGATCAGAAAGATCTGAGATTAGGATCCATAGATCTGAATTGGGATCTGAAGTCTGCTTCCAGTAGCAATCATATGGATGGCATGGACAACAGGACAGTTGGGGGAAGTATGAGACACCCTCCTGAACAGATGAATGGTGTGCATACCCCACCGCATGTGGCCAGTGCCCTTGCAGGGGCTGTCTCCCCAGGTGCCCTGCGTCGGAGTCTGGAAGCCGTCAAAGCAATGTCATCCAAAGGCCCCTCCACCTCTGCAGCACTAAGTCCTCCTCTTGGGTCATCTCCAGGCTCCCCTGGGAGCCAGAACCTGAGCAGTGGAGAAACAGTGCCCATTCCCCGCCCAGGGCCTGCCCAGGGAGATGGACATTCCTTACCTCCCATTGCCCGCCGCCTGGGCCATCACCCTCCACAGTCCCTAAATGTTGGCAAACCCCTATACCAGAGTATGAACTGCAAGCCAATGCAGATGTACGTGCTGGACATTAAAGACACCAAGGAGAAAGGGCGGGTCAAATGGAAAGTATTTAATAGTAGTTCAGTGGTCGGGCCTCCCGAAACCAGCCTACACACAGTGGTACAAGGCAGAGGTGAACTCATCATATTCGGAGGACTTATGGATAAGAAACAGAATGTGAAGTACTATCCCAAAACAAACGCCTTGTACTTTGTGCGAGCAAAGAGATAATGTGTTCTACACCCCTTTCCCTTTCTGTGGCTTTTACTTTGGAATTTTCCAGTGTGTAAGCATTTGGACTGAGAACTGGGAAAACAACAAAATTATTCCCATAAATTAAAACAGTAATTCCCAACCTAAGTCACTCCAGGCTGGGAGCAAATCTCCATTAAGAAAAAAATTATATATAAATATATATATGTACATATATATATTATATAGCCAACTCTGTTTACAAAAAGGGAGAGATCTCTGTCCTGGTTCAGATAAAATTGTTGCTGTGTTTTAGCAGAGGCTGTGCTGCCTTTTTCTACTTTGCTGGTAACTAGACCAAGAAGTTAGGGAACAGACTAATGTCAGTTAACTTTCCAAAAGAAACTGAAGAGCCCCCTGTAAATTTCTATGTGGCCTTCTCAGAGTTAAAAAAAATGAAAGGGTTATATAAGATGTAAAGGTGGAGGTTTTAGTCTCATGCTTCAGGTGCTGGCAGGGTGAAAGTAACTTACAAAAAAGTGTTCTTCCCCTTCTCCTCTTAAGACCGAGAGAATCTTTTACAATGCTGAAGAAATACCCTGTGCCTGGCCCCCTTTTGCCCTTTATGGCTGAGGAAAGTTACCCAATGAGGGATTTTGTTCCATGTTTGTATGCCAGGTTATCATGAAATAATGCGTATGAAACCATCATCTATCCACCTAATGTCCATTGCTCTTTGGAGTGCTTCCTGCATATCTCAGAAAACATTTTGGTATCTGGTTGTGGAATTTTCTGACAATCGTATTTGGTTGCAAGTTGCCAAAAACCATATTTGTTCTCCTTTTTTCCTTTAGAAGTTGGTCCCTGGAAGCTGCTTTTCCATTTAGTCTACTTCTTTTTTCTTTCTTTCTTGTTTTTTTCCTTTTCCCCCTAAAACTTTTTTGCTCTCTATTTCTTTTACAAAGCCCACGTGCCTAGAGAAATTGGCTGCTTCTTAGAAATAATTCTGGAATCCTTTCCCTGATATCACTAGGGGCCAATAGGTATATCACCAAGATACCAGTATTGTGAGAAGTCTGTGAGGCATCAAAAGATACTGTTTTTTCCTCCTTGGCTTCTTTTTACTTCCTAAGCACACTGGGCACACCCATCCCATATTTGTGGAATGTGGAATTGATCATGGAAGGGAAACCCAGTAGCGTTCTTTCCAGAAATGATTTTTTTCCCTTGTGACATATATTCCTCTTCCCAGCTGTTTGACAGGTGATATGGTTGAATATCATGTACTTGACCTTTATGATGCATAGCTGACCTTGGGAGCAGCTCTGCCCTTGTGTTTGTCTTGTTCATGTGTCACCGAAACAGGGACTAGATTTTTACCTTCACTTTATTTCTGGGATTAGGCGCAACCAAATTGAGCATCGCTTTGGTTGATACAGAAAGTCACAAGTTACTAGTCTCCAGACCACAGCCTGAACAGAGGAGATGTCAAAATAAGTTTATTCTAAATGGCACCATTTAAATATGGATTGTGTGTGTGTGTGTGTGTGTGTGTGTGTGTGTGTGTATGATTTCTCATCAGTGGAAAGAGGATTCTTCTTTTACCATCAGGATTTAAATTTTGAAATATCACGTTTCCCACTCCATTCTCCCCTTTTCCTTGTTAGTGTTTCCCAGGCACCAGTCTGCTGCATCTGGCCCTGGGTCCTGGCTTTCAGCCAGCACTTAGCAGTCTGTCCCATGAGTGTGTTTTCTCCCATTACATCATGCTGAGTCCCTTCCCTAGCCATTAGTTTTTATGATGTAGTCTTAGTAGGAAAGCAGCCGTGGTGCCAAGCCCAGGAAAAGGCCAGCTCACAGGGGGATCTGTGTTCCAGAAGCTGCTCTTCATGCTCCCTTAGATGAGGAAATGACTGTGTGCCTACTTAACTGTTGTATCCAACTGCTTGAAGCTTCACACTTTGCTTTCCAGACTCTGGTCCTCTGGCACCCTTGCTTGGCAAAGACTATTCAATCATGTTGGGGTCCTTATTTACAAAGGAAAGCTAGCCCCGAAGGTTAGCAATGTAGGCATTCTTGTTGTTGGATCTTTATGACATTGCATTTGTGCGTGGCCAGTGCCTCCAAACTCAGTTCCTATTTCAATATTATGTTGTACTTGGAAGCCTGAAAGTCCAGAATCTCAATCTTGTAGTCTTTCTCTTTGTCCTGTGGCCTTCTAAAGCCAGCTGCTAACCTGTTGATTCCTTCTTCTTACCCCAAGGGGGCAGGTAACAGAGATGTTGATTCTCTTAGAAAGTCCTCTGGTTCCTCTGAACTCTATGCCATTCCGGTGTAACCCACACTGCTTGGAACCAGACTGCCTGCTTATAACTCTGTAAGAAAAGTCTGCCTTGTCTGCACCCGGTGGTGTTGGTCTTGGCGGCTCCTAGGCACTATGGGTGTGTACCTTGAGTAAGCAACTTAACACTGTCAAGCTGATTTTCTCCTCAGGCCTTATGAAGCCACATGTGCAATGGGACTTCAGGTGTCTCATCTGAGGTGAGCATTTCCACAACATGTGGATGCTTCAGTTAGATCACATTTAACCACAACCCCATTTTCGACATGATGCCAATTTTGTCTTAACTGAGAAAATGAGACAAAAAAAATTTTTTTAAACCCTCAGGAGCACCTAAAGCAAATATTTGTCAGTATTTAAGTATTTAAAATACATTTTGTTTTTACTTGAAGCTTTAACCCCTTCCATTCCTGCAAGTGTGCCTTGGAGAGCCAGTGACTTCACCGGCCACCTCCTTGTTGACCTCATGTAAGAATTTTAGTCTCTTCCTACTACTGTCTTGGACAGAGCTTCCTGTTCTCTCATTTCACAGGTTATGCAGCAGCAAGGTTTCTGTTTTTTCATTCGTATTTCTGCCCTTCTTCCCCACTTGGGTGGTAGGCTACACAACCCCACCCTACCCTATTTTGGGAGCACCAATTAGGTATTGAAACAAGCTAAAATTTCATTTTAAGGCAGTACTGGGCTTACTCTCCTCACAGCCCTCTGTGGATTTATTTAATTTTAATTTTTGACTTTTATAGCAAAAGCTGAAACCGTGAACTATCTAGGAACTGTGTTGGAATTCTTTAAAGAAGAGGGGAAGAGGAAGAAAGAAAGCCAACTTAAGAAGTCTTGACTTTGGAGGACAGAAATCTACCAGCCCATGGAGAACAAAGAGATGTTTCCCTGTCCTTCCACCTTGTCTTTCTGGGTTTCCTTCTGCTTTGCTTTTTCCCTTCCCCTTAAAAGTGATACTCCTGGTTGGTCTGTCTGTCTGATCTTGTCCTGTGATGATCCTGGCATTGTGAAATGCTCTGCTTTGCATTATCTGTGGTCTCTTACCAGCGCACGAGTCAGTGGGGAGGATCTGAACACACCCAGGGGCAAGGAAGCTGAACTTCGAGGCCTGTGTCCCACACAGCCTCCCCATGAACTGCAGAAGGCATGTTCTGCATGGTCACCAGTATGTGGCTCCTTCTCACCATGTTCATTGTCAAATGAGCGCAAATCTTAGGCGTTGGCTCCATTGTACTCCTTACTCGCTCTGCTCCCCTCCCATCAACCAGGGTTCATGTCAGTGCACGCCCATTGTGCCCTGGCCAAGCTGGTGCTGTGAGTGATGTTTCCCATATGACTCAGGGATGCCAGGTGGCTTACCCTGAGATAGTCATTTTAGGCACATAACAATATAGGAATGAAAATGGACTTCATTGATATTTAAATCTGTCAATTTCATTTTTTGTTAATGTTTTCCCCTAATGACTTTTTAGCAATTTAACAAATAAAATAAAATGGACAAATGTCTTAACTGTTTCATTAGTAAGAAAAACTGCAGTGATAAGAAACAATTAAGGTTGGAGATTTGAGTTAGAAGCAAAGTAGTTGGAAAGATACTCCTCCTCTAGCAGGGCTGTGTTTTAGGGAAGAGGTGGAGAGTTGCCCTTCCCTGAAAACACCACCATTTAATAAAGTAGGTTTCGTGGCTTGGCGCCCATAGTACAGTGGTCACAGTGCCAGCCACATACACTGAGGGTGATGGGTTTGAACCCAGCCTGGGCCAGCTAACCAACAATGACAACTACAACAAAAAAGCTGGGCTTTGTGGCAGGCGCCTGTGGTCCTAGCTCCTTGGGAGGCTGAGGCAAGAGAGCACTTAAGCCCAAGAGTTTGAGGTTGCTGAGAGCTGTGATGCCACAGCACTCTATCAAGGGAGACATAGTGAGACTCTGTCTCAAAAAATAAATAAAGCAGCTCTCTCCATCATGCTTGAAGAGTTGATGATTCAGAGCGTCCGTACCATCTGCGATGGAGACCCAGAGAGGTGATGAGCTTAGAGTAGAGGCCCAGGGTCTGCACTGTCACTGGCCTCCTAAGCAAAGATGAGGACACAGAGCCCCATGGTGGTGAAGTAGCATAGCAAATGGTGGTTGGGGACACAAGTCTGAAACCCCAGAGGCCTGTGGTTAATCCTGCTTTCCCCTTCTTACCACTTAACCTTGGATAAAAGTATTTGCTTCTGCCTTAAAGGAAAAGTGTCTGGTAAGTTGACAGCCACTGACTTCCATTGCAGTCCCAGCTCAGCACTTTCTAGCCAGAGTTTTGTTTCTCTGAATAATAAAGGGCCAGAGGTCTACACACATTTGAGTGTAAATTATAGAACCTAGCCAGGGCAAAGGAGGCAGGCAGTGTAGGAAGGAATCCCTGACCCATGTCACTACCCAGCCCTACATCACCCCTCCCCTGGGGAGCCTTAAGAAGGTCCCCTGGGGCAGGACTTGATGGCTCACACTTGTAATCTCAGCACTCTAGGAGGCCAAGGTGGGTAGATTGCTTGAGCTCAGGAGTTTAAGACCGGCCAGAGCAAGAGTGAGACCCTGCCTCTAAAAAATGGCCGGGCATTGTGGCAGGTGCCTGTAGTCCCAGCTACTCAGAAGGCTGAAGCAAGAGGATCACTTCAGCCTAAGAGTTTGTGAGCTATGATACCATGGCACTCTACCAAGGATACAAAGTGAGACAA
The DNA here is from genome assembly GCF_000181295.1 of Otolemur garnettii. NCBI lineage: Eukaryota > Metazoa > Chordata > Mammalia > Primates > Galagidae > Otolemur > Otolemur garnettii. The sequence goes on from NW_003852404.1 coordinate 7,829,468, forward strand.
TGTCTCAAAAAAGTCCCCTGGAAGTGGTGGGCTTTGAGCACCCTCAGTCCAGGCAAGACAGGAGGCATCCACCAAAGTTCTGACTGGGGCTTACCCTTAATTCTCTGTGCTTCTTTTCTTCCCCTGAGGCACAAGAGAGCGTCCCTAGCCAAGGCCTTTTACTGTCAATGGCCATTACTACTCCATGCAGTACTGCCAGCACTCTTACGGACACTGTGTGAAGGGACAATTTCACCATGGCTGGAAGTGTCACACAGGAACTGATTGCTTGCATGGGAGACGACAGAGCTGATGGATGCATCAGATCTCAAATGGGACCAAGGGTCTCCTACAGGTCCTTTCAACTCTTGAGACATGGTTCTTGGAAGGGACTTAGAAGAGAGGTCGCAGGGTGGGAACATAGGCACAGGCTTTGGACCAAGATAGAGCTGGGATCAAAAGCTGGCTCTGTCTCACCGAGTTGTGGCAAGTCCCTCTTTGAGCCTCACAGGTTAGCAATTTAGCTGGAACCAGCCAGGAATTGTTAATTCATTTAATGGATGTGGTTCCCCCAAAGGCCATGAGGGGCACTCTGTAAAAGGCTTCAAGTCTGCCTGAGTGATCAGAGGCAGTCTTGAGAAGGAAACTGGATGGGCAGGAGGAGGAAAATGCCCATCTCTCCTCTGTCAGCAAAGCCTGGATAGCACCACTCCCTGGCCTCTCCAACACCATCTCCAGGCTGACCTGCCTGCCTTCTCTGCCTCAGCCCCTGTCTGTGGGAAAGTCAGTGTCTTCCCTATGAGGCCAGGCTCTGTAGGCCCTGCCAGCTGCACAAAGCCAAGCAAACATCTCAAATCAATGCCTAAAAGTCCTTGCAGCGTGAGTTATGCTCCCCACCAGGGAGCCTGTCTGCCCACCTACTTCAGGGAAGTGCAGAAGGGGTGCCTTTCCAGCAGAAGCCTGGGAGGAGAGATTTAACTTTTGCCCACGGACATGGCTGTGACCCATTGGCAAGGCCAAGAGAGTCTGGAACGGACTAGGGATCATTCTCAGTAAAGCATTCCCTGGGCATCTACTCACCCTGCAGCACTGGGACACACAGATGACGCCAAAGAGGACTGCCCCTAAAGGAGCTCACAACCTGATCACAAACCAGGGAGGTGTCACACTGGCTGAACAAAGATGACCAGTCCTTTGTGTCTAAGGTCAAGAGACAATTCAGGTACTAAAAAAATAGGAAAGAAGAAAGAATCAGTAGAACCATCTGCAACAACACAGCCAGCTGGGAGCAGCACAGTTGTTCAGGAAGCCAGAGAGCTAGGACGTTAATCCTGTCTTGCTTTGGTGTCTTAGTCCTTTAGTCCTGCTGTGTGCCACAGACTGGGGGATTATAAACAACAATGGAAATTGGTTTCTGGCGATTCTGTTTTTTTTTTTTTGCAGATTTTGGCCAGGGCTGGGTTTGAACCCACCACCTCCGGCATATGGGGCCGGTACCCTACTCCTTGAGCCACAGGTGCCACCAGTTTCTGGAGATTCTGGAGGCTGAGGTCAAGGTCAAGGTGCCAGCAGATTTGGTATTTGGAGAGCGCTTAGTCTTCACTTCCAAGGTAGTATCTGGTTGCTGATCCATTATGAACTCTGTGTCCTCAACTGGCAGAAGGGGCAGACTTGCCCCCCCAAACCTTTCTATAAGGGTGCTAATGATCTCCCAAAGGCCCACTTCTTAATAATGTCACAATGGAGATTAAATTTCAGCACATGACTGGACACAGTGGTATGTGCCTATAGTCCCAGCATCTTAGGGGGTGCAGGGGGAAGGATTCCTTAAGCCCAGGAGTTCATGTCTCCTAGGTAACAAAATAAGACCCCATCTCTAGGCTGGGCATTGTGGCTCATGCCCGTAATCCTAGCACTCTGGGAGGCTGAGGCAGGTGGATCAGTTGAACTCAAGACTTTGAGACCAGCCTGAGCAAGAGGGAGACCTCAT
>NW_003852404.1:7831943-7835172 GCF_000181295.1 Otolemur garnettii
ACCTCACACCTGTAATCCTATCACTCTGAGAGGCCAAGGCAGGTAGATTGCTTGAGACCAACCTGAGCAAAAAGCCCTGTTTCTACTAAAAATAGAAGAAACTGAGGCAAGAGGATCACTTGAGCCCAAAGAGTTGGAGTTTGCTGTGAGCTATGATGCCATGCACTCTACCCAGCACAATAGCTGAGACTCTGTCTAAAAAAAGAAAAAATCAACACATGAATTTTGGGGCATATTCAGACCATAGCCCTTGGCCTCACCCTGCTAAACTGAGCAGAGGCAGATGAGAGGGCCTTTCCAGGGCTCTCGGATGGGTGGGATCCAGGCCTCATTCTGGCAGTCACTAATGCAGGTGTTGATAAGCCTACAGGTCTCAGCAGCCCCTGGTCAGGGCTGAGGACAATGCAAAATGACTTGTGTGGATTTGACAAGGTTTTCCCCTCAGCATAGCAGGGAAGGAAACTCCTGACTAAAGCACATGATAGAGGAGAGAGCACTTACGGAGACTGACACTGATGGGGCCATAGTGGAGGTCCAGAGGAGAGTTCTCTCTGCAGCAGATGGCCCATGGGAGACAGCGTCCAAGGAGTGGGTGCCCCCTCCCCAGGCATGCTTCCCTGGCATTGTTAAGCCTCCCCCAGCACTGAACATGAGCCCCAGGACTGTAGGAGGGGTCTTCAGGTTTCTCTACCCCTCCCAGGCCCACTTAGTGGCTGTCATTGTTTGGATAGCATCCGGACCTCTGCTGTCTATTGGTCTCCATTTGGGAGTCTCATCTACCCACACCTATCGCTTCAGGCTTAGTCTCTCCAGTGCTGATAAGTGTTCATCTCTGCTCAGGCCCTCACCTGTGCTTTACTTTTATTGTTTTTGCAGCTTTTGGCCGGGACTGGATTTGAACCTGCCACCTTCGGCATATGGGGCCAGCACCCTACTCCTTTGAGCCACAGGTGCCGCCCATACTTTTAGTTTTTTAACTTAAAAATTTTTCTTTTGCTTCTCATGATGCTTTGTTTTAATTATAATCACCTGTGCTTTACATGCCAAAATCTATGTGTCCTCTCCAGGCAGCTCCCACACAGCCCCCCAAGCAGCCCTCAGGCCCCTAGGGGCTCCTCCTCTGACCCTCTGGCCTGCTCTTCTTTCATGCTTTCGCTGCCACTTAGCAGCACCACCATCTGTCTATTCACCTGGGAGTCATCCCTGTGACAGGTGATCTAAGCAACATCATGAGTGGGCAAGCACAGAAAAGAGACCATGTGAGGATACACTGAGAAGGTGGCCATTGCAAACCATGAGGAGAGGCCTCATCAGAAACCAACACTGCTGGCACCTTGATCTTGGACTTTTGGCCTCTAGAACTGTGAAGAAATCAATTTTTAGGCCAGGTGCAGTGGTTCATGCCTATAATCCTAACACTCTGGGAGGCCAAGGTAGATGGATTGCCTGAGCTTAGGAGTTGGAGACCAGCCTGAGCAAGAGCAAGATGCTGTCTCTAAAAATAGCCAGGCATCGAGGCAGGTACCTGTAGTCCTAGCTACATGGGAGGCTGAGGCAAGAGGACCACTTGAGTCCAATAGTTTGAGGTTGCTGTGAGCTATGACGCCACTACACTCTGAGGTCAACAAAGTAAAAAAACTCTGTTAAAAAAGAAAGAAAGAAAGAAATTTGTATTGTTTAGAGTACCCAGTCTATGGTACTCTATTATGGCAGTCTGGGCTGACTCATACAGATCTCAGCTTTGTAACTGCAGTGCTCTTGTTAACTGTGCAGGCTTACAGACCCCTCTCCGCTCTGGAAGCAGAACCTCTGGGGGTCAGAGGCTGATGCTCTCAATTGTCCTCTCCATGAGCCCACTGAGTAGTAAACACTGAGTCCTCCAACCCTCTGGCTACTAGCTTCTCTGACTACTAGCCTCCCTCTCTGTGCCCAAAAGAAATTTACATATCATCCACCTTCCAGATTCTCTAGCAGGTTCATTCTGACTGGGAGCCCATGCTCAGTAGTTAGGGCATGACAAAGTGAGACTCTTTCTCAATTAAAAAAAAAAATTCATTCTGCCACGTTGCTTCATTTTCTCACACCCTCACTGAACCTTCCATAAACCAACCCAGGGCAGGGCTAGATATGAAGTCTGGAAAGCCAGAGATAATTCAGATCTGAGCACTGAGACTGAGGCACTGCTGGCCCACAGAGAGAGCTGTGCACAGCTGTGAATAACCCTGACTCTGGGCAGATGCAGTAAGAGCTGTAGGAAGAGGAACCATATGACCCGAGAGTGTGGGCAGCGGATTCAAGGTGCAGAATCCTGTAGGGATGGCTATTCATCTCATCGTATTTCTGCCTATCTTCAGTGTGAGCATGTTGTGGGAAAGCACCCTGTCCTACACATTTTTGTCTCCTCCCTGACCCCCTAAACATAATGGGCCTCAAAAATCTGTGGGTTCATGGCCCTCTGGCTGTTTTCTGCTTCACTAGGAACAGCTCTTTTAGTGGCAAAGTTTTTAGGTGCAAAGTTTTAAACACACAAAACCCAATCCAGCAAAACAGATATGTATGTTAGAGCCAGGTAACCCTGGGTTCTGAGTCTAGTTTTCCCATTGATTAGCAGTGCGAGTGACTTCAGATCAGTCATGTCATGTCTCTGAGTGTCTTCATCTGAAAGAAAAGAAGAATAATACTGTTTATGCAGGTTTGCTTATAGAATTAAGTGAAGTAACCTCTATTTAAGTCCCCACTGGCTCTCAGGTGGCCTTCAGTAAAGGCTAACTTATGGATTACTCCTTATAAAACCATGATTTGCCCTACTTGAAGGCAATGCAAGAAATAATGGTGAAAATTAAATGTAATAGGTGACCTCTCTGTAATGACCCAGCTGTACCCCGTCCCACTAACTGGCATTTACTGAGCACCCAACCTTCTGGACAATAGGCCCAGTGCCCAGTGCTGGAACAGAGGTGGGGGCTCATGGTCTCAGTGCTAGAAAACCAGCTCCTAGAGAACAGGGACTTCTTCACCATTGTATCCCCAGCACCCAGACAGGCTGGGCACATAGTAGGTTCTCAGTAATTGTTGAAAGAACAAAGGAATGAATGCATGAATGAATGGAAGGTACAATCAGCCAGCCACCAACTCATTTTTAAGACCTTGATCTCCGCTCGGCGCCTGTGGCTCAAGTGGCTAAGGCGCCAGCCACATACGCCTAAGGTGGCGGGTTCGAATCCAGCCC
>NW_003852404.1:7835336-7847783 GCF_000181295.1 Otolemur garnettii
AAGGCTCTGTCTCAAAAAAAAAAAAAAAAAAAAGACCTTGATCTCTCTGAATTGTTTCCCCATCTGTGAAGCCAGAGGTGTTAAAGTCGTCTCGAGGTCTTGCCAAGAAGAATTAATAAAGCAATGATATTAATAATAGCAACAAGGATAACAAATTTATTGAGTTCTGCTGTGGACCAGGTACTGTTGTAATGAACCGTAAGAGGGAATAACATTTTACGTCTACTTTATAAAAGAGGAAAATGAGACACAGTGGCATGGAAGGCTCCAGGAGAAGGGAGGCATCTGATTAAATTTTGGAGGAAAGACTGAGGCTCGGAGGCCATAGTGAAGAAGACCCACGGTACACAGGGTAAGGCCCGGTGCCAGCGTAACCGCGCAGTACTCGCTGCTGATGTTACCGGAGAGTCGAACACGCCTCCGAACCCGGCAGCCCAACCCCGCCCCCAGCGTGTCCATGGCAACAACCTCTGCACATGCGCTTCTGCACCCGCGCCGGGCTGGGGGTGCCCACCCAAGCCGGACGCCGCCCTGGCGGAAGCAGCCTGGGTGGGTCAGGCGACCCGAGCGCTGGGAGGACTTTTAAAGAGACCTTCCCCACTCGGGCTGTTTCGCCCGCGGGGACTGCTGACGGTGGGGGCTGGGTAGCCTCAGGAGTCGGGATCGAGGAGGTAGAGGACAAGCATGGCAGTGTGAGCCTCCGGAGGTGGCCAGGAGAGATGGGCTGTGTAAATACCTCCCAGGGCAATAACGGAATGAGTGTCCGAGGACCAGTACCTGAGAGGGGACCATGGATCTGCACCTTCTAGGGGTAGGGGGGAACTGGGCTCCACGGAACTAAGTCAAGGCGGTTAAGAGGGATCACAGGCCCAGCTTGAGATAGTTACCCTCTATTTCCACTGTCTGCTCTCAGCATTCTGCCACCTTCCTACCCCATCGGAGTGCTGGGCCATGGCCAGATCTCCCGCGCCCGGTTCAGTGATTGTCCCAGACTGGCACGAGAGCGCCGAGGGTAAGGAGTACCTGGTCTGCATCCTGCGCAAGAACCGCCGGCGGGTGTTTGGTAAGTGCCCCTCTCCTACACTGTTGCTTGTCTCTCCCAGGGGAGAATAATGCCACTTGTTGCTCCCTGGGAGATGAGGGCCTCCTCCACTGCACTCTTCAGGCTTGAGGAATCCCTCCTGGAAGCCCTGTACCTGGGACCCCCAGCCCCAAATCTCCTTAGAGCTAATTCCATCGTCAGAGCCACCAACATGGAAACAGCCGAAACCCTGCCAGCAGCCATTGTCACAAGAGATGCTGTTGGTTGAGCCCTCACCTGGTGCCAGGCCCTCTGCTGGGCACTTTACACAATGGACTCCCATTTAACCTCTCAACAGAACGTTTCCCAGCCTTAGCCAAGATCACGTCCAGTCCTGTAAACACAGGAGAGGCTCTTTCCACACGCTGCTGTCTAAGAAGCCAACTCACTCAGGCAGGACCTGACTTACAGGCCAGAAGAAGGGTCTGGAATCCCCTCAGCTATGAAACGTAGCTCAGGCCAGGAGAAACCGCCAGAAGGCTTACGACCAGAAAATGAGACAGCTGAAGGACCAATATTTGTGAACAATTCACTTCGTTTTGTTTTGTTTATGAGACAGTCTCACTATGTTGCCCTCTGTAGAGCGCTAGGACATCACAGCTCACAGCAATCTCAAATTCTTGTGCTTAAGCGATTCTCTTGCCTCAGCCTCCCAAGTGGCTGAGACTATAGGCGCCTGACTGTTCTTTTTGTTGTGCTTGTCATTGTTGTTTGGCAGGCCCGGGCTGGGTTTGAACCCCTTAGCCCCAGTATATGTAGCCAGTGCTCTAACCACTGAGTTATGGGTGCTGAGCCACTTCTTCGTTTTTTGGTTGTTTTTTTTTTTTTTTTAATAATTAGAAAGGCTCAGTGCCTGTGGCTTAAGCAGCTAGGGTCCCAGTCCCACATACCTGAGCTGGCATGTTCGAATCCAGCCCGGGCCGCCAAACCAACAATGACGGCTGCAACCAACAAAGATGGCTGCAGCCGGGCATTGTAACGGGCGCCTGTGCTCCCAGCTACTTGGGAGGTGGAGGGAGGAGAATCGCATGAGCCCAGGAGTTGGAGGTTGCTGTGAGCTATGATCCTACGGCACCCCCTAATACAGCCATTATCCCTCTAGATCCCACGTAGCTGAGAATACTGGATTTGGGATCACATATACCTAGGCTTGACCCAGGCTCCACCACAGCTGTGTAGCCATGAATAAGTGGAATCTCCCCTCAGATTCTACCTCTGTAAAACCCTTGGGTGGGGAATCTTACTATTAACCCCAGAGGGTTGCTGGGGAAATTAATGTACTGCAGTGAGCAGTGTCTGGCACACAGTAGGTGTTCACTGAAGGTTTTTTATGTCTTGAGTTGTGGTGGGTAGAACACAGTGGAGTGAAGTTAGAGTGATTTTCTGGGCATTACATAGAGCTCACAGACCATGTCATATATGCCACAGACAAGATCAAGTATCAAGTAGCATAACTTCAAGGGATGATAGTGGTGGCGTTGAATTTTTGTAGTGTTTTACTTACCAGCAGATATTTTGGGGGTTTTGTTAACAGCAGGGTATACCCACCTTAGTGTGTCTTCCAGGGGGTGTCATCTAGGCCCCCCCAAAAGGTTGAGAACAGCTGATAAATAAATATCAGCAAACTGACTATAAGAACTTAGGCCAGTCTCTTTGTGTCTCAGGCCTCTGTAAAATGAGGGTGAGCATTGAGAACCATGGATGGTTATTTAGCCCTGATGAAGCCCTTAAAGATTGACGTTGTCGGCTCAGCGCCTATAGCTCAACCAGCTAAGGCGCCAGCCACGTACACCTAAGGTGGCGGGTTCGAATCCCCAGCCCGGACCCACCAAACAACAATGACGGCTGCAACCAAAAAATAGCCGGGCGTTGTGGCAGGCGCCTGTGGTCCCAGCTACTTGGGAGGCGGAGGCAGGAGACTCGCTTGAGCCCAGGAGTTGGAGGTTGCTGTGAGCTGTAATGCCAAGACACTCTACCCAGGGGGACAGCTTGAGGCTCTGTCTCAAAAAAAAAAAAAAAAAAAGATTGACGTTGTCCAGTCCAGATCATGATGGGGCAAGTACAGGGTTGAGCCCATATTATAGTAAGTTTTATGCTGCCATAACAGAATACCAAAGACTACATAATTTATAATGAACAGAATTATTAGCTCATGGTTCTGGAAGCTAGGGAATCCAAACACATGGCACTAGCATCTGATAAGGGCTCTCATGCTCCATCGTCCCATGGCAGAGGCAGAAGTGCAAAAGTGGGTGGGAGTTAGAAAGCAAGAGGGGCAGCTCAGTGCCCATAGCACAGTGGTTATGGCACCAGCCACGTATACCGAAGTTGCCAGGTTCAAACCCAGCCTGGGCCAGCTAACCAACAATGACAACTGCAACAAAAAGAAAATAGCCAGGCATTGTGGCAGATGCCTGTAGTCCCAGCTACTTGGGAGGCCGAGGCAAGAGAATTGCTTGAGCCCAAAAGTTTGAGGTTCCTGTGAGCTGTGACGCCACAGCACTCTACCAAGGGTGACAAAGTAAGACTCTGTCTCTAAAAAAAAAGATAACTGACTCCCAAGATGATATTAATCCATTTATGAGTGTGAAAGCAGAGCCCTTCTGACCTCCCATCTCTTATTAGGCACCCCCAACAATGTTGCATTGGGGATTAAGTTTCTAACACTTGGACTTTGAGGAGTATTTTCTAGCCATAGCACCCTCTGACACCACCTGGCTCTCTTTTTGCCCTAGGGCTGCTTGAGCGGCCAGTGCTGCCCCCACCTGTGGCCATCGACACTGCCAGCTACAAGATCTTTGTGTCTGGGAAGAGTGGTGTGGGCAAGACAGCAATGGTGGCCAAGCTGGCTGGCCTGGAGGTGCCTGTGGTGCACCATGAGACCACTGGTGAGTGCGGCCCCAACCCTTTCCCATCCTGGGAGGGCTTCCCTAGGGTACATGCAAGAACATGGCCCTGGACCACACAAGCAGGGTTGATACCCAGATCCACCACTTAGTGCCTTGCAGAGTCACTTCACCTTTCTGAGCCTACATGGGCTCCTCTGTCCCAAAGGGATGATAGGACCAACCCCATAAAGCCACTGTGGGGTTGATACCAGAGACAGTGGTGGTCACATGCCGGACATCCAGCTGGCACAAGGTAGGTGCTCAAGAAGTGCAAATCTTCCTTTCTTGTTTCTTTCCACTGGATGCTCATAGATCCATCATGTTGCACTATGCCCAGTATCCCGGGACTTTGGATTTCCCTGTATATGTGACAAATGTTTTGTCATACCCAGGACTAACTTCCTGGTATCCAAAGGCTCCTCCAGGCTGGGCCCCTTTTTCCCCATTAAGCTATGAATTCTCCTACATCAGGGTTATGCTTTTCTCATCAGACTGGGAACCCACCAGGGCAGGGATGTACCCCTCCATCCTCTTTCTTCTTGCCCCCCTCACCTTCTCCACATCCACCTCTTCCATGCTGAATGGCTGACCCCCGACTCTCCTCAGGCATCCAGACCACCGTGGTATTTTGGCCAGCCAAGCTGCAGGCCAACGACTGTGTCATCATGTTCCGCTTTGAGTTCTGGGACTGTGGGGAGTCTGCACTCAAAAAGTTCAATCACATGCTCCCGGTGAGCAGTCAGGAGGCCTGGGGGGTGGGTTCTGGGAGGGGCTGCTTGTTCGAGGTGAGCAACTGAGTACAGATGTCTAAGTCAGGCCCACCTTGTGTGCAGGGACCTGAGCTGGGTGCTAGTGAGCCAAGGGTACTGCCTTGGGTGGTATAGAGCTCTAAGCTGGCACTGGGGACTGAGTCCAGCCCATACTCCACCCTACGATGTGCCACTCCCCGCTCAGGGCCTCAGTTTCCTCATCTGTGAAAGGGGGGACTGTTATTGATCCTTCTCAGAGCCCTGCAGCTAACAGGAGGATTCTGGTCCTGTGGGCACATGGTGACATGCGTCTCCGTCCCAGGCTTGCAAGGAAAATGCAGATGCCTTCCTCTTCCTCTTCTCTTTCACCGACCGTGCCTCCTTTGAAGACCTCCCTGGGCAGCTGGCCCGTGTAGCCGGTGAGGCCCCTGGTGTCATCAGGATGGTCATTGGCACCAAGTATCCTTTGAGTGACCCCTTGGTAAGGCACAAGAACAAGGGGACAAGGACCCAGCCTCTGCCTAGCTGTGGGGGCCAGCCCCTGGGCTGTTATATACAGGATACAGTGTGGCTGTACCCCATGTGGTAGGGGTCTTCCATGGGCATGGGACCGCAGGGGGAGGGGAGGCTGGGTCTGGTGGGAGTTGACCAGAGGTGCCCTGCCAGGCTCCTTGACCATCCTCCAGATTTGACCAGTACATGCACACAGATGTGCCAGAGCGTGACCTCACAGCCTTCCGGCAGGCCTGGGAGCTACCCCTACTGCGGGTGAAGAGTGTGCCAGGGCGGCGGCTGGCTGATGGGCGCACGCTGGACGGGCGGGCTGGGCTGGCTGATGTTGCTCATGTGCTCAATGGCCTTGCTGAGCAGCTATGGCACCAGGACCAAGTAGCAGCTGGCCTGCTGCCCAACCCTCCAGAGAATGCCCCTAGGTGAAGAGTGGTGGCATCATGAGTGAGCCCCACTTTCAATCCTTAGATGACCCAGGATGAAGGGCAGGGCCTAGGGCCTAGGGCCTAAGGCTGGTGCAGAAATATTGACCCCATGCTGAGGACTGGCCAGAGGAGGCTGTGGCCTGAGAAGACTCTGGCCCCAGCAACGCTTTCCTTGCAGAACTCCTGGCAATGAGGTGGGGGCACAGCCCCCAGGGCAGGGGTCTCCTCTCTTTCTGCTGCCTTTTCACCTTCAGCAGCACCGTGGAGGGTATCTAGGGAGCTGGGTGCCTCAGCAGGCCTCTGGTCCTCAAGCAGCTTCAATCCAGGCCCTGGATTAGTTGAGGTGAAACCACCTGCTATAACAGATAAACCTGAAATCCACAGAAATGTTTTTCTTGCTCAGGTCTCATCTTGGGAGGATGCAACGGTGGGTGGGGGGCTTTGCTGCAAGCACCCATTCAGAGACCCAGGTCACTCTGGGGCATCAGTGTCCAGTCAGCAGATGGGGACAAGTGGAAGTGGAAGGTCATCTAGGAGGTCTTTGTGCACCACGCCTGGCAGGGGTGCCTCATGTCTGCCCATATCCCAAAGGCTAGCACCTAGCACCAGCCACATGGTCACATGGAGCTATGGGGAGGCTGGGAAATAGTGTGCCTGTGTATGCAGGAGGCAAGGCCTTCCCTCTGCCAAGCCTTGCCAGGTCATGAAGTTCTCAGGCTTGGCTCAGGACAGGGGCCTTGCCAGCCCAGGGATGAATTTCCTGGTATCTGTCATAATTTACTGGGCATCATTAGCATTGTAAAGTTCCACACTGGCAAGTCCATGCTCATGACCCAAGTGAGTGTCCCTTAAAGCAATGGAGGGTGGGAGGACTGTTGTGGACTCAAGATCTGATTTGGACACCCTCAGGTTGCTTCCACTCCTCCACATGGGTGGGCTCCAGGTGACAGCCTGTTGCTCTGCCCAGGCTGGCAACAGTTGCCAATATCAGCAGCACCATGCTGGATGCCACTCCTTCTCTTGGGCCATCTCACCAGATGGGGTGAATGAAGGTAACAGGTTATAGGGCTGTCTTGGTGTCATCTGGGAATAAGGAACCCTAAGTGAGCCTTCAGCTCCAGTCTTGGTGTCCCCAGCCACCCTCAATTGGGTAGCCTCCTCTGGGTAGCCAGGGGCACATGGCTAGCATTAGTGGGTTGGGAACAGGAGCATAGGGGCTGACCCAAAAGAATTCTGGCCAGTCTTCACTTTGGCTAGAGATGCACACAACCCAGACTCTCCACGAAGACACCTTCACATTCAAAGTCTTCAGTTTCCAGTTTTCCAATTTCTGCTCCTTTCCCTTCTACATGGCATTCTTTTTTTTTTTTTTTTTTTTTTTTTGAGACAGTGCCTCAAGCTGTCCCCCTGGGTAGAGTGCCGTGGCATTATAGCTCACAGCAACCTCCAACTCCTGGGCTCAAGCGAGTCTCCTGCCTCCGCCTCCCAAGTAGCTGGGACCACAGGTGCCCGCCACAGCGCCCAGCTATTTTTTGGTTGCAGCCGTCATTGTTGTTTGGCGGGTCCGGGCTGGGGATTCGAACCCGCCACCTTAGGTGTATGTGGCTGGCGCCTTAGCCGGTTGAGCTATAGGCACTGAGCCTCTACATGGCATTCTTCAAGGGCAGGTGAAGACTACTTCCCACCCCTGACCTCAAGGCTGCTGTAGACCAGCAGAGCCTTTGGCTTTCAGGTCTGTCTTTACCCAGGTCTTGCTGTTGGCCTTGAAACTGGTTTTCTTTTTCTTTGAGACAGACTCCAAAGAAGTGCCATGGCCTCAGCCTACCTCATAGCAATCTCAAACTCCTGGGCTCAAGCAATCCTCCTACCTCAGCCTCCTGAGTAGCTGGGACTACAAGGCACCCACCACAGTGCCTAGCTAGCTTTTCTATTTTTATTTTTATTTTATTTTAATTAATTAATTTATTTAGACAGAGTCTCACTCTGTTGCCTGGGTAGGATGCTGTGGCATCATAGCTCACAGCAACCTCAAAGTCCTGAGCATGAGGGATCTTCTTGCTTCAGCCTCCCTAGTAGATGGGACTATAGGTACCCACCACTATGTCTGGCTAGTTTTTCTATTTTTAGTAGAGATGGTCTTACTCAAGCTGGTCTTGAACTCCTGAGCTTAAGAGATCTGCCCCCCTCACCCTCCTAGAGTGCTAGGATTATAGGTGTGAGCCACGAAGCCTGGCCTAGTTTTCTTATTTTTAGTAGAGGCAGGGTCTCACTTTGCTTAGGCTGGTCTCAAACTCCTGATCTCAAGAGATCTTTCCAGCTTGGTCTCTCAGATTGCTAGGATTATAGGCATGAGCCACCAAACCCATCCTTGAAACTGGGTCCTGATTTCCCTGAGTTAGAGTTTTCTCAATTGTAACCTACCAGAAAATCACTGGGAAGAGTGAAAATCTAATCTCTGCATTTGGTCCTCCAGTCGGCCCTCACCGAGTGGTCCCAAGCCTGACAGCGTCAACTCCCAGTGCTGTAGTTTGAGTTTGCCATCATCTTTTGGGGGAGACTTCCTGATGCATACCCTGGGTGGGGTGCTGGGGACACAAAAATGAACCAGAGCTGGTCTCTGCCCCTCAAGAGCTTCCGATCTTTGTTGAGGACAAGTTAGGCATCAGGAATGGTTGGAGTCCATCCAGTAGGTGATGTTATTGTGTAATGCCGTTGCCATTTGGCAGAATGGGAGGGAGGTTCACCATGAGAGCCCATTCACCAGCACAAGATTCCATCTTCCCACTGGTGAGTCATGGGTTGAGCAGGAGATATAGGCCATGTTCTCAGGAGGCCTGAGGAAGTTTTGGGGTGGTGGGCAAGGCGTCCCATCAGCTGTTAGCAGGGTTAGCTCTCAGTGAGGGGGAGGCCAGAGGATCAGGAGCAGAGTAGGAGAGGGGAGCAGCCTGAGCATGAAGTTTAGCTGGAGCTCGGCTCCAGTTAGGGAAGGTGCATTGCCACCAGGGGCAGGTTTGTGGGATAACCTGGTCAGCATGCCACATTGCTCAGCACAAGGAATGAGAAGATTGAGTACCCCTGGGTAGCTGGCTCTTGGGAGAGGGTGGAGGGTCATCACTTTCTCAGGTCTGGTAGGGGCAGGGTTTGCTTGTGGGACTCCAAGGTGGGTGGCAGGAGCAGGTGGCCAGCTCCATGCACTGGTGGGGAGGTGGGCGTCACCCCTAGGCTGCCCCTAAGCCCCAACCAAGTAAGGTATGTTGTGTCCCGTGTGGGGAGGGCTTTTATGTGAGCAAAGCAAGAAAAAAGCCCTGACTGGGATTCAGGAGACAGGGCTGTGGCTCAGCTACCTCATCTGTAAATGGGGATAATAATACTCCCTCACAGAGTTGAAAGGATTATGAGATGTTGAACTGGAAAGAGCTTTGTAAATGGAGGACTTCCTAGTACTATTCTGTGGAGGGAAGGGGATCCCAGAGGCCAAGGATGACCATGTAAAAAGCTCAGAGTTAAGAGCACTAGACTCCAGAGTCCAACAGACTGGGTTTGAACCCTGAGTTTGAATTCCCCAAATCTGAATCAATTTGGGGAGTCTTGGACAAGGTCTCTAGGTCTCTGCTCTTCTGTAAAATGGGAATAATCATGGTGCTTACCTCCCAGGGGTGTTGGGGGAATAGAAATGGCCAGAGGCTATTTTTAAGGCCTAAAGGCAGAAGAGACAGCTGGCAGGGCTGTGGGGGAGCTGCAGAGCTGTGGGAAGGAAGACTCTGAGCCCATGGAGTGCCAGAGCTTATTTGATGAATGCCTGCAGATGGGTGGGCAGAGGCCGGGCCGTGTGAGTGTGTGCCCTGGGCAGGAGAGGGGCTCTTGGGAGATTGGCACAGCAAGGGGAGAGGGCCTCACAGTGCTGCAGTTTGGGTTCATCACCATTTTCATGGTGGCCTTTCCCCTGGTGCCCCTGTTCATTCTGATGAGCAACTGGGTGGAGATCCGACTGAATGCCCACAAGTTCATGTGCGAGCACCGGCAACCAGTAGCTGAGTGGCACAGGGCACCAGGATCTGGCTGCTCCTCCTTGAGGCCATGGTCCACCTTTTGGTTATGGTGAATGAGAGCTCGGTAGAGGAGGGGAATACAGGGTCTGGGAAATGGAGGTCAGAGACTGGGGAAGGGGGCTCAGGACTAGGGAAATAGGGAGCTGGCACTGGAAATCAGAGTCAGAGGTTGGAAAACAGGGAGCAGAGTGCTAGGATTCTGGCCACAGGGTCATCCTGTCGCGGGAGTGGGTTTGGATCCGAGTAGGGCTGAGTTGGGTATTGGGCCCTGAACGCCCTCCCGCCCTGCAGACTTTCCTCATCACCTTCACCTCGGACCTTCTGCCGAGTCTCCTGTACCTGGCAACTTCTACCTGGCCCAGGGCAACCACACGCCTTGCAGGTGCAGGCCAGAGCGGAGAGCGGTGGGAGGGACCAAGCGCTGAGCTCTAGTGGGCGGGACCTGGAGGGAGGGGCGGGACCATGGGGAGGGTGGTGTCCTGAGTGAGGGTGGGGCGGGGCCTAGCTGGAAGGGCGGTAGGCTTAGTCTGGGGGCAGGTGACTGCGCAGAGCCGGCCGGGGTGAGTGCTGAAGCGGTTAGGGTAGAGTTCTAGGGGCGAGAGTGCGGGGCTGGGAGTCGGGAGAGCCTCTCTGGACCCGCAAGGCAAGTGAAAGTCCTTTTGCGACGCTCACGGGAACCTCACCCTTTTCTACTGGAAGCTACTGGCTTCATCATCATCTTCAGTCCTGGACAGACCCGGTTTAAGTTCACTCTCTGCAGTGGAATGGCTGGAAACGGGGGGGATATAATATAAGAGGATCTACTTTGCACTTGCACAGGGCCTAGAACACTGTGAAGTCCTATCACTGATATTAATATTATTATTATCTCTTGGCAAGAGACCTGGCGAAAGGAGAGGAAGCACTCTCCCTTCAGCTTTAAGACCCTCTTTCCCTAGCCCTGCCTCTAACAGAGTTCTTTTTGTTACAGGATTCGAATCATAC
This sequence comes from Otolemur garnettii, assembly GCF_000181295.1. Taxonomy (NCBI): domain Eukaryota; kingdom Metazoa; phylum Chordata; class Mammalia; order Primates; family Galagidae; genus Otolemur; species Otolemur garnettii. Next base: position 7,846,023 of record NW_003852404.1, read on the forward strand.
CAATCCTACCTCTGTGTCTTTGGGCAAATGACAATTTCTTTATGTTTCAGTTTCTTCACATGTAAATTGAGGATAAAATTATATTATGCCCATCTCAATAGAGTTCTTGTGAGAATTAAATGAATTACTGTCCGGAAAACCCTCAGAGTAGTGCTCCATAAATTAAGATTGCTAAGGCAATTATTCTTTCTCTAGCCTCCCTCCTCTGCAGCACGTAGTGTTCTTCCCGCGCCTCATCGCCTGGCTTATGCCCATGAGCCCAGCCACCCTGGCTATCAAGAAAAAGCGCGAGCACTACCTGGCCAAGCAGGCGCGGGCTGACAACCCGGAGGTGCTATTTTCCGTCTCCTAGACTGGAAGACTCGGGCCCGGCCGCTCACTAAATTGACCCACACCGCTTGAGCCGCCCTCAGGCCTTAGATCAGCCCTCTCTGTAGTCCTGCCCTCTGGTGTGTCCAGCTTCCGGTAGTTTCTACCTAGTCCCGCCCTTCAAGCCCCGCCCACACCACGCCCCCTTTGTTTCATTAAATCCGCGCGCCTCTGGGGAGGGCTCTGCTCTAGCGGCCCAGTCTAATGAGCGTGGCCAATCCTTTCTCTCTGTTTGTTGCAGCAGGGGGTGCTGTCCTGGGAGGCCAGGATGCAGTAGGCGAGTGAGGCAGGACTAGCCTTACAGGACCTTAGGAATTCCCAGGATGCGCCTTTGATTGGAGACTGGAGTCCTCTGGCTTCCTGCTAGGTGTCTGGGCAGTGCTCCAAAGCTGGCCAGGGAGCTGGCATGAGAAGATTGGAGCTCTCTGAAGATCTCAGTCCTCCCTTGTTTCCATCTCCACGTTCTCTGCCTCCTGTTCTCTGTGCAAGGCTGGCAAAAAACCTGTCTCTGTGCCTCAGCCTGCCACCTCTCCATGGCAGCCTGGTCCCCAACTATCCTATGCACATCATGGTATTTGGGGACCAGGCGGGTGGGAACCTCACTATGTGATGATGCTCTGGGCAGCTGAGGTGCATATTAGGGAGCAGAAGGACCCTAATTACTCTGGACTAGATGATCATCATGTGGCAGCTAAAGGAACTACTTTTGGGGGAGAATTCCCTGGGGTCTGGACCCTGGAGGCTCATAAAGCCTGCCTGTGGCATCATAGCTCACAGCAACCTCAAACTCTTGAGCTTGAGCAATCCTCTTGCCTCAGCTTCCTGGGTAGCTGGGCCTACAGGTGTGCACCACTATACCTGACTAATTTTTCTGGTTTTAGTAGAGATGAGATCCTGTTCTTACTCAGGTTGGTCTCAAACTCCTGAGCTCAAGCAATCCTCTTGCCTCAGCCTCCCATAGTCCTGGGGTTACAGGCATGAGCCACCTCGCCCTGCGTAATGAAAGGGATTAATTAGAGTAGCTGAGTCACCTCCTAGCAGATTGTTGCACATGACACCTGATTCTACGGAAAGCTTCTTGAGGCAGTACCAGGCAGTGGTTAAGGACACAGGTTGGTGGTGGGGTCAGACAGGCTTTGATTTCAATACTACTTCTGCCCCTTGTCAGCTGTGTGACTTTGGGCAAGTTATTTAATCCCTAAAATGAGGGATTTGACAGCCCAAGAGGACACTAGAGAGGTCCCTCACTGCAATCCTATTATTAACTATTGCCCCTTATATCATCCAATCCCTGTCCTCATTTTTTAAAGACAGGATTAAAGGCTCGGCGCCTATGGCTCAACCGGCTAAGGCGCCAGCCACATACACCTAAGGTGGCGGGTTCGAATCCCC
>NW_003852404.1:7847980-7849393 GCF_000181295.1 Otolemur garnettii
AAAAAAAAAAAAAAAAAAAAAAGACAGGATTAAAAAAGTGTCAGCTGCAGTTGCAATCCTATTCCTATTACTCCCCAAACCCTCTCCCAATGTACCCCCAAACCGTGCAGGACTACTAACACCTGATTCATCCCACTGAGGACAACTATGGCTCTATCCATCAAGAAGCAATTCTGGAAGACTTATCTTCAACCCCATCACCCCTTTAAACAAGAGTTGGGAACTGTTAGCAAACTAAACCTTCCCCCACCTCTCCTCCCAGAACAAAAGGCCTGCCTAGCCCCACCCTGAGATTTCTTCAGGAAAGATGCTAGCCCACTAAAGCCTTTCAGCAACCTGTGGAATCTTCCTCCCCTACACCCACTATAAAAACAACTCTCCTCGTAGCCGCCATCTTTGCCCAGGTTGGTCTCAGTCCCCCTTTCATCAAACTTGGCCTGAGCCTCTCCTGGTCTCTGGATGCACTGCTGAACCCCTTTCAAACCTCAATATCATCATCTGTAAAATAGGACATCATAGAACTGATGAGAGATTTAAAGATAATGCTCATGACTTAGCTTGTACAAATGTTTTATACAGTTGGCCTGACATATCCCTGAGTTCCACATCCTCAGATTCAACCAATCTCAGATAGAAAATGCTTTTTAAAACAGTCAGGCATGGTGGCTCATGCCTGTAATCCTAGCACTCTGGAAGGCTGAGGTGGGTGAATTGCCTGAGCTCAGGAGTTCGAGACCAGCCTGAATCAAAGCAAGACCCCATCTCTAAAATAAAAAACTAGCTGAGTGTAGTGGCAGGTGCCCATAGTCCCAGCTACTTGGGAGGCAGAGGCCAAGAGGATTGCTTGAGCCCGAGAGTTTGAGGTTGCTGTGAGCTATGACTACACCATACTTTACCAAGGTGACAAACTGAGACTGTCTCAAAAAGATAAAAAGAAAGAAAGAAATTTTAAAAAGAGGCCACGTTTGGTGGCCCATGCCTATGATCCCAACAGTTTGGGAGGTGAGGGCAGGAGAAATGATTAAGGACAGGAGTTCAAGACCATCCCAGGCAACATAGCAAGACACTCCCCCCTCTGCAAACAAGCAAGACATATATAAGCTAGGTATGGTGGGACACACCTGTAGTCCCTGCTAGTCAGGAGGCTGAGACAGGAGGATAACTTGAGCCCAGAAGTTTGAAGTTACAGTGAACTATGATGATGCCACTGCATTCCAGCCTGGGTGATAGAGCGAGACCCTATCTCTAAAAGAAAGAAAAGAAAATATTTAAAAGGAAATAATAGAAAACAATAGCACAAACAATAATTAAAAAGTACAAATAGGCTCAGCGCCTATAGCTCAACCGGCTAAGGCGCCAGCCACGTACACCTAAGGTGGCGGGTTCGAATCCCCAGCCCGGACCCGCCAAACA
>NW_003852404.1:7849561-7865796 GCF_000181295.1 Otolemur garnettii
AAAAAAAAAAAAAAAAAGTACAAATAAAAAACCAATAGAATATAACTATTTACACAATATTTACATTGTGTTAGGCATCATAAGTAATCTAAAGATGATTTAAAGCATACAGGAGGGCATAAGTAGGTGGTATGCAAATATGCCACCATTTTATATCAGAGACTTGAACATCCAAGGATTTTGGTACAGAGGTGATCCTCGGGCCAATCTTGCATGGATACCAAGAGATGACTGTACTTACCTGCTAAGTGGGAACAGTAACAGTGTCTACCCCACAGGGTCATGGCGGAGATTAAATGAATAAATACATGTGAAGTTCTAAGAACAATGCCTGGCAGGTAGTAAGTGTATAAGAAGAGTTATTAGCCCTACAAGCATTGATATTTGTGTACATATTCATATTAAGTGTCTGGAATTGCCAGCTGCTCAAATAAATGACAGGTAGTATTAGGGGAAAAGCAGCTTCCCCTTTCTTGGGCTTGGGAAGATTGCCTGAGGCACAGACAGAACAGCTATTGGCATTGGTTTATTGAGGGCTCAGTCAGGGTGGACTAGACTCTGGGAAGGCTTTATGGTAAAGGAGGCTGCTGGAGATGGAAGGGAGGGTCACTCCAGGCAGCAGGAAAGGATGGGTCATTTGTGAAGGGTGGCCGTGCTGGAAGGGCCATCCTGGATGATGCCCTTGTGTCATATCACCAACTTTCAGATTTGATGTCCATTTCCCAACATAGAGATGAGTGTTCCCATTTTGCAGGTGCAGTAAAAGGCTCAGAGAGGGTCATTAGAGTTCTCAGGGTCCCTAAGGTGTCCAGGATGTGGGAGGTTCTCTGTGAAGCTCCCAGGATGCTCTCCAGTCCCAAGAAGTCCCCCAAGCATGCTTCACATTTGGGAAGCTCCAGAAAGGGGTGACCTGTCTCCTAGGAGCAGGAGCAGTCTTCCTCCCCATCTTTAGGACTTAGAGCTCCAGGGTCTTTCAGAGCCTCACCAGGGCATAGGACTCCCATTGTTCCAGCCCCCCTCTTGTACCTCAGACTGGCCAAACCGGTTCTGGGGAAGGGGGGCGGGGAGCAGGCACGTTGAGACAACCGCCTGCCTCTCTGCGAGGTTCCCTCCACCTTCACCAACCCCCTCCCTGCCCCACACAATACCAGGAGCTTGCATGGCCCTGCTCAGGGCCATGCTGACATCGCCCCCTGAGGACTTGGCTGCAACCCCAGAGCCCCCAGGGTGTCCTGAAGCCCTGGACCGTGCTGGCAGCTGGACGGAGCTCCCTGGCTGAGGTAGGGCCCCAACCGGGTGCCAATTTTCTCCAAGTCCTTTGTGCTGCTTGCCTGGCCTCTGATTCTGGCCCTGATCCCCTGTGGCTTCCTAGTGCTTTGTAGACTGCTTGATCTGTATCTCCTCTCCAGCCATGACCTCCCACTTGGCTTTGTCCCTTAGGGTCTTAGGGTCTCTGCTCTTCTGGGCAGCATGGCAAGGGGCACCAGGGAAGGGCACAGGGAAAAGCTGGGTACAGAAGGCCAGCGACACTTTCCCTGGACCCTCTCTAGCATACTGGCCAAGTGGACCCACTGTCCTCTGTAATTAGCAGTGCCCACTGGGTGGTATTCTCCTCAGCCCCTAGCCCCCCTTCTGGGATTATATAGAGACGCTTAGGATGACAGGTTTCCTAGACAGGGCACGGTGGGGGGAGTCCCTTAGAAGCCACTTTACAGATAGGTATATGAGACTAAGAGATGGGCTAGGACTTGCCTGAGGCCATGCAGCTGATCAGTGTCAATACCAGGCCTTGAACTTGGGGCAGGTTTCATTTAGTTTCCAGAATGACCTCCTGGGCACTAGAGTCTGTCCTGTGATCATGTCTTGGGCAAGTAATGCCCCTGTACATGGAGCCAGTTCTCTTCCTTAGGTTTGTTTTTGTTTTTTTCTAACAGAGATGAGCTACACATAATATGAACACAGCCTTGCCCCACCTAAATTCCCAACACTGAGGCAGGGTGGGCCACGTCCCTGGCAGGCCGTAGAGTTGACATCCCAGTGAGATGGGTCATTCTCATTGCTCCTTGGCCTGGGCATAGGTGGAGGTCAATATACTCCTGACCTCCCCACTAGGGACCTCCAGCTTTGTCTCCTCAGAAAGGCTTCCTCCTCCCCTCTCCCCACACTCACCTAGGCCTCTCCTCTGAGGCCTTAATGGGGGTGCTCCTGCCCCAAGGGCTCAATGTTTTGCTTACTTATCCTTGCAAATGATGGGGATCCCTCCCTGCCCTCCAGAGACTTCCGGAACCCACCTAGAGAGAATGTCCCAGAATATAGGGAGCAGGGGCATGTGTCCATGCTTGCACACCTGCACCCACAGAAGCGAGTGGGACCTCTGTGTTGAGGCCTTCTGATTCCTGGATAGAGAAAGAGCTGTCTGGTGGGTAGTGGCCTCCTGTGCTTCCTTCCACCTGCTCCTACAGTGCAGTGTGTGTTTCTCCCTCACTGCTTCATCTTCCCCACCCGTGTGAAGGTCCAAGCCACTGCCCCCATCCCACTAGAGGAAGACTGCAGGTAATAAGAATATTCTGAAGGATGACTATCAATGACAAACTCCCAGCATGCACCAGATGTTTATATGCATTAATGGTAACTCTCACATTAGTGTTGGGAAGCTGGTTGACCATCCTATTTTTCAGATGAGGGAACTAAGGCTTAGGAAGGCTTGCTCAGATGGGTACTCTTCAGGCTTGAGGGGCAGAGGCTAAAGGTACAAGGTTAGCTAGAGCTGCCACTGTAGGGAGGACCCCTTAGGAGCAGCCAGCCCCTTCTTTGGACTTCCCAGCAGCTGAGGGGCTGTGTAGAGAGAGTGGAGCTCCCAGCAGATCCAGCCGTCCCTCATTGGGTCTTCTCTTCCCTCCCTCTCTCCATGGGTCTCTGACTTGTTCAGGCCAAGGCTCTCTCTCTCCATGTGCACTGGGTCCCTGGGCATTTCAGCCATGCAGCAGTTAGCTATTACCTCGTCTTGAAAGCCTTCCTGGAATCCTCAGGTTGAGTTGAGCCCAGCATCCTACTCTGATGGCTCCTCTGGCTTGGCTCTTGCTAGCCTGAGGTTTTTTTTTTTTTTTTTTTTTTGCAGTTTTTGGCCGGGGCTGGGTTTGAACCCACCACCTCCGGTATATGGGGCCAGCGCCTTACTCCTTTGAGCTACAGGTGCTGCCCTCTTGCCAGCCTAAATTGTAACTCTTTGTTTTTGGTTTCCCCACTATACTGGCAACTCCATGAATTTGAAATGCTTGTCCATCTGTCTCCCTGGGTTTTTCTAGGCTTCATGTCTGTGTCTGAACATCTGAAATTTTCAGTGTCTCTGGTCTCTGTCTCCATCTCTGGGGCCCTGAATGTCTTAGCTTCTGTAGTCTTGCTGTTTTTGAGTGCTTTGGGGTCCCAGTTTCTGAGTTGGTGTCTTAATGGTCTGTCTCAGTCTCTGTCTCCTAGGTCTCCCGGCTCTGCCAGGCTGGGAACTGCCCCTATGGCCTGAGAGGGCCTCTGGGGGGGTCCTTGCTGCCCGGCCTGCCCACAGCGAGGCCAGGCTAGGGTAGGCCCCCGCCCAGCCCGCTGCCTGCTCCCTCCCTCCCTCCCTGCTGCTTGCCTCACCACAGGGTTTGATGAATCAAACTCTTTGTCTGGGTGGGATCTCCCCCAGCCAGCTGGGCAGAGAGAGGGCTTCCCCTGCCGGAGCAGCCGATCAACTGGCCCTCCGCTGGAGAGGTAAGGGGCTGCTGAAGGGCACACAGCGGAGGGCCACACAGCAAAGGCTGTGGGCTTAGACCACTCTGGGATTATCAGTACCTTCCTGATTCCTGATCCCCCTGGGAGCAGGATCCGTTCAGCCTGGCCCACCCAGGGGCTGGGATGGGGAAAAGCCCCTCTTTTCCTCCAAGTTGGGGGGGGGCTGCTGGGTAACATCCCTGCCCTTCTCTGGGAGGGACCAGCCTGATCTGGGTGGTGGCTTGCCTGCCAGTCTGTGACCTTCCCAGCCAGCTTGGCATGGGTGTGGGCACCACTCGGTGCTGAAGGCGGCAATTCTGGGCATGTGGGGGGGCATCACCCAAGCTAGGAATTGTGGGCCTGTGTGTTTGTGTCTGTGTTCTGGTGTATGTATGTAAATAGAACAGGAGTGTGAGAAAGCTCGGGGTCTGTGTGTATAAATATCAAATGAGTGGGTGTGTGTTTGTGAGAAAGTGTATTTAGTTGTGTAAAACTGAGTGTCTGTGAATGTGTGAGCCTGAGGTTGAGATGTCTGAGTGTATCTATGAAAATGTGCATGTCCGTATGTGTACCTGGGAGAAAGTGTGTGCTTATATATTTTGGAACATGAATTTACGTGACAGTGTATGTATCTGCATGTGTGATTGCGTGTCTGTGTGTCAGAGTATGCACAAGGTTGTTAAAACCATAGACTTGAAAGCTGAAATGGCTGCATGTGTATCCCGGCTTTGCCGTTTCCCAAATAACAACTGCTCTGTGCCCCACTTTCTTCATCTCTAAAATAGGAGTGATAACAGCATCAACTCATAGGGTTGTCGTGATGATGAAATGAGATAATACATGTAAATTACTTGGCATGTCATTCAAGAAGTGCCAGGTAAGCATGAGCTATTACTATATAACTAGGTGTGTGAATGTGCTTATACAAATGTATGTACACACTTGTACACAAGTGTTTGTCCAGGCCTCCAGGATATGGTGGCTTACTGGCCAGCCCTGTGTCTAGGGTCTGATCCCTTTTCTCCTACAGGCCCAGGCAGGTGGCTAAGCAAAGGAGGAATGGACTGTGGGCCACCTGCTACCTTCCAGCCCCACCTGGCTGGGCCACCTGGCACTGCCTGCCACCCAGTAGCTGTGTGCCAGCAGGAGAGTCTGTCCTTTGTGGAGCTGCCCACCCTGCAGCCTCCAAACCCTGTGTGTCTGGACCTTTTCCCTGTTGCCTCAGAGGAGTTACGGGCTCCTGGCAGCCGCTGGTCCCTGGGGACCCCTGCCCCTCTCCAAGGGCTGTTATGGCCAGCATCCCCAGGAGGTGCAGAGACAGAGATCTCCACTGGTGGAGGAATAAGGCCCAGCAGGGCTGGCAGCTGGCCACACTGTCCTGCTGCCCCGCCTCCAGCTCTGGAGGGCCCCTGGAGTCCTCAGCATCCACAGCCACAGCGCCGGGCCAGCCATGGCTCTGAGAAGAAGTCAGCCTGTAAGTCACCTTGGGGGAGGTGTAGCCCCATGGAGTGGACAGAGGAGGCACTTGGTGGCTCTTTTAGAACCCTTTAAGCCCTAAGTTCCCCCCAAAGTCAGGACAAGTAGTAGGTTTTAGTGACAAGGAAACTAGGGCTCAGGAAAGGCAAGTGACCTGACCAACTTACACAGCAAGTCACTGTCCTGAGTACCCTGGCCTCTTTACCCACCCTTTGCCCACTGCAGCCAGGACTGCTCTCTTCACTCCTTTGTTGACCCTATTGCTCTGGGGACCAGCTGCCAACAGAATCTCAGCCTCATCCTCAGACCTGATATGTGAACTCCAGATGCTCAGGGAGGAGGCTGGAGGGCCCCGGTGGGTGGCCTGTGCTCTCACACCTCCCCACCCCCAGGGCGCAAGATGCGGGTGTACCAGCGTGAGGAGGTCGAGGGCAGCCTAGAGGCCCAGGATGTCTTCCTGGAGGCCGGCCAGACCTTGCAGGAGCAGACCCTGAGCACGGATGAGTCTAGACCCCGGGAGCTGTCTGCTGGCACACGACCAAGCCTGGAAGGGCCTGAGCGAAGGCGCTTCTCAGCGTCTGAGCTGATGACCCGTCTGCACTCTTCGCTGCGCCTGGGGCGGAGTTCAGCATCCCGGACACTCATTCCTGCGTCAGGCTCTGAAGCAGCCCGGGAAGGTACCAGCTCCCTCCCTGGGCCCTGACACCATCAGGGTGCTGGGCAGTTGGGGTGTAGTGCCGCCGTGCCCAGGGCCATTCTCTGGACTACCCACATCCAGCCCTCACTCTCTCCAGGAAAAGCATTTGGAAGGGAGTCGCGAGGTGTAGAGATGCGGGTGGACGGTGTGTCGCTTCTTGACCCTGTTGACTCAAGCATGCGCCCTGGCTGTTGGCCTGAGTCCAGGTACCATCTCCCTCTCTGGGGTTGGGTCCCAGTCAGGGTTTAGGTAAAGAAGGGCCCTGACGCTCTCTATTTCCTAGGCTAGACACGCAAGAAGAGTCTCCTTTGGGTACCAGGAGCGCCAGCGAACGGCGCCAGTCACGATTCCTCCTTAACTGTACGTGGGAGGGGGTCAGAAGAACCGGCTGGGATGTGGAAACGGGGAAACTGGGGTTTGGAAAGTTGAGAGGTAGGGGTCCTGTGAGGAGAGAGTGGAGGTCTCAGTACAGTATGTAGCACAGGGACTAGCATGCAGTTGGTGCTCAACTAATGTTTATGGGATTAATGAATGAGTGAACGAATGAATTAATCGTGGACAGATATCTGAACCTCCGCAAATGCTTAAGTGAGGTGGGCCCTTGGGGGGCCGGGGAGGATCCGGGCTGGGGCCCGAGGGGCGCCCCACGGCCCTACCCCGCCCTGTCTCTCCCTTTCCCCGCCCAGCTGTACTCTACCAGGAATACAGCGACGTGGCCAGCGCCCGTGAACTGCGGCGGCAGCAGCGCGAGGAGGAGGGCCCGGGGGACGAGGCTGAGGGCGCGGAGGAGGGGCCCGGGCCGCCCCGCGCCAACCTCTCCCCAAGCAGCTCCTTCCGCGCGCAGCGGTCAGCGCGCGGCTCCACCTTCTCTCTGTGGCAGGACATCCCCGACGTGCGCGGCAGTGGCGTGCTGGCCACGCTGAGCCTGCGTGACTGCAAACTGCAGGAGGTGGGCGCTGGGACCAGGCGGGGCGGGGCCACCAGCCGGGAGGCGGTCCTGGGGCCCGGAGCGGGTAGGGCAACAGAAGGGACTGGCCCTGAGTATATGATCCCGGGACTTAGCGGCGACACTGGGCATACGGGGGAGGGGCCAGAGAGGGCAAGGCTGGGAGAGGGAGTTGGTCCTGGGGCTCAGACGAGATGGGGGAACAACTGAAGGGGCGGGCCAGGGGTAAGTACTTCATGAGGGACTTATTCCGACCCGGACCAGGAGGGTGCAGGGCCATAAAAAGGGGGCGCCTGTGGCACTGTCAATTGGGAAGGTGGGTGCTAGGACCTGACTAGTTGGTGCTGGGTGGAAGCGAGGACAGAGGATCAGAATAGGCCAAAGCGAGTGGAGAACTAAGCGAGGATGGGAAAGGGGCGGGTCCATGGGGCGGGGCCTAGGGTAGGGCAGGGCCAGAGGAGGGGCGGAGCCACTGGGAGGGCAAACGCCTGGTGGGCGCGAGACCAGGCGGGGGCGGGGCGGAGCTAATGAAAGAGCTCACCTCAGATCCGGCAGGCACCGGGGTGACTTGGTGGAAGTAGAGTAAGGGGCGAGGTCGGGGACTTCTGTTGGGTTTGTACAATTGCCGGCGGCTAGAAATGGGTCCCCCCAGACTCGCCCAGCGCCAGATTAGGGGTGGAGGCTGGAGAAGGGGCGGGGACGCAGGGTATGGCTGTGTCTAGAGAGGTGCGGGATGCGAAGCAAGGGCGTTTGGGGTGGGCTGGGTCAGCCATTCCAACCTGGTGTCCACCTTCCCTTAGGCCAAGTTTGAGCTGATCACATCCGAGGCCTCCTACATCCACAGCCTGTCAGTGGCCGTGGGACACTTCTTAGGCTCTACTGAGCTGAGTGAGTGTCTAGGGGCCCAGGACAAGCAGTGGCTGTTTTCCAAACTGCCCGAGGTCAAGAGCACCAGCGAGAGGTGAGGAAGTAGTGTGGCCTGGCTGAGGGCCGGGACCAAGGCTGTTGGTGACCAGCTCTCACTTCTAGGATCTCTGCCCTGGCTCTGACTCCTCGCTGACCCTACAGGTTCCTGCAGGACCTGGAGCAGCGGCTGGAGGCAGATGTACTGCGCTTCAGTGTGTGCGATGTGGTCTTGGACCATTGCCCGGCCTTCCGCCGAGTCTACCTGCCCTATGTCACCAACCAGGCCTACCAGGAGCGCACCTACCAACGCCTGCTGTAGGCCTGGGAGATCTGAAGGGGGGAGGATAGAGGGACTCTCAGACAGGTGTAGGCACGGAGGACTGGGTGAGGAGGGGTGACTCTAGGACGAGAGATGTTCCTGAAAGGGTCTCCAGGGCCAGGGTAAGGTGAGACCAACCCCAGAGCTAGAAGGGATGTGCTGAGAAGGTGCCTGGAGATCCAGTGGGTAGCTGAAGTTATGAGTCCCAGGAATTCAGGCCCACTTGTGACTCCAGAACCCTTCCCGTCTTCCAGCCTAGAGAACTCCAGGTTCCCCAGCATCCTGGCTCGCCTGGAGGAGTCTCCTGTGTGCCAGCGCCTACCCCTCACTTCCTTCCTCATTCTGCCCTTTCAGAGGATCACCCGGCTCAAGATGCTGGTGGAGGTAACTAGGGGGCACTAGACTGCAGTGAGGGCTGGGCAAGCTGTGCCACGGTGACCTCCATGGTGGGCATGGGCAAGGTCATAGGGGGAGGATGTGCCTGCCTCATTGCCCTGATCCCACTTTCCAGAACATTCTGAAGCGGACAGCACAGGGCTCTGAAGATGAAGACATGGCCACCAAGGCCTTCAATGCTCTCAAGGAGGTGAGCTCAGCAGCGCAGGGGCTGCTTGGCTCCTGAGGGCCTCCCTGGACCCCCAGCATGTCTCTAAGAGACCCTTCAGCCATCAGTCTCTGGTCCCTAGGTAGGAGTCTGAGGCTGGGCTCTGGGAGCCTGAGTTCAGGGGCTGCAGGTGACCCACTCATGGTCTTGCAGCTGGTGCAAGAGTGCAACGCCAGCGTGCAGTCCATGAAGAGGACAGAGGAGCTCATCCACCTGAGCAAGAAGATCCACTTTGAGGGCAAGGTGCACGCAGGATGGGGCACATGAAGGGGCAGCTCTTGCTCTCTCCTTGCCGGGGGGACTTCAGGCCAGTTCATCACTGCCACACCCTCCAGTCTCCCACCCTGTACTCTCTGCCTGGTGCCTCTGGGTCTGACCTGTCCTCTTCCCTTACCTACTCCTCTCATCCCCCCAGATCTTCCCGCTCATCTCTCAGGCCCGCTGGCTGGTTCGGCATGGGGAGCTGGTGGAGCTGGCACCACTGCCCGCAGCACCCCCTGCCAAGTTGAAGCTGTCCAGCAAGGCAGTCTACCTGCACCTCTTCAATGATTGCTTGCTGCTCTCTCGGCGGAAGGAGTGAGTCGGGGCAGGGCTGGAAGTAGGTAGATCAGAGCCAGGCTCCTTTCTTCCCCACCACTGGGCTCCATGACCAGTTCATCACTAGTCATGTAAGCCCTAGCTTGTGCCAGGCTGTGCTGCCAGGGCCTAGGGAGCCTAGATATCTCCTGACACAAAGGCAGAGATGTGCTGAAGGTCCATCTTCCAGACAAGAGAGTCAAGGGCTGGACTGTATGCAGATGACTTAAAGCCGCTCTGAGCTTAAGCCAGTTAGAGCAGAGATTAAGAGCACATCCCTAGAGTCTCAACTGTGCGCTGAGTCATAGCAATGCTAACAGCCAACATTTACTCAGCACCTATTCTATGCCAGGCATGCTGTGTACATTATTCTCTTTAATCCTCCAAATACCTGCCTAGGAAGTAGACTCCCTTGTTATTCTCAGATCATGGACCTGATAGGTGGGGGATTCAGGAGGAGGCCAGGTCTGTCTGAAGCTAGATCCCAGGCTCTTACTCATTGTACTATTCTGTCTTCCGTGTGTAGAGACCACCACCTACAGAGATTTAGTGTGAAAATAACACATGAAAAGGATTTAGCACAGTGCCTGGCATATACTGAACATTTAGCTGTGAATATTACAAGTAAGGGAGGATGAGGCAAGTCTTAAGTCTGGATGGGATGAAGGATGGACATCTTATGCCATAAGCATTTATTCCTGATTTATTTGCTTGCTGTGCATGGTGGCTTGTGCCTGTAATTCCAGCCTTCAGGGAGTTGAGGTGGGAGGATTGCTTGAGGCCAGGAGTTTAAGACCTGATTCATTTGTTCATTCAGTAATCTGTCACTGAATCCCTGTTCTGTACTAGGCCACCTGCTGGGTGCTGAGGACATAAATATGAATAAGAAATGTTCTCTGCTCATAGGAGCTCCCAGACAAGTGAGAATATATCCTGACAACCACGTTATCAGGGTTTTGATGGGAGGATATACTGTGGTAGCTCCTGGTGTGGGGTGAGAATCAGTAACGCTTCATAGAGGAAGGGACATTTGAGCTAAGCTTTGAAGGATGAGTAGGAGTTTTACAGATAGAGAGGTAGTTTGGAGCAGGGGTTGGAGGTGGTACAGCGAAACTATAATAATATATAAGAGCATGGCTCAGCGCCTGTGGCTCGAGTGGCTAAGGTGCCAGCCACATACACCTAAGGTGGCGGGTTCACATCCAGTCCGGGCCCACCAAAACAACAATGATGGATGCAACCAAAAAATAGCCAGGCATTGTGGCGGGCGCCTATGGTCCCAGCTACTTGGGAGGCTGAGGCAGGAGACTCACTTGAGCCCAGAAGTTAGAGGTTGCTGTGAGCTGTGATGCCACAGCGCTCTACCCAAGGGGACAGCTTGAGGCTCTGTCTCGAAAAAATAAAATAAAATAAAATAATATATAAGAGCAAACTGTGTGTTTGGGGAATGATGAAGCCTAATGTGGCTGGATTTGTAGAGGAGCAGGGCAGGAGAGGGAAGCTGGGATGCTGAAAGGCGTGGTAGAGAGGTTAGATTTTTTTCTTTTTCTTTTCTCCTAGTGAATCACTAAAGAGAGGTTGGAGTTTTTCAGAGGGCAGCCAGAAGCCTGGGGAGAGTTAGGCAGAGGGATGGCATTTTACTCCTGGGCACTTTGGACTATGGATGGGAGGGGGAGAGACCAGAAGGTCGTACAATTCTCAGGAGAGGATAGATGCTCCAGAGGTGGTAGGATGCTTCAAGATAGGTGGATTCCAGGGACAATATGGAGAAGGAGAGACAGTATGGAGCTGCCAGTTGAGTGTTGGGAAAGAGGATAGAAAGGGGTGAACATGTCATTTGAGTTTCCTCTTGGCCAAACTGGTGACATCTGTCACTGGAATAGACAGGCGTGAAGGGGATCAGTTTGAGCTTTGTTTAGACATGTTGAGATGAAGGGGAGCACCCTCCACTTGCCATCCACCTGTCCTTCCCAGTTTGAACCCAAACTGTGGGCCAGGCACCATCAGACCCTGAGATACAGCAGCAAAAATCAAAGTTCATCTTTCATGGGGCTTATGTACTGGCCAGGGAGCTGTCCAGTTGGCCTCAGAACTGGATCTTGGGGGAGAGGTTCAGAGAGAATGGGAAAATATGCCCAGGGGTCAGAGATTGCCCCCATCTCCTCCTGCCTGTGTCAGTGAGCCAGCAGGAAAGGAGCTTCTGGATCCTCATGGAGACTTTGCTGGCCACTGGGGAAGCAGTACCTTGTACAGAAGGACAACCCTGGGGAGGCCACTGGAGGAGAAGGCAACCCCATCTCCTCCCTCCCATAAGAACCCGCCTCCTAAGTATGGGCCCTGAGAGCCCGGCCCTGGCTGGGCTGACCTCCCTGCCCTGGTCCTCCAGGCTGGGGAAGTTTGCTGTTTTTGTCCACGCCAAGATGGCTGAGCTGCAGGTGCGGGACCTGAGCCTCAAGCTGCAGGGCATCCCTGGCCACGTGTTCCTCCTCCAGCTTCTCCATGGGCAACGTACGAAGCACCAGTTCCTGCTGAGGGCCCGGACTGAGTGAGTAGGCCTGTGTGTGGGGAGAGTATCCCCCCCAAGGTACATACAAGGCCTAGGGGTGCCTGTGAAATCCCTACTCTTGTTCCCCATGTGTCCCGCTCTTCCCTAACATGAGCAGGGACGGAAGGCAAGGTTGGGTGGGCAGAGCAGTCGTATGTACCCTGCAGATGGTACCCAGGGGCTGGCCATCTCCTCCTCAGCCTCTGGACATCTCTCTTGGACGTAAACCCCTGTACCCTTCTACCTCAGGCCTTAGGATAGAGGTGTTAGGCAGGACAGGGCCTGTTCTCATGCTCAGAGCTGAGTAGGGGACAGACTTGGATACAAGGATGGGAGGTGGGCCACAGGGTGGGGCAAATGTGACCTGGGTGGTGCTAGGTCTGGACATTAAACCCAATTCTCAGCAGCCTTCCCTGGGCAACGGCATTTTGCATGTGATGACAACTCAGCCCCCTCCTTCCCTAGAAGTGAGAAGCAGCGATGGATATCAGCCCTGTGCCCCTCGACCCCCCAGGAGGACGAAGAGGTCATCAGTGAGGGGGAAGGTAGCAGCCTCCCCACCCAGCCATGTCCCCGGGCTGGATTGCTGGGTTCTGTGTCTCCTCCCATCCCGGGTGCTGTGTTGCTGGCAGGGCAGTGAGCAGGCAGGAATGGCTCTGAGGAACCCTGAAGGCTGGGCAGGATTTACCAAGGACAGGTCGACCCCAAGTGCATGAATAGCACTCTGGAGATTACAAAGGCCTTTATAGGCACCCATTTCATCCCCATAAACAGAGATCCAGAGGTAAAATGACTTGGCCAAGTTCAACCAGCTAGTAAGTGGCAGAGCTGGGACTGAAGCCCTGGTCTATCTCTGTTTGTGTCAGGTACAAAGCAGGCAGAAAGAGAGTGGTCAGGGTGGGAGGGCTGGTGGTAACAGTGCTGCAGGATGAAGGATCTGCCGAGCGGAGATAGAGGCTTCTCCTTGGGGTGTGAAGTGAGACCCTAATCATAGAGTAACTATTGAAGGTTTTATGGAAGTTAGGGCTGAGCTTTTAGGTAGTGAAGGGGAAGGAAGGGAACTCATTACCACTGAGCACCTGCCCTGTGCCAGGCCCAGGCCGAGGGGCTTTGTATTTGCATTTATTTTATTTAATTCTTATGGCGACCCTATGAGGTAGACTCATTTTCTTCATTTTTCCTATCTGAGAAAATGGAGGCTCAGGCTGGACGTGATGGCTCACGCCTATAATCCTAGCACTCTGGAAGGCCCAGGTGGGAGGATTGCTTTAACTCAGGAGTTCGAGACCAACCTGAGTGAGAGTGAGACATTGTGTCTACTAAAAGTAGAGAAAATGGCTCGGTACCTGTGGCTTAGGTGGCTAGGGCGCCAGCCACATACACCTAAGGTGGCGGGTTTGAATCCAGCCCGAGCCCACCAAACGACAATGACGGCTGCAACCAAAAAATAGCCAGGCATTGTGGCAGGTGCCTGTGGTCCCAGCTACTTGGGAGGCTGAGACAGGAGACTCGCTTGAACCCAGGAGTTGGAGGTTGCTGTGAGCTGTGATGCCATGGCACTCTACCCAGGGTGACAGCTTGAGGCTCTGTCTCAAAAAAATAAATAAATAAATAAAAAATAAAAATAGAGAAAATAAATTAGCAGGGCGTTTGTGGCAGGTGCCTGTAGTCCTAACTACTCGGAGGCTGAGGCAGGAGGGTCACTTGAGCTCAGGAGTTTGAGGTTGCTGTGAACTAGGTGATGCCCTGGCACTGTAGCCTAGGGCAACATCTAAACAAAAGAGAGAGAGAGAGAGAGAAGGAAGGAAGAAAAAAAGAAAAGAAAAGAAGAAAAAGAAAATGGAGGCTCAGAAATTTCAAGTAACTTACTCATGGTTACATAGCCAATAGGTGGCCAAGCTGGGATTCAAGCCAGACCTAGCCCACCTGGTCATGTCTGGAATGAGGCAGTCTCTCTGGCTCAAGCTGGGAGCCCCATTTGGGCTAGAGTGAGCTCCCTGTCTCAGATAGGTGATCAGAAGACCCCTGGGAAATAACACTTGACCCTGCAGAATGAGGAGAGGTAGTCATGAAAAGATCTGGGGAAGGGTACTCCTAACAGGAGGAACAGCCAATGCAAAGACCTTAAGGCAGGAGGGAGCTTAGAGTGTTGAGGAACAGCAGGGAGGCCAGAGAGGCAGGAGCTCTGAGAGTGAGGGGAGCGAGGGAGGAGAAGGGAGGAAGTGAGGTTAGCAAGGGGACAGTGCCAGACCAGGCAGAGCTTTGTGGGCCCTGGAGGGGTGGGACTTTGGATTTTTTCCCAAGAGGATGGGAAGTCCTAGAGGGTTTCAAACAGGGAGTTGATGTGGCTTGAGTCCCAGTAGGGAAGGATGGACCAGAGGGAGCAGGACGAAGCATAGGAGGGGCCATTACTGCTTTTTGTGTGGGATGAGGGGCAGTTGGACATAGGGGACTGGAGGTCAAAATCAAGGTGTTGGATTAATCTGGGCAGGGGAGAACCGTTGGGACAGAGGCAGCAACTAACACTGGGAGGGACTGGGGTCCTCTAGCACTTGGGTTTAGGGTAAGAGGGGAGAAGAGCAGCCAGGGTGGGCAGAAGGTACCTGATATCCTGCACGTGGACCTGCAGCGTGGGCAGGGCAGAGGAGAAGCTACAGTGGCCTCCCCCCAACTCCTGCCCCTCCCTGCCTCTGCCCCTGTGAGTACCTGACCCTGCCCTTGGACTGTCAGACCACCCCCAGGTTCAGTGCGTTAGGACATACAAGGCACTGCAGCCAGATGAGCTGACCTTGGAGAAGACTGACATCCTGGCAGTGAGGACCCGGACCAGTGATGGTGAGAGGGGCCTCCTGGGAAGGCCTCCCCAAAGGGACTTCTCAGGAAAAGCGATCTGATTAGTTCTTGTATTTATTTCCTATGGTTTCTATAACGAATTACTATAAACTGGGTGATTTAAAACAACAGGAGGGAGTTTGATGCCTAAGACATCACAGGGAAAACTTACCTAAATGTTGATCAACCAGCATGTAGGAATCAGGTTAGACAAGAGGAGGCACTTCCTGCTTGTAAAGCTGTAGGATGAACAGTGACAGGGGAGAGTGGGAAATACCCTTCGCAGAGGGTGTCAGGAAAAACAGGTCAGAAGTTCATCTACAAGACAGCTAGAGGCAGGGTCCTTACTGGAGCTGGGAGACGCTGAGATGTTGTCACCTTTTCCCCAGGGGTGCAGACAAGGCTTGCATCAGGGCCGAGGCGTTCCCTCCTAGTTCTGGCTCTGGTGCCCCTTTGATGCCACTGATGCTGCTCTTGGCCTGTGTGTCCGTAGGCTGGCTGGAAGGAGTGCGCCTGGCAGATGGTGAGAAGGGGTGGGTACCCCAAGCCTACGTGGAAGAGATCAGCAGCCTCAGTGCCCGCCTCCGAAACCTCCGTGAGAACAAGAGGATCACAAGTGCCACTAGTAAACTGGGGGAGCCCCCTGCCTGATGGGTGGCTGTGGCCTGGGACACCAGCTCTGGAGGGGGTCAGCAATCTCCATGGTCTAAGCCACTGCTGCCTGCACTTCTGTTCAGTGACCCTAGCATGGAGGGCTCCAAAGGGTCTCCCTTGTCCTCATGCTCCTAAATAGCCTCACTTCAGGGCCAAGGACAGTTTCTTTGTCTGGCATGGGGGCCACAACAGGTGACTGCGATATCTGGCAAGGACGGGGGGCCCTGTCTTCCATGCCCTTGACCCTGCTTGACTCTTGGTTTCTCTGGCAGGGACCTGGCTGGGGAGTGCTCTGGTTGTGGTGGGTGCTGGGACCTATATATCTGTGGGGTCTTCACTACCACCCCCCCTGGCCAGAACCCTGAGAGGGTACTGGTTGCTGTGACTTGTCTGTAAATAAACTCTCATAATGCCTTTGCTTAGAGTCTGTGAGCCATCTGATGCTGTGGCCCCAGCCCCTGCCAACCCTATTTCCCCAGCTAAAGATAGGGGGAATGGGGTTTGGCTTTCTCTACAGTTTACCTCTTAACCACAGGAGGGAGACTGGGGGCAGAATATCAGTTAAGCTGCTTCCAGCTGCAATAAGAAAATGTCAGATTCAAATAGGCTTAAATATTAAACAAACATTATTAGTTCTTATATTGGTTTTCTAGGGCTTCTATAACAAATTACTATAAACTGTGTGACTTAAAACAACAGAAATGTCTTCTTTATCAGTTCTAGAGTTGGGCGGTTCCTGTGGCTCAGTGAGTAGGGCGCCGGCGCCGGCCCCATATACCGAGGGTGGTGAGTTCGAACCCTGCCCCGGCCAAACTGAAACAAAAAAAATAGCCGGCGTTTTGTGGCAGGTGCCTGTAGTCCCAGCTACTCAGGAGGCTGAGGCAAGAGAATCGCCTAAGCCCAAGAGCTGGAGGTTGCCATGAGTTGTGATGC
>NW_003852404.1:7866445-7873486 GCF_000181295.1 Otolemur garnettii
AAAAAAAAAAAAAAATTCTTCTGCCTCCCCTTATAAGCAAGTGATTGCCTTTGGGGCCCACCCAGATAATCTCCCCATCTCATAATCCTTAAATCACATAAGGTCACCCCATCATTTTTTGTCATAAAAGTGATACCAATTCCAAAGATTAGAAGGGTATCTTCTGTGGGTCATTTTTCAGCCTACTACAGGTCTCATAATTGAGATGCATAGAGGAAATGTGGACTTCAGGTAAGGTGTGATCCAGTGGCCCATGAATGTCATTGAGGACCCAGTTCTTTCCATTTCTATACTCTGTTGTCCTTAGTTTTGTCTTTATCTTAAGGCTTCCAAACACCAAACATGGAAGAAGAGAATTTGTCTTAGCATTCCCAGAGTCCTGGGGTTCTCTCTGGACTTCTGGGCTGATCATGGCAGCCAGAAGATGGTGTGTGCTGATAAGCCTGGCCTAAGTCATGTGCTCTATCTCTGGAGCTAGGCTGGGGTATTGTCTTCTCTGGAATCCCATGGATCCCCAAGTGGAATTTGGTGGCTGCTGCAAAAAGGGGGGTGGGCATTGCCAGAGAGGCCGATGTTTACTGAAATCCAACTTACCCAAGTCAGTGGAAAGATCTGGAAATAATGAACTTGGAGATGTGAACACTGGGGGTTGGAAGCATCTTTCAGCTCTCAAAAACAGGTCATGGGGAAAAGAAAACAGATGAGTCAGGGTGGTTCCAGGGGCAGGGTTGGGGGAGAACTCAGGGATCCGGGATTCTTTGGGAATTACTTTTGAGCATGGACTAGTACAGGGATGTGACCATTTCTCCAAGGGAGGTATATGGGCTTAGGAAGTAGACACATTTGAATTTGAATTCTGGTTATGACATTTATACCCCACATGATTTTAAAAACTGAACCTATTATTACAGAACAGCTGCAAAGATAGTACAGAAAGTCCTGTATGCCCTCTCACAGTTTTTCCCATTGTTAGCATCTTACATGACCATGGTGTAGTTGTCAAAACTAAGAAACCAAGCCTGGAACATTGCTATTAACTGAGCTCGACTTTATTCAGATTTCACCGGGTTTCCCACTAACGGCCTTTTCTGTTCTGGGCCCCAGTCCAGGATCCCACATCGCGGCATTCAGTTGTCAGGTCTTAGGTCTTTCTCTGGTCTGTGACGGTTTCTCAGTGTTTCCTTGGTTTTCACGACCTTGACAATTTGAGGCGTTCTGGTCAGTATTTTGTAGACTATCCCTCAATTTGGGTTTATCTGATATTTTTCTCATGACTAGACAGGAGTTAATGGGTTTGAGGGAAGAATACCACAGAGGTAAATAAAATGCCTCTGGTCACATGACATTAGGAGGCATGTGATGCCCACGTGACTCGTCACTTGGCCTCAATGACTTGGATGAGGTTTTTCTCCTTGTGAAGTTGGTCTTTTCTTCTTTCCATCTGTTCTTTGGAAGCAAGTGGAGCCCACACTCAAGTTGGAGAGGGTATGCTTCACTTCTCGGTGGAATATAAGGATCTACATCTATGTCAAATTTGGAATTCTCCTGTAAGGAAATTTTGGTTCCTTTTCCTCCATTGTTTTGGTTAGTTATTGACAGTCATGCATCACTTAACAATGGGGTTGGGAGATTTCATGGCTATGCAAATATCATAGAATTAATGCACTTACCGAACCTAGATGGAGGAGCCTGCTATACAGCTAGGCTCGATGGTTTGGCCTGTTGCTCCTGGGCCACAAACTTGGACAAGCTTGGACAGCACATTACTGTACTGAGGACTGCAGGCATTGGTAACACAGATCACTAGGCCATAGGAATTTTTCAGCTCCATGATAATCTTATGGGACCACTGTCATATGGCCTGTCGTTGATCAAAATATCATTATATCGTGCATGTCTGTATTTCTATCAGCATGGACCTATGCATTTATTTATTTTATACTTTGCGTTGTAATCCAATATTATGTTCCTTATTTTATTGTTCATGTTGCTGGTGGCTATTAGGAGCTCTTTCAGATTAGCTCCTGTATCTGTGTGACATACTTCTATTTTGTTTTTTGAGCATTTCTTTGTTTCTGGCATTTTGAGATGCTCCAGACTCCTGCATTTTTCCTGCGTAGAGTCAGCCATTTTTCTTAGGAGAGTGAGTCTTTATATTTTGGAGAATGGTGTTTAGAAACCAAGATCTGGGTGTGGGTGTGCTCATTGCTCTTGAGGTGTCACCTCTCCTAGGCCCTCTCACCAGGGAGAGGTGCCGTGTGATTATGGGCAAGACACCAAGCCCGCTTAAAGTCTGTTTAAGGCTATAAGCCTCAGTTAATCCATCTGCAAATGGGGATGGCAATAGTGGTACCTACTTCATGGAGCCACTGTGAAATAAAGTCTGTAAACTATTGATGTGGTGCCTGGCCCATAAGAAGTCACAATGAAGTGGCTTTTATTGTATCAGAGCTGTATGGAGCATGGGGATTTAAGGGACTCAGAAAGTCTGGGAATGGGATTTTTGCACTGAGTAAAGACCGAGGGGCTTTTGTGCTCCTTCCAGTGCTGAGTCTGCATGGGGAGAGCCAAGGTTAGCAAAGCAGAGGAAACAAGCCTTCCTCCTGCATCCAGCCTGCCCTGGCACAACTGGATTCTGGCTGGCAACCGAGTCCAGACTAAGCTGCTGGGGGCCACAGGGGCTGGCTTCTGAGCTTGCTGTTGGCAAAGAGCTGAGGGCTGCACAGTCTCACCAGCCCCACTTTTCTCATTCCTCACCTGCCCAGGGGGCAGATCCAGAGCCGGTATCTTGGAGGAGTCCCTCTCTCAGTGCTGCCTTGCCCTGGTAGGGCCTTGGCCACAGACCCAGGGCCCTGCCCATGCTTGTTGCAGAAGGAGGAGGAAGGTGTGGGGTGGTATTGAGCAGGACAGTAGTGGAGGCGGGCATGTCTGGGGCTGGGGTTTTGGCCTCTGAGGCTGTCTGCCTGGCCAGCCTCCCGGCCACAGACCTTCAGGAGCCCCCTCCTCACCCAGTGCTCACACCCTTTTCTGTGGTGACCGAGAGGGCTCTGCTTCCTCCATCCCTTGTCCCTGAATTCTCAACTATTTTTGTTTTGTTTTTTTTGGCCAGGGCTGGGTTTGAACCCACCACTTCTGGCATATGGGGTTGTCGCCCTACCTTTCTGAGCCACAGACGCCACCCTAAACTATTGTTTAGAAGATTTCGCCCTGAAATGAAACTGTTGAAGAAGAAACTTATGTCAGAGCATGGTGAAGCTTCTGTGAGAACCAGTGAGCCCCAGCTTCAGTCTCAGCAGACACTTCACCTCTGGGCAGCCTACCAAGGGGGTTGTGCACTGAGTTCTTTTTTTTTTTTGAGACAGCACTCAAGCTGTCCCCCTGGGTAGAGTGCCATGGCATCACACCTCACAGCAACCTCCAACTCCTGGGCTCAAGTGAGTCTCCTGCCTCCTCCCAAGTAGCTGGGACCATAGGCGCCCGCCACAATGCCCGGCTTTTTTTTGGTTGCAGCCATCATTGTTGTTTTGGCGGGCCCAGGCTGGATTCGAACCCACCACCTTAGGTGTATGTGGCTGGCGCCTTAGCCACTTGAGCCACAGGCGCCCGGCTGAGCCTTCCTTTTTTCTTTCTTTCTTTCATTCCTTCCTTCCTCTTTCCATTTTTCCAGTCTCTTTCATTCTCCTCTCTAATCTGTGTCCCCTATGGGCCAAGGGACACAGGCAGCACCCCCAGCCTCGGTGACACTCCCCTAAGGGTGAGACAGATAAGTAAACAGGTGAAGTACAGGACCCCAGAGAGAGTTGTTAGGATGTGGGGCATCAGGAAGTCTCCTATACCATCAGTGGGGGTGTAAATTGGCACAGCTACTTGGGAAAACAGTTTGTCTGCTTTTGCTAAGGCTGAGGGCATGTCTACCCAATGACCCAGAAATTCCACTGCCTTCTGTTGGGTAGACACCCAACAGAATCGGTACGTGCCCTGAAAGATATGAATTAGCATTGTTCTCAGTACTGTCCATTAGTCGCTAAAATACCAAGAGAAAACCCAAATGCTCATCAGCGGCAAAATGAAAATCCCGGTGTATTCACACAGCAGCACACCATAAAGTAATGAGGATAAATCATTTACAACTACACGCAGCACCGCCGTCTGCCCGGGCGAATCTAGACATAACGTGTGAGAAGCCAGACGAAAAAGGAGACTTCTTAGGTGATTGTATTTGCATACGGTACAATAACCGGGCAAGACTAATTGTTGGAATAGAGGCCAGGGTGGGAAGGCCTGGGGCAGGGGAAGGAACTTGTGAGGGAGGGATGGTATGCTGTTTACACAGGTTGTTCGCATTGGACAGTGGGCTGTGCACTTAAGGTCTGTGTGCTTTCATGCATGTGAGTTGAACTTCAGCGGAAAGCTTACTCACTGCCCTGGTTGGGGAAACTGTGGGTCTGTTGGGGCACAAATCAGGGAGCAGCTCGCTCTCCCTGTAGATCAGGGCAGGCTTCTTGGAGGTGGTACCACTGAAACTATGTCCTGAAGGTCAAAATGGAGGTGGCAGTGGAGCGGCCACTCTGAGATTCCTCGTTAATTCATTTGTTGTCCTGTTTTCTGACATCTCCCCCATTGGACCATAAGGTCCATGAGGGCAGGAGCTTTGGCTGTCTTCCCAGGGCTGTGGCCTGTTGCCATCTGCAGGACCTGGCACCCAGGGGAGGTTCTGTGAATGTTTGTTGGTGGATTTGAACCTGGTTCTGCAAGAATCCTGAGCTCGAGCTCTTCACCACCCCCTCTGACCCTCTCTGCTCCCTAACCCCCCTGCCAGCCCCCTTCCATGAGCCGCCTGGAACCAGTGTGGCAAGAGGGTGGGCCTGGCTACCCTCAGGCTGTGGGTACGGCTGCCCCACCTGGGCTGAGACTGCCCTGGGCACCAGGAGACCTGCTGGGCCACTCTTGCTGGCCTGACCTGGATTTGAACCTGGGCTCAGCTCTTACTTCCTGTCCCTGAGTGACCCTTCCCCATTCCAGGGTTCTTCCCTCTGGGCCTCAAGTGTCCTCCCCAGATCATATTTCTACTGGGAGAGAAAAACACAAAGAAATGGGCTGAAACTGCAGCAGGAAGGACTCTGGTTGGACATCAGGTAGAGTTTGCCAACTGTGGGAACTGTCTCAGACATCTGGGCGGTGGAGGAAGCGGAATGACAGAATCTCCTCCCCTGGAGCAGCATGAAGAGCAGGACGAACAGTCATCTGCCTGGGTGGGGTGCACAGCACAGACAAGGTGACCTCAGGAAGCCACTCACAAGTCTCTGCTCAAGAGCTGCCCTGAGGGGAGCTGATCAGGAAGAAGGAAGGGGTCAGCTGCGGGGTCTGGCCTTCCAGGTGCTGCTGTGGGCATTGGAGGAGGAAGAGTAGAGAGGGTTGCTGAAGGGGCAAGGCCAGGCCAGGCCTGCTTACTTCACTGAAGCACTAAGGACATGGGGATTTCTAGGGTGCCTTAGAGTTTCCAAAGCAAGGTGTGGGGAAGCTGAGCACAGGGGCTGGATTTAGTTCTGCTTTACACGCCATGATGCTCCAGGCAAGTTACTTCCCTTCCTGAGCCTCCATTTCCTCATCTGTTAAATGGGCACAATAATGCAAACTAAAGGAGGTAACATGGAATTTCCTTCATGCCATGGAAATCAGCTCCCCACCCCTGGGAAAGAACTTTGTATGAAGCAAGGGTGACAGGCGAGGCAAGTGTCATAAAATAACCATAGCAGTGTATCATCTTTAGGGTCACATAATCACTTGGAACTAGACTCAGAACTTAAATCCCCATCTGATTTCAGTCCAGAACCCTAAACCCTGTGTGGGGCAGCCCAAGTTTGAGTGAGAAGGTGCTACTTTGGGAACTGTAATGTGATGTGTACCAGCCCCAGCAGCACTTGACTTTTTAGGGTATAATTGCTGTTTCTTCTTCTTCTTCTTTTTTTTTTTTTTGCAACAGAGCCTCAAGCTGTCCCCTTGGGTAGAGTGCCGTCGCATCACAGCTCACAACAACCTTCAGCTCTTGGGCTTAGGCGATTCTCTTGCCTCAGCCTCCCAAGTAGCTGGGACAACAGGTGCCCGCCACAACACCCGACTATTTTTTTGTTGCAGTTTCCCTGGAGCTGGGTTCAAACCTGCCATCGTTGGTATATGGGGCTGGAGCCCTACTCATTGAGCCACAGGCGCCGCCCTGCTGTTTTTGAACTGATTTCCCCAAGAGGGAAAAGCACCCTTCCAAGTTCGGCCACAAGAGGGCAGCAGAGCCCAGGGCTGGGATAGAAGGGTCCGGGACGGGTGCCCTGCCCATTCCCCACGGGTCTGCGGGTTGGCTGTGCTGGTGGAACAGGGGCACAGGACAGGGGCGCATGGCAGTGGGCCAGGCAGGGGCAAGCGAGGGGCACAGACCCGAAAAATAGGAGCACAGGCCCAGTCCTGGGCTCAGCTCTGAGGGTTCCTAAGACTGAAAGATGTTTAGCCCCAGAGGTTCCCGGGACCACTCATTGGCCCTGCCATATCCTGGTCATTTATGTCAAGTTCTTTTTTTTTTTTTTTTAATTTCAAATTGATACGAAGGCACAGATGATTAGGTTACAACATTTGCATTTGTTAGGTAAGGTCCCTCTTGTGGTTGTGTCCTGCACCCAGGAGGTGTGCCATATGCCCTTACATTGTGCCCATTTGGTGGGCACATGCCACCTTTATGCCAAGTTCTTGGCTGAATAATAGGACAATAAAAATCGCCACCACTGTGTACTGCGTGTTACTGACCACTTTATTGGCACTGATTCCTTCTTTTAGTCCCTGTAACAACCCTATGAGTAGGTTCTATTTGTTTTTTTTTTTTTTTTTTTTTTTTAAACCCCGTAAACTCTCAGGTTGGATGGTTTGCCTTGGAAACTCCCTACAACTGTCCCCCAATGACCTGCTTCCTGGGTCCGGCTTTCTACCTTCCCTCTCCTGTTGCAGCACAGGGCTCCCCAGGAAGGTCATGAGGAGGTTTTTTTTTTTTTTTTATTG
>NW_003852404.1:7874378-7883186 GCF_000181295.1 Otolemur garnettii
AGCCACTGCTGACCTAGGGGGGTGGTGATGGTACCAAAATGCCCACAGATCCCCACTGCACCCCCTGCAGGGTTTCAGCCCCTCTGCTTGGCTCAACTGAAGCCTCTGCCCTCCCTCTGCCTGGGCGTGGGGTGATGAAATTTGAGGCAGCTGAGAGCTGATCCTATTATCCCTTCCAGGGTGTGACGAGTGCCTGTGACAGGCCCTTCTGGGCCCACTGTCCCCCGACTTTGTGCCTGAGGACTAGAGGTGCTCCTGAGCATAGCCCCTCTTCTTGACCCCACCTGGGAGGTAGGATGCCTTGGACCCAATTCTGTGGAGGCTGTTGGCACCTCTAAAGCTGTGCTCCATGGCAGAGTGGCACTGATACTGCCTCAAAGAGTGACACACAGACCTTGCTTCACTGCCTATCTACACCTGGCCCCTTCAGGGTGGGGCAAAACCAGGCTCCGCAGAAGGCAAGTGGGGACGTGCCCTGTGAGGCTGTGCTGCTTGGTGGAGGTGGTGGCTGGTGCACTGGTCGCCCAGGGCCCTGGTGGCCGCCTGGACTCAGTACCACAGCTGGTTCTCACTTCTGGATCCAGTGGCTCGGGGCATGTAGCGGGTGGGAGGCTCTGGGGGCACCTGGAGTTGGGTACTGGCTGGTGGAGGAGCTGAGGGCAGGCTAGGGTGCCACACGCACTTTCCCAAACAGGTGCCTCCCTCCCTGACACCCGCATTGCGTCTCCTGTTTTCCAGGAAAAAGCCGATACAATCGCTGAGTCAGGGGATCGAGGCTGGTATCACCCTGGCAGCTCTACAGGGTGAGCCTGCAGGGCCTGTCCAGGAGCCCTGGACCTGGCTCCCATCCCGTTACCCGCCCTGCCCTGCATCATTGTTCCTGCCTCTCTCACTCTCCTCTCCTGCCCCACCCTGTGGCCCAAACATCACCTCATGCCCAATTCCAGCCTCTCTCCGATTCTACGCATGCCAACCTCGCTTGTCCCTGGGGGTGGGATGAGGTGTCAGGAGGCCTAGGTTTGAATTCCAGGACATTACTTACTGGCTGTGTGACCTTAGGCAAGTCTCTTTACCTCTCTGAGCCTGTTTCCCATCATGAGAGAGAGGCAAGTCAGCTTCCCCACTGTGTCATCCTGTTAAAGGCTATAAAGTGCCTAGCCAGGGGCCAGCAGGCAGGAGGTGTGCAGGAGGTGTTCAGGAAATGGCTTTTACGGGATGCTGATAGACCATTCCCCAGCAAGACCTGTTCTCCTAGGCCGGGGAAAAATGTGGGATCTTCTGCTTGGCTGTTTGACACTAATCAACCTGCAGTCATCTCACCGTCACCCAGCTCTAATTGTTCACTGGAAAAATGGGCTGAGCTCTGGGGCTTTCACCTAAGCCAGCCTGTGGGCTCCTGGCCTGGCAGAGCTGGCTCCTGAGCCAGGTCTGGGGCTCCTGGTAGGCATGAAGCCTGAAGCGTTGGTGGATGAGGCTGGGATGTGGGAGAATCTGGCCTGTCCTAGAGGGGAGAGGGCGAGGCTGCCACGGAGGGCATCCACGGGGCACCTACAGGCAAGGGTACTGGGTCATCTTTGTGATGGCCCCTGGCTGGCCAAGGAGTCCCTCCTGGAAGTCTAATGTCACACCCTGGTTCTGGTCGTAGCATGCCATCCCTGATCCAGACAGCTCTTTCTTGTTTGTTTTGGGCTTGGGAGGAATTAATAAAATTGTTGCAGTAATTGTCAGCAATGTGGCCATCGTCTGGCAGGGGCAGGGGGGGATGGGAAGTTGGGGCGGAGAAAGCCTGGCACATGGGGATTGTGCAATAACTGACTGGGGTTGCTTGAGGAGCCAATTAGTGAGTGAGTGCGTGAGTTAACAAATGTGTGAGCCGTGGTAAATAATACCAGGTGACACTTGGCGTAGCTCTTGCTATATGCCCAGCATTGTTCCAAGCACTTAACTTGTGTGAACTCACTCAGTTCTGACAAAGACCCTACGAAGTAGGCAGTATTAGTACTCCATTTTTACAGAGGGCCAGAGAGGTTAAGTAACTTGTCCAAAGCCACACAGCTGGTAGGTGATTGAATTGAGACTGGAACCCAGGCAGCTGGCTCCAGAGTGTCTGCAGGTAAGTGAAGAGAGTTCATAGCTCAGGGGATAGGAAGATACTCTCCTCTTTTGCAGTCTGGGCCTTGAGATTTCAGACTTCACATTATCCTATCTCTTCATCATTCATTCATTCATTCATTCATTCTGCGTATCTGCCGGTCACTCACATACTCATCTACTCACTGGGCGCTGGCTCTGGAAATGGAAAGGGATGAGATTAATAAGAATCTACCTGGTCAGAGTTTGCCCTTCAGGGTTCAGGTCAGGTGCCACCTCCTCTAGGAGGGCCTCCAGGCCCTGGGCCTCTCTCCCTATTATCTCCCTCATTATTACTCCTCTTCCTGCTCTCCTCAGCCAGGCAGTGCCTTTGCCTCCAAATCCTTGGAACACCATGGGTGCTCAATAAATGCTTGAAGAGGAATCTTGCCACAGCTGAGCTTCCTGCTAGGCTCTCCCCCCGACACACACCACACCACGGCCTCATCCCCTATCAGGATACTCTGGTATCTGGGCAGAGCCGGGGGCTGCCATCGCCACCGTGCCTGTCCCATCTCTTCAGTGGAGTAGAAACCCCCCGGGCACTGGTTCCAGGCCCGGGCCACTGTTAGGAGGGCTGGAATTCACCTCTGCCCTGGGAGGGAGGGAATAAGCCAGCCCTGGCTCAGCAACCAACAGCAGCCTCTTCCTTCCCTGCCTAAATGTTTGTTTTCAAATTCCTGAGCCCTGTGTCACCCCTACTCTTGTGTCTGCTGGGCCAGCTGCCTTTGCTTCCTTCCTCCGCTTGTTGGACTAGGCTGGTCTTTGAGGTGGGCACCAAGCCAAGTCTCTCTCCCACTGCCCACCAATGAGAACCAGGACCTTGAAGCAGCTTGATTGGAAGCCCCAGAGATAGAGGGGAATGGTACAGGACCACTCAGGAGCCCTCCCAGCCTCTCTAGATGGAGGATGGAAAGGCCAGCTCTTTTGCTGTCCAGGGACCAGTGCAGGCTGGTAGGTAGAGCTAATTATCTCCAAGGCTGGGCTAGCCAAGCTGGGGAATCCTGAGGAGGATACGCTCCTCTAAGTAGGCTTGGTCTGGGCCCAAGAGGTCCCACACAGGTCAGACCTCATTCAAGTTCTCTCCCTAGCTGGAAGAGTTGAACAAATACAGCGGTGTTTGGGTCTTAAACTTGACCTCTTGTGCATCAGAATCACCTGGAGCCAGTAATAGTGGGTCAGGCCTATAATTCCAGTGCTTTGGGAGGCTGAGAGAGGAGGATCACTTGAGGCCAGGAATTCAAGACTTGCCTGGGCAACAGAGCAAGACCCCATTTTGGCCCCCACCATGAGAAAAAAGAACCACTTGGAGAGTCTGACAAAAACACACACACAGACCAGTGAGCCCCAGCCGTTGAGATTCTGATTCAGTAGGTTTGAGAGGAACCTGGGGACCTGAAGTTTTAGCTTCCCTGGGGATTCTAAAGCAGGAAGTCCAAACTGCTAAAAGACAGTGCATGAAAGCTTGAACAACACCAAGTTAGGCCAGGTAAACTGTGGTTCTAATCCTGGCTCTACTGTTCACATGTGACTGACCTTTAAGAACTGCACCGTCCAGTTTGGTAGGCACTACCCGTGGCTGTTGAAATTTAAATTAATTAAAATGAAATAAAATAAAAGTCAGGCCCTCAGTTATACCAGTCATCGTTTCAAGTGCTCAATAGCCATGTGTGGCCAGAGGCCACCCTATTGTGCCAGGCACAAGAGAGCATGTCCATCCATCCGTCATTCACCCCCGGAAAGGTCTCCTGGACAGTGCTGCTTTAGAATGTCAGCTCCACACAGGCAGAGATATTTGTCTGGTTTGTTCATTGCTGTATCCTCAGCATCTGACACAGTGCCAGAAACACTGAGGATCCATACATGTCTCTAGTTTTACAGTGGTGAGACATACGCGACATAAAACTTACCATTTTAAACATTTTAAAGTACACAGCTCGGTGGCTGTTAGGTGCATTCAGATTATTGTGCAACCATCACCACCGTCATCCCAAATAGACTCTGTCCCCACAAACAACTCCCCATCGGTCAATATTCTGTGAACAAGTGAATAACCTTGGCCAAATCACTTCCGCTGTCTGGGCATCCACTCCTATTCTACAAAACAGGTATTATACCAGTTCCCACCTGGCAAGCTTGTTATGAAGATTAAATGAGATAAAGCATGTGCTTAGCATAAGCCCTGGCACACAGTGAGTGCTCAAAAAATATGACCTGTTCCTAATGCCTGTATTCCTACTCCAGCAGGAAGTCTTTCCTGAGGATATTACACCTGCTTGTGTTTCTGTTGTTGTTGTTGTTTCGAGACAGAGTCTTATTTTGCCGACCTCGGCGGAGTGCTGTGGCATCATAGCTCACAGCAACCTCAAACTCTTGGGCTTAAGCGATTCTCTTGCCTCAGCCTCCCAGGTAGCTGGGACTACAGGCATCCACCAAGAATGTCTGGCTATTCTTATTGTTGTTGTTGTTGTTGCAGTTGTCTAGCAGGCCCTGGCTGGGTTCAAATCTACCTGTGTATGTGGCTGGTGCCCTAACCACTGAGCTACAGTTGCTGAGCCAACCTCAAACTCTTGGGCTCAAGAGAATCACTTGAGACACTCAGTCTCCCAAGTAGCTGGGTTACAAGCGCCTGCCAGAAGGCCTGGCTATTTTTTGGTTGTAGTTGTTATTATTGTTGTTTGGCAGGCATGGGCTGGGTTCAGACCCATCAGCCCCAGTGTAAGTGGCCAGTGCCCTAGCCAGTGAGCTACAGGTGCCGAGCCATGCCTGGCTATTTTTAGAGACAGGGTCTTGTTCTCGCTCAGGCTGGTCTTGAACCTGTGAGCTCAGGCAATCCACCTGCCTTGGCCTCCCAGAGTGCTGGGATTATATGTATTTCTGAACTCTGCAGTGATCAGACTGTGCCCCATTCCAGGCAGCAGAAATAGAGACCACTGCTAGTGTGAATCACACAGGTGTGCTTTGTCACCAGGGTGTGAACTGAGACAGAGTCTTTGTCCCAGCTATAGTGGTTACCCTGAGGACCAAAGGCCTCCCCCGAGATCCTACAACCCCCCCCCCCAGAAAAGGAGAGAAGTTGAGAGGGACCCTTACAGAGATACCATTGTACGGATGGAAAAGCTGAGGCCCAAGCTAATGAGGAAGCCATTGGCACAGCCAGAACTCAAAGCAAGAATCCCAATTCTGGGCCAGATGTGGTGGCTCACACCTGTAATCCCAGCACTCTGGGAGGCCTTGGCAAGTGGATTGCCTGAGCTCAGGAGTTCAAGACCAGCCAGAGCAAGAGCCAGACACCATCTCTAAAAATAGTCAGGCATTGTGGTGGGCACCTATAGCCCTAGGTACTTGGGAGGCAGAGGCAAAAGCATTGCTTGAGCCCAAGAGTTTGAGGTTGCTGTGAGCTATGACACCACGGCACTCTACTCTGAGTGGCAAAGTGAGACTCTGTCTTAAAAAAAAATATAATAGAATCCAAATTCCATTATCTTTCTGAGGTGCCACCTGGCACAGGGGAGCCACTAAGTGAAAGAATGATGGATGAGTGAACAAATGCGGTCAGGTTGACAAGCCCCATTCTGGAGTGGAAGAAATCGGCTCGGGGAGGTTAAGTGAGGTGCTTGGTAAATATTTGTGACATGGACTGTGCACTGTCAGAGGGCAGGGTGCACTGGCCAGGAGCTCTGAATCTGTGCTACCTTTAATCCTTGCCCCAAAGGGACAGTCAGGACACTTTCTTGCCCGGGACAGAAAGTTCTCATGGTGGAGTAGAAAGAGAAGCTGAGTCTTGGCATCGTGAAGGAAGGAAGGAATTGCTTTGGTTTGGGAGTCAAGCAGCTCTATCTCAGGTCCTATCATGGGTCTTCCTAGGCTCTCAGACTTCCTAACCTGCAGACATTATAAACGCATGGCCTCCAGCCAGTGGCCAGCTGGTAAATGTTTAACAACCTGCTCTCCGAAAGGAAAAAAGAATAGAAAAGCCCTGGTTTGGGTCATTTGCTGATTGCTGTGGTGTAAATTACTCCCACCACATCCGATTTCAAGGAACCCAGCAAACCTGGCTTGCACAATTCATGAAAAGTTAACAATCTATTGTCCCCGAGCCAGGAAGAGGTGGCTCAGCATAGGCAGGGGCTGTGTGAGTCCAGGCCAGCCTCCCCCTCCTGGGCCTCATTTTCCTACCTGTGAAGTAAGAGACAGTGCTTCCTACCTGGGTTCCTACTTCCAGGGCTGGTGAGGACTTTGGAAGATCCCATCTTCCAGCTCCTGATGGAGGCAGATGTCAGGGGTCCCAGAGGGCAGAAATAAGCATCACCCGCTGTGGACCACCGGCCCATCCCTTTCTGTCCTGGGCTCTTGAACAACTTATTTTTCTTTCCTGATCAGTGGAAGTGACCATGAAGCCCCCCACCCTTCTTTATTGGCCACTTTCAGAAGCCAAACAGGGACAGGGTAGAGGGGAGGGAGGAGGAAGCAGCCAGGGCTGGAGGCAGGGTTTGCATAATCCTGGAAAGACAGGCTTCACTGCCCTGGTCTTGCTAATCTCACTCCTTTACCTTCACTTAACTCCTGATACTGGGGGAGGAGGAGGAAATTCCCCTTTACCACCCAGGCAGCCCCTCTTCTCCCTACCTGAGCCCTGGCATGACCTTGGGCACCCAAGAGGGCACACTTGGCACACTTTTGACAAGGTGCCTGATCACAGCAGCATCTCACCTCTCGGTTGTGGCATCTAGGGCCCTTGCACGCAGAAGACAGGGTACCTAAAGTTAAGGGGGGTTGGTCACACTGGAGAGGCTCTTTCTCACTTGGGAGGGGAGACAGAATTCCTGGCTAGATGTTCCAGAATTTCCTTCCCTGAAAGGAGATGAGAACACAGTAGAATATTAGCGCAGAAAGGTGCTCAGTGGCAGAGGCAAGCCTTCTGTTATGAAGATGGGGAAACCGAGGCCAGCCAGGGAAAGGTCATATCACAGTCACACAAAGGACTGAGCAGCTGAGCTGAGACCTAGACTCAGTCCCTGGATGGCCATCTCTCTTCTGTCTTCTCTGCTGCCTGGCAGAACAAGTTGAAAGGCGGGGGTCCAACCACACAGCTGTCTTGGTGGCAAGGGTGACCAGCCAAAGCCTGACAGTTTTCAGGGGACCCTTAGCCTGGGTGACCACTTTAGAGAAGTAGGTGTCATCTCCCAAGAAGCAAACCACCTGGCTCTGCGCCTGTGGCTCCAGCGGCTAAGGTGCCAGCCACAGACACCTGAGCTGGCGGGTTCGAATCCAGCCCGGGACTGCCAAACAACAATGACAGCTGCAACCAAAAAATAGCCAGGCGTTGTGGCGGACGCCTGTAGTCCCAGCTACTTGGGAGGCGGAGGCAGGAGACCCGCTTGAACCCAGGAGTTGGAGGTTGCTGTGAGCTGTGATGCCATATCACTCTACCCAGGGCGACAGCTTGAGGCTCTGTCTCAAAAAAAAAAAAAAAAAAGCAAACCACCCTTCTGCTAAGGACCTAAAGAGTGCAGTGACAGTGAGTTTGAGTGTGACATTGCTTAGGAGTGTCCAGTTCCTGTGAGCACTGTGAGACCTTGCGTAGGTCATGAACCCCTGTGGCACCAGTGTCTGGCAACAGAATGGGTGGTTTGGACCACACCAGTGTTTAAAGACTTGTTTTAAGTTGCAGACTTATTTTCTAGATGACTAGTATAGCCTATACTATTTTCTAGATGACTATATAAAACAGAGTGAAGAGGGGCAGATCCAGAGGCAGCTAGACTTCGGGAGAGGTGGGGTCCAGTCCTGGGGCCTCCACTCAGACACCCCTTACTCTGCTAGGGTGGAGCCCCTGAATGGGCCCATGGCCTGACTGGGATTTTATGGCAGGGGCCTGGGCCACACACCAAGGAAGGTAATCTGGTACCTCTCCTGACTCCTGAAAACTGCAGGAGAAAATGCAGAGGAAACTTGTTTCCTTTCTGATCTCTTTCACAAGGGGATGGAGAGAGAGCCAGTGAGAGAGATAGAAAGATGTACAGAGAATGAGAGAGAGAAAAACAGAGAAAGGGAGGTACACAAAAGAGAAATATTTGAGAATGAGACAGAGAAAGATGAGGGGGTGCACGTGTTTCCACTCAAAATTCTTTTTCATTTAAAATAAAAATGACCCAACAATCTCGGGTTGGGCTGGAGCCCAGACCCCAGGCAGAGTGTGACCACAGGCCTGCTGGCCCCCTGCCTGGAAACTCGAGTCATTGCTGCCTGGGCCCTGCTCTCTGACAGGGTCTTTGTCCCCAAATGCTGGCTCAGGTCTGAGGGTCACAGGAGAGACCCCTGCACTGGCAGTATACTCAAGAGGGCTGCCCCCATTGGAACCATGCTGGCCATAATGGGCTGGAAGCAACCAGCCACCCCCCAGGCCCAGAGTTGAAGGCCAGGTAAGGGCCTAATCAGCAGGTGACCATCATCCCCACCTGCCAAGACTTCAATTCCTCTTCTCTAAGGTCACTGTAGTCTCCGGCAGCCCCTGGCCCAGGGCATTTTGCTAGGAGTAAGGAGTAACTACTATTCAGGGGGGACGCCAGAGGGTGGGATTGGGGAAGGAGCGGGCATGGGCCTGGGTTCTTTTTTTTTTTTTTTTTTTTTGAGACAGAGCCTCAAGCTGTCCCCCTGGGCAGAGTGCCATGGCAT
>NW_003852404.1:7884235-7888924 GCF_000181295.1 Otolemur garnettii
CGCCTGTGGTCCCAGCTACTTGGGAGGCAGAGGCAGGAGACTCGCTTGAGCCCAGGAGTTGGAGGTTGCTGTGAGCTGTAATGCCATGGCACTCTACCACCCACAGGGGTATCAAAGGCTGGCAGATCTTCAGGGATTAAGGGAGGCAGTGAGTGGGTGGGTGGGGCTGGACATGCCCACGAGACTTATTTTCCAAGGACCTACTATGTGTTGGGCACTTCACACTCTCACTTGCAGGGTACATGAGAAGAGGAAACGGAAGACCCAGAGAAGGGAAGGGACTTGCCCAAAATCACACAGCAAGTTAGAGACAGAATCCAGGATGCAACTCCAGATGGCCCAGCTTCCAGTCAAAGCCCCTTTTCATGAAACAAGTTTCCTGAGTGCTTGAGGTGCCTCTGTACTGTGGCCTTTTCCTAGGATGAAGAGGCCGAGAGAAAAAGACAAAAGGCAGGTAGAGAGAGAAGGGCAAGACCCCAGCCCAGCAATGCAGAGATGGAAGGAAGGAGAGGGAGGGTTTCCTTGAGGGAAACTCCTCCCCTGACTGCCTGAGGGTGGCGCTGAGGGCCAGGGCTGGGTGATGTGGGCCCTGCCTGGGGAAATGCCTGGTCTGGTAGAAGGGCAGAGGAAGGAGAGGCCCCTACTTGGATGGAGCTCCAGGAAGGGGGTCATGAAAGCCCAGAGCCTCCCCCAGCCCGGTCTGACCCTCGCCAGCGGGAAGAGTGAGGCCTGGGGGTCTTCGTGGACCTGTGATGTGGGGCTGATTAGGGAGGTTCTGGGTGGGCAGAGAGGATGGGGCAGCAGCTGTGTGGCCTCAGACAGGTGCACATCTCTCTGAGTTTCAGTCTTCCCTTAGGGCCCCAGAGCCCGAAGACCTCCCTCATTTTGCAAGGAATGTGGGTCCCTGTCATTGAATCCTTGGGGTGAGGCAGGCTGGTGCTAAAGACCTGTGCTCTGTCACGCTGTCCTCATCACCAGAAGGCTACACTTTACAGGTGAGGAAACTGAGGCTCAGAGCACCCTGGTCCAAGGTCACAGAAGAATGTGAACGACCTTCACGACCTCACTTCGGCTTCCTCCTGTCAGGATGGAGGCCTGGGCCCTGGTATGAGGGCTCCCTTCTACCCAGTGTCGAGATAGCAGAGGAAGGTGCCTGTCTGCCTCCCCCCCCCCCCAGTAACAGGCACAGTGCCACGGCACCCCCTAGGAATGTGGCTGCATTCTTGCGGCAGGGGTGTGGCTGCCCAGGGCTGGGGCTCTGTTTGCCAGAGGCCTGCCCGTTGCTAAGCAAGCCCCAGTTCTTTACAGCTGAGTCAGCAGGCTGGGTAGCCCTGTCACTCCCAGCAAAACCATCACCAGGCGGGTGGTGGCAGGAGGGGAGGAGGAAGTGCCATTTCCCTTGGTTCACACCTGGGGACAAAGGCTGGGAGCAGTGGGGGAGGAGAGGGAGAGGTAAGATCCCTCTAAAGAAGTTGAGGAGTAGTGTATTTTAATGGGGGAGAGGACTTCAGACCAGAAGGAGGTGGCTGTGTTTTATGAAGCAACTTCTGTGTGCCCGGCTCCGCGCTGGCTGCTTTGTCTGGTTCTCTTATCTCATATAATAAAACTGACTCACTCTCCTTGTCCTCCATTTTTCATATGGGTAAACTGAGGCACAGTCAGCGAGTGAAGGGCACAGACATGCCTGTGAGTCTCAAATAGGTGCCCAGGGTAGAGGCAGTGGGGAGAGGACCCCTCCTATCCCCATTCCACTGGGACTGGCTATGTGAATTCTCCCTCTCTGGGTTTCAGTTTCCCAGCACTTCTGGGGTCAGTGAGGGGCTGTTCAAGCCCAGAGAAGGCAGGTGAGAGTGAGAGCCTCATGGCTTCCTCAGTGCTATTCTTCTTTTTTTTGTGACAGAGCCTCAAGCTGTCTGTCGCCCTGGGTAGAATGCTGTGGCATCACAGCTCACAGCAACTAACTCCTGGGTTTAAGTGATTCTCTTGCCTCAGTCTCCCAAGTAGCTGGGACCACAGGTGCCTGCCACAACACCCGGCTCTGCTCCCCTCTGGGTCTTCCTGGGAATGGAATTGGCAGGTTGTGGGCACTGGATGCCAGGGTGGGGCAGACTGGGTGGGGCGGGGTGGGGTGCGGGGCTCCAGAGGCGGGGAGTTTCAATGGCTAGTTTTGGTAGTTTTTTTTTGATAAGAGAACTAAGGAGTGGTCAAAGTCTATGGGCAATAGGGCTGGCTGGGGTGGGGCAGGAAAGGGCAGCAGTCTGATGCCCTGCTAGTCAAGCACTTCTGTCCCACTGCCCAGGGCTGAGGACCTGCAGCCCCTCTGATAACAGCTGCCCTCCCAGGCTTGGTGGGGGAAACTCAAATAGGTGACATCGATCTGGGGCGTCCTGAGAGACAGTGTCTGTTATGTTGATACTCCTTTCTCTGAGACCATGCCCCTGGAGTTAAGGGGCAGAGGCCAGGCCCTGGAATATCCCTACTGAGGCAAGAGAGCTCCTGCCCTCAGGGAGCTCCCAGTCTGATGAGGAGACTGACACACACTCCGTTCCTGGAACAGCCCCCTGGTCAGCCTCCCACCTGCTGGCATCCCTTGGTCAGGCCAATCTGGAGATAATGAGAGCAGGCCAGGTGTCAGACACCCACTCCTATGCATGTGCACACGGGCACACTAGGGATCAGACTAGGGTCAAGCCTGGACAAGGGAGGGGTCTCTGTCAGACAGGCCCCAAGGCACATTTTCAGGCTGTGACATGAGGTGGATCCGCTGGGCAAAACAGTTATTACCGTTCCCTTCTCTCCTGCAGGTCGGCGAGACAGGGAGGGTCTATTACAGGGTTGGAGATGCAGGCAGCTGCCCTGCTCACCCCACCCTACACATACACACAAACATATATGTTCTTGTATACATACTTACCCATGGGCAGACACATGAGTTGTATTATTTTGAGCAAATCCTTCACTTTTGGTTCTTCATTGGTAAAACAAGGACATACGACAGCTGCACAGGCCACAGTGCTTCCCTCCCCCATGCCAGTCCATTGCACTGGGACACTCAGACAGGGACCCTCACCGGGACACTCACATGTAATGTGCCCACAGGTCCTTGCTGCCTGCCTTCACCCAAGTGCACGTCATGCCTGTATAGAAAGCTGGAGGGCTGTGACAAGGACCCCGGGATCCTCATCCCCACAGCATTCTATTTCTGGGCCAGACCCTTCAAGTCAGCCAGATCCCAGGCACGGTACACAGGTTCAGTGCCCCCTCGCCCTCTTTGCTGAGGAAATGCCAGTTTGGCAGGAGAAGAATGAGGATGTGAGAGTCACATTGATCTGGCCTTTTTTTTTTTTTTTTTTGAGACAGAATTTCATTCTGTCACCCTGGGTAAAGTGCCATGGTGTCATGATAGCTCACAGCAACCTCAAACTCTTAGGCTCAAGTGATCCTCTTGCCTCAGACTCCCAAGTTGCTGGAACTACAGATACCTGCCACAACGCCCAGTTAGTTTTTCTATTTTTAGTACATACCCTGTCTTGCTCTTGCTCACTATGGTCTTGAATGCCTGAGCTCAGGAGATCCACCTACCTTGGCCTCCCAAGTGGTAGGAGTATAGACATGAGCTACTATGCCCAGCATAGATCTGGCTTCAAAGAGCCAGGCTTGAAGAGCTCTGGAGTCTCAGTTTCCTCATCTTTAAAATGGGGATACGGGCTTGGCACCCATAGCTCAATCAGTTAGGGCAACAGCCACATACACTGAGGCAGGTGGGTTCGAACCCGGCCTGAGCCTGCTAAAAAATAACAACTGCAATTAAAAAAATAGCTGGGCGCTGTGGCGGGCGCCTGTAGTCCCAGCTACTTGGGAGGCTGAGGCAAGAGGATCACTGGGGCCCAAGAGTTGGAGATTGCTGTGAGCTGTGATACTATGGCACTCTACTGAGGGTGACAAAGTGAGACTCTGTCTTAA
This sequence comes from Otolemur garnettii, assembly GCF_000181295.1. Taxonomy (NCBI): domain Eukaryota; kingdom Metazoa; phylum Chordata; class Mammalia; order Primates; family Galagidae; genus Otolemur; species Otolemur garnettii. The sequence continues at coordinate 7,888,199 of NW_003852404.1, forward strand.
AAAAAAGAAGAAGAAATAAATAAAATGAGGATATGAGCAGTCATTGGGAGGTCACAGCTGGGGGCTTGGTATAGAAAGGGGTGGATTTTTTTTTTTTTTTTGCAGTTTTTGGCCAAGGGCTGGGTTTGAACCCACCACCTCCAGCATATGGAACCAGCAGCCTACCCTTTTGAGCCACAGGTGCCTCCCAAAGGGGTGGATTCTATGAGATGATCTTTATTAAGCATGATATGTATAAAGTGCCCAGGACATAGTAGGTATTCAATAAATGCTGGCAGAATTGGTGTGGGAAAGCAGGAATGTGGGAGAAAACGGGTAATTATCAGGCGAATTCAACAAACCTGTTATGTTCCAGGCCCTGAGATAGGCGCTAAGGTCTCACATTAAAAACAAAGCAAAAACTGGCCAGGCAAGATGGCTCACACCAATAATCCCAGCACTCTGGGAGGCTGAGGCGGGAAGATCCATTGAGCTCAGGAAATGAGACCAGCCTGAGGAAGATAAGACACTGTCTCTACTAAAAACAGAACAATTAGCTGAGTGTAGTGGTGGGCGCCTGTAGTCCCAGCTACTGAGGAGGCTGAAGCAAGAAGACTTCACGAGCTTAGGTATTTGAGGTAGCCGTGAGCTATGATTCCCTGGCACTGTAGCCTAGACAACAGAGTGAGACTCTGTCTCAAAAAAAGAAAAACCTGGCTCGGTGCCTATAGCTCAACCGGCTAAGGC
>NW_003852404.1:7890436-7909868 GCF_000181295.1 Otolemur garnettii
AGCCCAGGAGTTGGAGGTTGCTGTGAGCGTGATGCCATGGCACTCTACCCAGGGGGATAGCTTGAGGATCCGTCTCAAAAAAAAAAAAAAAAAATTCTTGAGCTCAAGTGATCCTCTTACCTCAGCCTCCCGAGTAACTACGACTACAGGCACCTGACACAACATCCAGCTAGTTTTTCTATTTTTGGTAGACATGAGGTCTCGCTCTTGCTGGTTTCAAAATCCTGAGCTCAAGCAGTCCACCTGCCCCGGCCTCCCAGAATGCTGAGATTACAGGCGTGAGCCACCGAGTACACTCGGTCTCGTTTGTATTAATCAATCGGGACAAGGGTAGCCCTTTGGTATGAGGACAAATGGTGATGAATGTGAAGGAAGCAGCGCAGTGCCTGGCACAGAGGCAAAGCTACGCCAGCCAATGTTATCTACGAAGATGATGAGGAAGGTGATTAATCGTCGTTAAACGAGGCGGCCGGCGGCTGAAGACTTTGTACAGGAGGTGAGTTACTAAGGCAGGAGTAATGGCTTTGGCAGGGGTGGGGCCCGGGGCTGGCCCGGCCCAGGAGGGAGGAACATGCAAATATATGCACAGTGGCTGTCGAATCCGCAGTCACCGCTCCAGGGCCGCCGCTGTTTCCATGGCGATGAGGCCGCCGCCACCCTCCCACCCCCAACCCCCCCAGGACCATTTTACTAGGCGCAAAGGCGGTTTCTCGCCGCGGGGAAGGGGCTTGGGCCCCGCCATAAACCGCACGCGGCGACCCTCAAAGGCGGCACCTGTGGAGCCGGAAGCCGGGGCGGACCTGGGTGCAAGACTTGGGAGTGATGGGGCTGAGGTTGGGGGAGGGACTGCCCGGTCCCCGCCGCCTGTCCCCCGCCCTCCACAAAGCGCTTCTCCCCGGGGTACCTTGAGTTCTCCGGAACCCACTCCTTAGAGTAGGTGGGGCGCTCCGCTCCCCGCTCCCCTCCCAGTCCCCCGGCCAGGCGCCCTCCCGCGCGTCTCTGCGTCCCGTTGCTCTATTGTCTTGGGCGGCCTTTGGCGCTCTCCTGCCTCCTCCCTCCTCCCACGTCTCTCCCTTCCACGTGGCCTGGGCCCCTTCCAGGGCACTTCAGGGCACTTTCTTTCTTTCTTTCTTTTTTTTTAGAGACAGAGTCTCACTTTATTGCCCTCGGTAGCGTGCCATGGCGTCACAGCTCACAGCAGCCTCCAGCTCCCGGGCTCTGCCGATTCTCTTGCCTCAGCCTCCCGAACAGCCGGGACTACAGGCGCCCGCCACAACGCCGGCTATTTCTTTGTTGCACTTTGGCTGGGGCTGGTTCGAACCCTCTACCCTCGGTACACGGAGCTAGCTCCCTACTCACTGAGCCACAGGTGCCGCCCCAGGGCACTTTCCTATGCTGCGCTTTTCCGTCTCTCTATGTCTCGGTCTCTGTCTCTCTCTGCCTGTCTCGTTTCTCTCAGCAGCGGGAAGAGAAGAGAGAGCCTTCGGGGGAGTGAGGGCTCTTTGGCGGAGGGGGCTGGATGTCCCTAAGCAAGGACTTACACGGCTGGGAATGCCTGGGCCCCCAAAAGTGCTGGGCATTGGTCAGGCACCTCTAAAGGAATCAGAAGATAAGAGGGAAAGCTCTTATCATATTTCTCAAATTATGTATTTATTTTCCCGTGAGCCATTGATGCATATGGCAAGAAGGGCAGGGGCGCCTGTGGTTCAAAAGGGTAGGGCCCCGCCCCATATGCTGGACCTGGCAGGTTCAAGCCCAGCCCCAGCCAAAAAAAAAAAAAAAAGTGCAGACAGCATTTAGGAAGATACAGCGAAATGCCACTCCTCTTTCTGCCCTCAGGAAAGTTCACAGTTCTCCCTTCGCATACATACATGCAGTCACACACTTGCTCGCAACAAGAGGTCCCCAAGGCAGGACTGTGTCCAGGTCTCTGGTCCTCTGTTGGTCATCACAGTGCACGCTGGCAATCACAGGTATCTACAGACAAACACTCACACACACTCTTTCCCAGTGCTGGCTGAGGAACACCCCAGGGAGCCCAGCTAGGAAACATGTGAATGGTGGCAAGAAATGGACAAGTGGCCTGTGGCATGATGGATGGGCAGGCAGACAGATGGATGGATGGGCTGGTGGACAGACAGAACTGCCAGGAGGTGGCTATCTGGCTGGGCAAGGCTGTCTGGGAAGTGATGGATGGGACACAGGGGGGCTGAGAGGGGCTGAGTCAAGGGGAGAAGGAAGGGAGGAAGGAAGGATGGATGGATGGATGGACAGATCAATTGACAGATGAAGGAGAACAGTCAGGGGGTGGGAGGATGGATGGATGGGGATCGATGGATGGATGGACGAGTGATGAGAGACCCTGCTGAGAAAGGGGACAGGGTCTTGGTGCCGTGGTGTGGCAGAGGTGATGAACAGGACTAGGTGAGGATAGATTGCTCACTGCTGGGCTGGCTACAGGCAGATGACAGACAGACTTGTGCATGGATGGATGGGTGGATGGACGGAAGGGGAGCTGGGAAGGAGTGAGCAGGGCCCTGCTGGGACTGATTGATGGAGATGGATGGACACAGAGAGAAATAGAACAGGAAGGGGGTGCTGAAGAGAGAGCCCCCATCCTGCCCTGATGTGGCCCCTAAAGAGCTCCTCCTCCCCCCAGACCTGGCTGTAAGGAAAGCAGATTTTTCAAGATTATTGCTTGTGGGCATGCGTGTGAGTGTGCATAAATAGATGTGTATATGCGTGGATCTACACAGAGATATGTGAGTCCTCTGGTATTACTGTATCACAACCACTAGGCCTTGTGATGGGTGTGGGGCTAGGAGCCTGGAGTGTGGAATCTTCTCTCAGGGGCTGAGGGGCTGAGGGTGGGGTCTTGGCGGGTTTATCTAGGGAGCATAGTTTCAAGGACTAAGGGCCAAGGGCAGATTTCCTGGTGAAAGGGGCCTGTGTGTTAGTGCCGCAGGGAAAGGAAGGGGCTAGGGTCAGATTAGGAGGCTCTCAGAGGCAGAAAACAAACAGCAACTTCCCCTGCTACCCCTTCCTCCTTTCTTCCTTCTAAGCCTCCACCCAGGCCTGCAGCCAAACTGTCTCAGGATGCAGGAAGGGGCTGGCACCTGGCAGGTACTACACCAGCCTGAGGCCCCCAAAATGGTGTCAATGATAAAAATAATCCCAGCTGACAGTTAAAGAGAACATGGTGCGTGCCAAACATCATTGCCTGGTTGTTCCTACTTTCATAGCTCCTTTGAAAGGTGAGTATTTTATTATTTTTATCCCCATTTGACTGCAAAGGTCCAGAGTAGGGAAGCACCTTGTCCAAGTCTCCCAGCAAATGGTGGCCCTGGGAAGCTGGAAATGTGCCTTCAGCTCGTGGCCAGCCATGGCATCTGCCCAGAGGACCCTGGTTGCCAAACACTCAGGGCACAGTGCAGAGGGGAGGCAGAGGAAAGACGGCGGGGATCTCTGTAAGCCATGCAGTTAGCATCAGGACCAGACAGCCTGATGGGCTTGGAGTCAGATCCTAGCTTTGCCACTTCATTGTGCAACTTTGAGCAGATCACATCACCTATGTAAGTTTTGTTATCTGTGAAATGGGAATATGCTGCTGACAGGGGCTGTTGTGAGAAAGAAACAAGATCATGTAGGGAGAGTACCTGGCAGGTTGGAATGCCCAGGGCCACAAAGAAGGATTCTGGGACTCAGGTAAGGACTTCCCTGGGCACCAGTCACCCCACCTGCTGGAGCAGTGGGAAACCCCCATAAGCTGTCTCCAGAGTTTGGCCTGGGTGTCTGGGCATGACACCAGACTCTATGCTTGGCATGTGGTAACCTGTGACATCATCAGACACCTCTAAGAGGATGAGCTACTCTTACCCCAATGCACTGATGAGAAAAGTGAGGGAAAGAAAGTAGCCAGTCTGATTGCACGCTCATGAGTGAATTCTCCTTACTAGTCTGCTGGGAAGCCACCATATTTGTTCATTCATTTAACAAAGCAGCCAGCAACCCTGGCCCTCCTGGTACTTACATGATAACAGGGGACAGGGGCAGGGTGGGGGGTAGGGGACAGACAATAGACAAATAATGAAGAAGGGAGACAGAGAGTCCAAGGGTGGAGTGGGGGTGAGGGCTTGCTATTTTATTAATTTTATTTTTTATTTTTTCATTTATTATTATTATTTTTGGCCAGGGCTGGGTTTGAACCTGCCACCTCTGGCATATGGGGCCAGTGCCCTACTCCTTGCCCTGGGTAGAGTGCTATGGCATCATAGCTCACAGCAACCTCCAACTTTGGGGGGCTCAAGCAATCCTCTCGTCTCAGTTTTTTTCTATTTTTAGTAGAGATGGGGGTCTTGCTTTTCCTTAAGCTGGTCTTGAACTCATGAGCTCAAGCAATCTACTCACCTTGGCCTCCCAGTATTTTATTTTGAGACATTTTCACTCTGGCACTCTGGGTAGAGTGTCATGGCGTCATCATAGCTCACAGCAGCCTCAAACTCTTGAGCTCAAATGATCCTCTTGCCTCAGCCTCCCCAGTAGCTGAGACTACAGATGTTAGCTCACAGGCTAGTTTTTCTATTTTTTAGTAGAGACGAGGTTTCGCTTTTGCTCAGGCTGGTCTCAAAATCCTGAGCTCAAGCAATCTACCCACCTAGTCCTCCCAGAGTGCTAGGATTACATCATGCAGGCCCTGTCTGGATTTTTTTTTTTTTGAGACAGAGCCTCAAGCTATCCCCCTGGGTAGAGTGCTATGGCATCACAGCTCACAGCAACCTCCACATCCTGGGCTCAAGCGAGTCTCCTGCCTCAGCCTCCCAAGTAGCTGGGACCACAGGCGCCTGCCACAACGCCCGGCCATTTTTTTGGTTGCAGCCATCATTGTTGTTTGGCGGGCCCGGGCTGGGGATTCGAACCTGCCACCTTAGGTGCATGTGACTGGCGCCTTAGCCGCTTGAGCCACAGGCGCCGAGCCCCCTTGTCTGGATTTTTAAAAACACCTGGCTGAGTCTGGCACTCAGAGTAATGGAACTGACAAAGAGGTCCGGGCTGGCCAGACAAAGGAGTGCGGTCTAACCTGAGTTGGTAGAGAGGAGGACGTGACCACATGGGGTAGGGAAGTCGGAACAGAACGATGGCTGCCCCCGTAAGCACCCGGGGGCTGGAGAAAGGCGGCTCTAGGGCCAGGCCAGAGGGGCACGGATGCCACCACAGAAACTCGATAGCTGGCTCCCTGCAGCCTGCCCCGGCCGAGGCCCCGCCCCCGCCCGGAGGCTCCGCCCCTATCCCAGCCCCGCGGGCAGGATTTGCGGAGAACCCACTTCAAAGGCTCCCAGGAAGCGCAAGGGAGCCCCAAAGGAAGCGGCACAGCCTCAAATCCGGCTGTAGGGGTGGGGGAAGCCCCGCAATTATATCAGGGCTTCCTCCTGCGCTATTCCTTTGAAAACTTGGAGCCCACTTGTAAGTCCCCCATCCCCGCCTCAAATCACCTCATTTCGGGAGTTGGGGTGTGTGGTGGGGGAGGTGTCAGGACTTAGCAAAACTTCTATTCCGGCAAATTCACCCTAGAAACGCCACCTGAGAAGCTGAAAAATCTTGCTTTGCGCCTACAGGCGGGAAATGCGTTCTTTTGGAAAAGATGGGCCCCAGTAACTGCACGTGTGTGCATCCCACAAACATTTACTGAGCACCTGCTGTATGCTTAGAGCCGCTAGGGATGACAAGATGGAATAAACTGAGCCTCTGTGCTGCAAGGAACGCCCTGCCTAATGGGAGGGTGTCGTAATGTATTGTGGAAGCCCAGGTTTATTCCAGGAGGAAACTATGTATTTGGCCTGGGGGAGTCCAGTGGGCTTTTCAGGAGTGACTTTTGATTGTAAAGGTAGCGAGAGCTAAGACTGAATCACATTCACTATGTGCCAGGACTTTAGATGCATGATCTCATTAAATCCTAGCAGCAGCCCTGGAGGATAGAAACCACTATTATCCCAGTTTTACAGACCAAGTAGCTGAGGTCACACAGCTCCAAGGCCTCACAGTTGTTTACATGGCAGAGTCCAGGTCTGCCGGACCCATTCATTCATTCATTCAGCAAATCTGTCTTGGGTGTACCCGATAAACAGGCACTCTCCTACCCTTTGGGCCTTTGTTCTCTGTGCTACACCAAGGTAGGTCTTGAAGGAGGATCAGGAGTTGCCCAGATGGAAAGGACACTCCCATGTACAGCTTGGACAAAGCCATGCCGACCTGAAAGCATGTGGTGTGTTCATATAAAAAGCAGGCAGACTGGGCTCTGGGGCAGACACACTTAACTTTTTAGTTCCACCTCTGCCATGTACTAATAGTGTAACTTTAGTCAAGTTGGTTCTTCTTTCTGAGCCTCACTTTCTTCATCTGCAAAAGTTGGGCCATATTAGTTTTTCCATCCAGGGCTAGTAGGTGGATCAAATCAGGTCACATAGGTGGATTAAATGAGATCACATAGGACACTTTCAGAAACTTGGACTGAAATGAGTGGAGGGAATTGATTTAGAGTATCACCATCAAATGTGAACATTTCTTGAGTAGCTCCTGTTCTGCCTGCTGCCGGAATGTCAGTAGGGTGCCAGATTCATCTCCCACCCTGGGGAGCTTTATGGTCTAATTGCAAAGATAGTTCACAGGCTCAGGAAGACAAGAAAGAGTTCAACTGGCCCCACCAGGGTCCTGGTAGGCATGTCATGTAGGTTGTGTGGGAACTCCTGGGCCTGCAGGGAGGGGCTGATCCCCGCGGGCTTCACTGGAGAGGTATTATTTATACCTGGGCTACAGAGAGTGGGCACATCATTCCAGCATGGGAGACAGCTTTCTGGGTTCTGTAGAATTCAGAGGCAGCAGATAAGAGAGGTACCCATGAGGATGTGTGCCAGATCCAGACTGCCTGTCCAGACTCCAACTTTTACCAGCAAGTTCACTCCTCAGTACCCACCTTATGGGGCTGCCATGAGAACACCAAGGGCTCAGCCGAGGTGAAGTGCTTAGGTCTGGGCCTGGCACATAGTAAGCCCTTTATAAGTGTTAGCTACAATTATTTTTTCTGATGCTTTTGACCAAAGACAGTCAGTGTGGGTGAAGCTGTGGCTTCAATATTCATCTTTGGCGTCTGCTTGCCCCCAGTCCTCTGCAAGTCCTAGCAAAGGCGGTCACTCAATCAGGCTGGTGGGCTGGAGGTGGGAATCAGCAAGAGAGGCAACCACACACACACACACAGACACTCAGGCTCCACGTGCCTGTGCTGGATGTTTTGCCTGCTGCAGTGGCACTCAGGCCCTGAGGGCTCCTTGGGGCCTTTATGGGGTAATTCCATCTCCATTAGGGCTGATTATGTCACTATAAATACCATGTTTCAGTGCCGCTTTGTAAGACTCAGTGAAGAACTTTCTACCTTAGCATCTAGTCACCCAGAGCGGGAAGGAAGCTGAATCAGGACAGGAAAAGAGGGAAGGGCGTGTCACTAGGTGGGTGACTAAAGCTGCCCCCTTCTTGCCACCTCATATGCCACTCCTTCCCACAGGCCTCTTACATCACATGCTGCAGGTGAATGACACCCTGCTTTGCACCCTTAGCCCCCATCTTGGGCACATACGGCCAGGCATACAACTCACAGCTGTCAGGGCCTGCCTGCATCCCTGCCATGTACTTGTGTGGGGCCACATATGGAAACCCACACTTGCTGCCTGAAGAACCAACCAATACTACATACAAAGACTTTCATGCCATACAGAACTGACCAACACCTTCATTCATCATTAGTTCATTCATTCTGCAAAGGTTTGCTAAATACCTGTTGTGTATCAGGCACTGTTTTCTACAGATAAACATCCCTGCCCTCCTGGAGTGTATCTTCCTGTGACACATCTGATGTATGGATCCTGCAAATGGCAAGTAACACAAATGTATAGACAAGTCTTCCGTGCAATTTACATGCAGCCTTACACACACTGCACAGTGTCCTTAGCCTACAGGGTCCAACGCAATGTACAAAATACTTATCCATACCATATACTACACACATACCACACTTACCAGTGTATCACATGCCTGTGCACAGAGCCCAGTGTGCACCACACGCCCTGCCATCCACACATGCAACTTCCTCTTGCTCAATTGCGTGTAACCCAGTAACAGCTGAGATTTAATGGTCCTTCCTGTCCTGCCGGCCTAAGTGGTTTACATGACCTTATTTGATTTTCACAATAACTTTCTGAAGTAGGTTTTTACATCTGCCCAGTGAGCAAACTGAGGCTCAGCCAGAAACTCAACAGGTTGACTGGACAACCACTGTGAAGTATGGCACATTCACACACACACTCTTGCACAAATCCTCTCACCTCCATGCACACTCACACTCACTAACATCAACACTCTCATGTCTACACGTGCATGCACAAACACAATCTCACACACTCACACATGCACTCCCTCTCATGGACACTTGCATACCACTCTCAGAAGACCAAGACTCCCCTCCCGTCAGCCTGGTCAAAGGCTTTAATTAACCCCAACACCTGTAATTAACCCTTCCGCCTTCCCCCCCAGGAGAGATGTCTGGACCCGCTTCCCAAGTGCAGTCTCTAAGGCCAAGAGGCCAAGATGTCCACACCTGGCGGGGAGAACCTAGGTACCCGAGTAGCAGAGTGAGTAGGTCCAGGGGCATTGAGAGGAGGATGGGGTCAGAGGGAAGGATGTATAGGAAGGCTGGGGTCTCCCAGGAAAAAGACTGCCGCAGCTGCTCCTCCCAGACTGGCCAAATGGTGATTGGGCAATAGGCAGCCGTGGGTGGCTGGGCAAGCCAGAGAGAGAACATTTCCCGTTTGTTTTACTAACACCAGCAGCTTCCATCAGCTCATAAGATGAGCTCACGTCTGAGGAACCTTTGGGAAGGAGGCCCCTTGAAGGGGCAGGTGGGAGGCAGGTGTCCTCCAAAGTGTCAAGCCATATCAAAGGATTTTGCCGTGCCAGGGACAGGGGACAGGGGTGATGCCCTGCACAACAGCTCCTTGCCAAACCTTCCTCAGTATGGAGCAGTGGTTATAGTAGAAACCACAAGGATTCAAACCTTCCCTCTATTCCCTGTGTGCTGTGCAACCTTTGCGTGTTTTGTTTAAGCTTTTGGAGCCCTAGTTTTCTCTTCTGTAAAATGGGAATCACACCTGCCTTTCAGATAAGAATTAAATGAGATAGTGCATGACTGACCCCTTCCTAGAGATGGCTGCTCTTAGATCACAGCTGGCTTAGAGGTTTCTGAACACACATGCCCTCCTTGACCATCAAGATTTGGCACAGAGGCCTGTGGCAAGATTCCAGGAATGAGAGCCTGTAGGCCCTTTGGGCTCCTTTCCCCAGCCTGCTGCTAAGGAGGCAACTGCTTTTGGGACCCCCAGTCCATTTCCGCTCAGGCCTGCAGGCTAACATTGAGCTTAGTTTGGGAGGGCAAAGGGTGAGAGTGCGGATAGCTGAGCGCAAAACCATTCCTAGCTCTCGGCAGGATCCCAGGCACTGAGGTCCCTGGGAATAACCCGTAGGGGCGCTGGTGCTTTGAGGCGCTCAAAGTAGGGAGAGCCTTGGGGGCGCCTCTGAGTCCAGAGGGCCCAAAGTCCTACCCAAACCTCTCCGTACTGCTCCTCCCTCCCCTCCGGGTGCCAGCCGGGCCCCTTTAAAGACATTCCTGGGGGCGTGGCTTAGTTGACGTCACGCGGGGCATGAATGAACAGGAGCCGGTTCTCACCCAACTTCCATTAAGCACTCAGGGCGGGAGGGGCAGAAGTTGTGCGCGGGCAGGCGAGCAAGAGACAGACACGAAGGCCAGCGTAAGCGAGTGCAGGAGCCAAGCGCCGGGCATCGGGTGGAGAGCTAGGAGCGCGGCATGGAGCGCTGGGCAGCCCGCGCCTGGCTTGCTCTGCTGTGGGGCTGCGCGCTGGCCGCGGTCGCGGCGGCACAGGGCAAGGAAGGTAAGTGTGCGTGTGCTGGCCATCCCGACTGGACCTAGCCCCGCTACCTGACCTCGGGACCCCAGCGCCTCTCCGAACTCCGCGCGCCGGGACGCGCGCGTTTTTGGAAACGGACCTGGTGCTGTACAGTCCCGGTGTGCGGTGTCCCGAGGGCTCGGGCTGCGATTGGGACGAGCCTGGGACACCCCCCGCAACACACACACCGGGGATTGTGGTGGCTCCAGAGACTACTAAGTGGTTTTGGCCCCTGTGCGCGGAACTCGGAGACTGCAGAGAAGGGAACGCAGCGCCCGCCACGCGGTTGCAGCCCGGACAGCGGCTCCAAGAACGCGTCCCGGCGGGGGGCGTGGGGATCCCTTGGAGAAGAAGGTCCTGGGGTACTTTCTTCGGGTTCAGTGTCTCAGCGACCTGAATTCACTAACCCGCTTGCCCGTCCTGCAGAGAAGGCGTTTTTGTAGAGGCCCCGGACTTTGGGGATGGGGCTCTTCGGTGAGCAAGGAGGCCCCTGCCAAAGCTCCCACTCTTTGAAATTTTTCTCCACGCCCCCCTCTGCCTCCACTCCCGGGGGCAGAGCGTGGAGAGAGGTTCGGGGCAATCCGTGCCCACGCACGCCTTTCCCTCCGTCCCTAGCCGCACTCCCGGGCTCCAGGGGCAGGTTAGGGGCCGCGAATGCGGACAGGAAGTCCCAAAGTCAAGGGTTCTGAGCAAGGGGTGACTCAGACGAGGAAATGCGGCAGGTGGGGGCGCGGTCTCCGGAGGTGTGGACCCGTCACCCCAGGGTCACCAGGGAGTCCGCACACATCGGGGTTGGGGGACTGAATCACCCTCCTCCGCCCCAGCCTTCTAGGAGCCTCACAGGGTGAGGGGCGGCAGACTTTGCTCAGGGCGGGGTGGGTGTGTTGGGTGGGGGCGCTGTCCCTCAGCTGGGGTCGCAGAGAAGATGAGGAGGGCTCCTGCCCTTGACCGAGGCCCTCCCTGTCCATCGAGCCGAAGCCGGCTTCAATTTCCAACAGTGAAAGCAGGCTTTCTCCGCCTGCCTGGACAGAGAGACGCTTCAGCAGGCTCCACAAGAAGGGAGCTCAAAGGAAACCCGGGGTGGGTGAGAAGTTTCCTTGAGCCTTGCTTTCTTTTTCCACCTCCCTAATGGGGGTGTTGGAAGTATTGCTATTCCATGTCGGGAGGAAAAGAGGCCAGAAAGGAGCCCTTTTGGAGAGTGGGGGGACTGGCCGAGGGTGTTCCTATCCCTGTCCCTGGAGCAGACAAGGCCTCTGTCCCAACCAGGAGCTCTGGTTGCAAGGAAGCTCATGGCAGGGATTTCTGCCACCCTCAATACCACCCCCCCCAACTTCTGGTCCTCCCCCTTCCTGTGGGAGACTGTGGTTGGAGAGAAGGGGAGAGACAGCTGGAATCATTGCAGGCCTTTCTCCTAGGCTGCCCACAGGGGTGAGGGGATTAGGTGATTGCTTTGCTGCTGCAGCCCCAGCCACCAGCCTCTAGCCTGCAAGCCTGGAGCCGCTTTGTCCTGATGCCCCCATGTCCCTCTCTCCCCAACCAGTGCCCCCATGGGACCGTAGACGAAAGTCTTGCTTAGGCCTCAAGAGTCCCTGTGGCCAACCCCCAGGGAAGTGTGCTGGGGTGGGGGTGGGGGTGGCAGTGATGGCCCAGCTGGCAGCTGCTGGTTTCAGTTCCTGGGAATTGGTCTGAATGTGGTGAGTCTGTCTGGAGGTGGGTTGGATGGCAGATAGGTCCCATGTGCCCTTTACACCCTTAACCCAGGTTGCTGTGAACTCTTTTCCTTTCTTGCCGCCTCCCCCCCACCCCCAGCTGCATTTGGAGACTCAGGTAAAGCCAGTTAGATCCTCAACAGCTACTGAGTTTGCCTTCTTTTGACAAGTAGGTAAACTGAGGGAAGCCTGAGCCCTCACCTGCCAGGGTCCTCTGGCACAGAGAGGGTCAGACCTCAGCATCTGGCTTCTTAGGGTGGCAGAATGAAGGGCTCCTGGCCTTGTGGTTAGTTTCATGGTGGATGTTCCTGGGGAGTGGGCATCTGTGCCAGGGCCTGGGTGGATGGCAGGGGCTGCTGAGCTGGGCTGCTGCTAATGGGAAGAGGGCGGGGAATGCCAGGAGGCCTGGGAAGTCTTTGACTTCTTGATTCTGCAAGGACCCAAGCCTGCCTTCTTGTCTCTGCTCTCTTATTTCATGTTTCCTCCAGAGTCCTTGCCTCCCCCTTTCTGTAGGTTTTAGCTAGTTTTGGTTAAGAAGGGATTGGGGGAGCAGGGAGGTGATAATAGGGGGTGGGTAGTAGTCTTCCATTTGTAGAAGAAGCTGTAAAGCATTGCGACCCACAGAAATGACATTTATGAAGGAACTTCAGGCAAAGGAGGAGGATTTTCCAGGGATGAGCAGGTGAGGGGATAGACCTGGTCTTGCCCAGGCCTCTCAGTGAAGCCATCTGGGGCGGCCGAGGGGCTCCCAGGCTCCTATCCAGGGAAGCAGGAGCCTCTGCCCCTGGAAGAACTTGGGGAAAGTGCCGCACCCATATGAAGGCGGAGGACCCGGGTTGGGCGCCTACTGTTCCTGGTGGTTGGTTCTAGGGAATTTCCCGGGGAGGGGGCTGAGGCTGGAAGCCCCTGGGGGAGGCTCCTTTCTGGTGAGGGCCTCTTTTCTTCTCTCATTGAACCCTGTGCTACTAGAGCCAAGCTCAGGCTGAAAGGGGAGGGCTCTCTCTGGAGGGTTGGGGGAACCCTCCTTGCCAGGTTAACCCTTCAGAGCCTGGGAGGGATGAGTCCCTCCCCAGGAGCATAGATCTCAGCTTCCTGCCCCCCCCTGGGTAGAGTGTGTGCAGGACTCTGAGGAACACTCACCTTTGTCCTCCTAACCACTCTGCTGAGGCCAGGAGCCTCCAGATTCCTTCCTGTGTAGCCGGAACATTCCATTTGCTAGTGGTGTTAGTGAGTTTTCCAAGCCTGGGCCCTGGGCATGTCTGAACAAATCCCTGCCTCTCCCCAACCTCCCACTACCCCCAGCCACCCTCCCCTATGCCCACAACCTCTGCCACATTGGAATTATCCTTTCCTGTCCCCTTCCCTGTCCGGATCCTTCCTAGAGAGATTTAGCTCAGGTCAGTGGTCAGGGTGGTGGTGCCTCACACCCAGGCCTGGGGGCCTTCAGCCCAGGGAGGAAGACCATCTAACTTTAGGGAAGGATGCCTAAGACTAGTTTCAGAACCTACCTCCCAAGTCCCCAGACCAGGCCATCCATCCCTGCTCCCAGCCTGCCTAGAGCTTCTTTACTCCTGCCTGGCCCTGAGGAGTGCTGCATCCTGAGGCCAGATGCCTCATGCTCCAGGGCTTGGAGGAGCCATTACTTGGTCCCTTTCCTCTCTACCTTAGGGTTTTACTTTCCAAATCCAGGACCTTGTATAAGCTCTATGCCTCAGTTTCCCCAGTCTCTTTCCCCTCCATGGAGGGCAGTGCTTATTGGCAGCTACCTGGATATTGCTTGGAAATGAAGGAGGGGCGGAACCTAGGATCTGGGGTCTTGGCTATAGCCACTGAGCCTAGCAGAGGACCTGGAGTGGACCCAAGGTGGGCCAATGGGAGGTGCTCAAGGGCAGAGCTAGGCCTAGGGAAGTCCCTGGCAACATGTCCCTCCACCAGGCTCCAGATGACTCTCTGAGGACACTGTGGTCCTAGCACCTGGTCTCTCTGGGCCTGGGAAGTTCCCTGCAAGGGTTTCCATCCCTAGTCTCCCAGGAATTTCTGGTCCCCCCTGGCAGGGTATGAGGGCAGGGGCGGGTTGGGAGCAGCTTTCCCAGGGAGCAGACCTTGCCAGCTGTATGTATCTTTGGGCCCCTCCTGGAGGCTCCTATGAGTTTAGAGCTTTACCCTGCCTGCTCTGTGGCTTTTGTCATGGGAAGATCTGTTTCCAGATACTCCCCTTCCCTACCTCCCCCTGGAGCTGTTCCCACCTGTTACCGGCACTCTGTTCTTGGAGTGCCAGAGATGCATGTGTACATACGTGTGCGTAAGTTCGTGCTGCGTGGCCCGAGCAGGGTTGGGGTGTCCCATGCTAGGGGGATGTAGCAGAAGCTGATATCAGTATCCCTGGGCTGTTGTCCCCAAGGCCCACGTGTGTGAAGTGCTGCTGAAGGGCCTTTTTCAAGGAAGCAGACGGGTCGGGTGTTGTGCTGTCACTTAATACCCCTTCTAGCCCCAGCGCTCTGCCCAGCTGCTCTCCTCCTGCTGGGCTGAGCTCCCTGGCTTGGCCTACCCAGCTGGGGGTTGACTGAGGGGAGCGGTGTGGTGGGACACAGGAGGCCCAGTCCTGACCTCAACTGGCTGCATGGCTTCAACTGGGTCCCGTCCCTTCTCCAGGATGCTGTTTCTCTGTTTGTTGAGATGGTTTTTTTGGACACAATGGCCTTATGTTGCCAGGTCGCTCTCTCTGAGAGCTGAGAAGGACATTGGAGTTCTGGGAGTGACTCTCACCTTTTCTGTGGTGGTCTAATTCCTAAAGACACCCCCAAGCTGACCCGGCCCTCTTCCATTTCTCTTCCAGTTGTGCTGTTGGACTTTGCTGCAGCTAAGGGGGAACTCGGCTGGCTCACACAGCCATATGGCAGCGGGGTACGTACCCCCATGAGGGTAGGGTGGGGGTGGGAATGGGGCTGCTGGTCCCTTGTGTGGATGGAAAAACTGAGACCCAGAGTGCATAGGCCCTGGCTTCAATTCAGCCACTCAGCTGGGGTTGGCAGAGTGGGACCCTTGGTTCCCCAGAAGGGCCAATGATTGTAGGGATTTTCTGACTCCGTCTACTCACTTTTTGGGAGGGAAGGGGTTAAAGGTGAGACTGGGGTTCCCTCCTACTGGGCCCAGCTGCTGGTCCCCTTCTTGCTTGTTCCCAACCAGGGTTCCTCCCCTCTAGACTGCCTTTCTGTGGCCAGGGCTGGTGAGTGGGGCTCTGGAGTCCTTCCTCCAGCTTTGCCTGACTGTTGTGTGAACTCGGAAGAAGATACTGCTGCTCTCTAGGCTTGGTTTCCCCCTCTGTACAATGGGCCCTTGCCAAGTTTGTCCTGGAGCCTGAGTGGGGGGGGGTGTCTCCAGGGGGCTACTTGGATTAGAACCCAGATCTGTGTGAGCTGGGTAGCTGTCCTTGGTCCCCCTAGCTCTGGGCAGGCCTGGGGTATATCTGTGAGCAGATTTCTAGGATCCTGGAATGTCCAGCTAGAAGGGAGCACAGGTTACCTAATCCAACCCAGTCATTATGCAGGGTGGGAAACTGAGGCCTCAGGGTGTGCAGAACCTTGGTCAATGCCACACAGTGCAGCCCAGGTCCTTTCCCTCCTCCCCTCTGCTTTCATCCATCCCGTTTGTTCATTCATTCAACAAATGCTTCGTTCCCTGAGCATCTGCTCTGTTGCAGGTAGATCCTTGGAGGTACAGAGGAGAGTTAACCTGTCCAGGAAGCTTAGAATCTAGTGTGGCCAGATGTAGGTATCCTCTGTGCCACCTTCTAGGATTGAGGGGACATGAGCCAGAGGGGGACACTGGGCCCTCAGCTTGTCTTTCCAGAGACAGCTGAGGTGTGTTCCAAGGGAAGGACATGTATTAATCTGCTCCAAAGTCAAATTCTGAATGGTGGAGGTTAAGTTTTTGACTTAACCCTGCCCCTGCCACTCACAGGCATATCAACACAGGCTCACGCACAGTGAATAACAATAATACCAGCTGCCCATATGACTGTCACTTCCTCTCAACCACTTTGATCAGCATTTATAGACAGTCTAGCATGTATCCTCATATCCTCTGTGAGGTGGGGTATCTTGTCCCCATTATACTCATGGGAACTTTGAGGCTCAGAGAGCAAAAGAGAACTGCCTGAGGTCTCACGGAGCCTCAGACTCTACCCTGAGCTTGCAGTTTCATATTAAGTTTCAGATATTGGGGCTAGAAAGACCAAGGGACAGATCCTGCTTTGGCCACTTCAAGCTGCACCTCTCTGGGCCTCAGTTTGCTTCTGGGTAGAATGGGGAGAGCAAGAACTAGAAAGCACTTTCCTGCTGTCCTGTTCTGCCACCTGGGCCTCAGTTTCCCCCAGAGCACTTGCCCATACTCACCAGCAGTCTCCCCGCACAGTGGGACCTGATGCAGAACATCATGAACGACATGCCCATCTATATGTACTCCGTGTGCAATGTGGTGTCTGGTGACCAGGACAACTGGCTCCGCACCAACTGGGTGTACCGTGGTGAGGCCGAGCGCATCTTCATCGAGCTCAAGTTCACCGTGCGTGACTGCAACAGCTTCCCTGGAGGTGCCAGCTCCTGCAAGGAGACCTTTAACCTCTACTACGCCGAGTCAGACGTGGACTATGGCACCAACTTCCAGAAGCGCCAATTCACTAAGATCGACACCATTGCACCCGACGAGATCACCGTCAACAGCGACTTCGAGGCACGCCACGTGAAGCTGAATGTGGAGGTGCGCTCCGTGGGGCCACTCACCCGCAAGGGCTTCTACTTGGCTTTCCAAGACATTGGTGCCTGTGTGGCACTGCTCTCTGTCCGGGTCTACTACAAGAAGTGCCCGGAGCTGCTGCAGGGCCTGGCCCGCTTCCCTGAGACCATCCCTGTCTCCAATGCACCCTCCCTGGCCACAGTGGCTGGCACTTGTGTGGACAATGCTGTGGTGCCACCAGGGGGTGAGGAGCCCCGCATGCACTGTGCAGCAGACGGCGAGTGGCTGGTGCCCATCGGGCAGTGCCTGTGCCAGGCAGGCTATGAGAAGATGGAGGACACCTGCCAGGGTGAGTGACGGTTCTAGGTGGCAAGGAAGGGGTATTGGGCTGGGGGTCCAGTCTCAGCTGTGGGACCTTGGGATCTTGATAAGCTTATCCTTGCTCTGACATGCAGTCGTTCTGTGATGGGCAATCGTAGGGCCTTCCTGGACATCAGCGTCCTTACTTATGACTAGACCCTCTCACTCACTGAGAATGAATGAAATAAGACCCAGCTCTGCATTTAGCTCTGTGATTTTAAGCCATTCCGTTAACCTCTCTGTGCCTGTGTCCTCATCTGTGAAATGATGATCGTAGCATCCATTTCATAGGTTGTTGTGATAATCCAATGACTTAATACTTATAAAATGCTTAGGTCAGTGCCTGACACATAGTACTTTTAAGTGTAGCTGTTATTTTTGATTCATCCTATGAATACATCCTGAGTATCTACTGGGCACTGTGGACATATGGTATAGTCCCAAGATCCAGTTTCGTTCCTGTGAACTCACTGTGTGCCCTTAGGCAAGTCACTTAACTTCCCTGGATCTCTGATTCTTTTGTACATGGAGGTGACTGAATCGGGACTTGGGGTTTGCATCCCCTGGCTGCGTGTTAGAATCACCTGGGGTATTTTTGAAAAATGCCTATATTGGCTTGGTGCCTGTGGCTCAAGTGGCTAAGGCACCAACCACATATACCTAAGGTGGTGGGTTCAAATCCAGTCCGGGCCCACCAAACAACAATGACGGCTGCAACCAAAAAATAGCCAGGCATTGTGGCAGGTGCCTGTGGTCCCAGCTACTTGGGAGGCAGAGGCAGAGGCAGGAGACTCGCTTGAGCCCAGGAGTTCCTGTGAGCTGTGATGCCATGGCACTCTACCCAGGGGGACAGCTTGAGACTCTGTCTCAAAAAAAAAAAAAAAAAAAAAAAAAATGCCTATATTGGGGGAGGGGCAGAGGGCCTGCACTACTTTACTGACCCTCCCCAGGGCCACGGGTCCAGATTATTCCATGGGGACAAACTGAGACCGAAAAAGGGGCCAATTAGATCAGACTCTCTGGGAATGGGACCTGGGCATCAGTGAGCTCATGCTAAGGAGGCTGTGGCTTGGCGTAACCAGTGCCTGTGACAGCGGAAATCTCCACAACGTGGATTTTTCAATGGGTGACTCTTTCTGGAAATGGCTCTGGGGCAGGGCATTTGTGGAATGCAGGCCAACGTTTAGAAGGCCAGCTCACCCCCTCTCTCTGGGAGCTTCTTTGCTGAGATAAGCGGGGTGTTGGGAAATTGGAGGGTTAGTCTCTGCAGTTGCACACACCTGCTGGGCAACCTTGGGTAAATCCCAGCTCATCTCTGGCCTTGGGTTTCCTGTGTGTAAAATGAGGAAATTCAACTGCACCAGCAGACTTTGTGCTTGATGTTTAGCCATGGATCCTGCAACCCAGGAAAGGGGTTGAAGTGTTTGGAGGACCCTGAAGCCCTTTCCATAGGCCCCCTTGTCTCCCACAGCAAATCCTTAGAACTTTGCTTAACATAGTCTGTGAACGCCTGGATGAGAAGTTCCCTAAGAGCCTTCCTGGCCGTAAGCCTGTGGTGTGGTCTCTGCTCCATCACCTCCTTGTTCCCCTAGCTTCCCTGTGTGGAGTGAAGCCCCCTTCCCCAGGCGGCCCCTGCTTTAGGTGACCTCAAATGCACACTCCCGGTTTCAGACAATGACTGCGGGGTGGAGGGGCTGAGGCAGCCCAGTGGGGTGAGCAGGTCCCTCCCACATGACATCCTCGCACAAGAATGCGGGGTGGGGGTGAGGGGCAGCTGAAAACTTTCCACAGGCTGGTGATTCAGGCTGTGTAGAGATAAGTGGACGGTTGGAATGGGGGGATCTCTCCAGGAAGGGTGGCAGCCATCCCTCCTCTGGAGGTGGGGGTCAGGGTTCTGGCAGGCTTTGTTTATAGAGGGCTGAGCGGGCCCCCTCTTGGGAAGACTCAGCCCAGCAGGAGGAACTAGTTTCCGAGAGTGAATTTTTGACTTAGCTAGTGGGACCCT
The DNA here is from genome assembly GCF_000181295.1 of Otolemur garnettii. NCBI lineage: Eukaryota > Metazoa > Chordata > Mammalia > Primates > Galagidae > Otolemur > Otolemur garnettii. Next base: position 7,909,249 of record NW_003852404.1, read on the forward strand.
TTCAATTGCCAGTCACCCATTTAATGCCCTAAGTTTTCCTCCTTGGGACCCCCCATTCAAATTCCTTTCTGTGTGGCTGGGTGCTGGTATGTGAAATGCTGAGACCCCCAGCCTGGCTACTCTTTATGCCTCCCTGACCATGAGGATGACAAAGATAATGACAGTCTCTAGTGAAGACAAGTGCTTCCCTGGGGACAGGCGCTGAGCTAAGAAAGCGCTTTATCTGGATGCTCTTGCTGAATCTGTACCAGCTTCCTTCCAGGCAGGGACTGTTATCAATCCCATTTAACAGATGAAGAAATTGAGGTTCAGAGAGAGGCAAAGAGGCTTGCCTGGAGTCACACAGCTAGAATGTGGCTGCATCAGGTTTTATTTTATTTTATTTTTTTGAGACAGGGTCACTCTTGTCACCGAGGCTGGAGTACAGTGGCATGATCTAAGCTCCCTGCAATCTCATGTGCCTGGGCTCAAGTGTGTATCGGGATTTGAATCCAGGGATTGCAGCGGTGCTCAGGCTGCTGGATGGGTCAGGAAATGGGGCGGGAAATGACCAGTTCCTTTGGAATCCCTGACTCAGCTCCTGGCCCTGGGATGGGCTCTCTGGGCAGCCTTGAGATGGC
>NW_003852404.1:7910089-7957725 GCF_000181295.1 Otolemur garnettii
TGTTTGGCGGGTCCGGGCTGGGGATTCGAACCCACCACCTTAGGTGTACGTGGCTGGCGCCTTAGCCGGTTGAGCTATAGGTGCCGAGCCGAGATGGCAGGTCTTAGTGGAGGGTGTTTGGGGTTCCGTCAGAGGTAGGGGTGAGTGGAAGACCATTGCTGCTTGTGTTGAGGGAGACCTGGAGGGAGGTACGGGTCTGCCAGAGATCGAGATCCTCCACTGGGGTTTCTATTGGTGATAAACTGAACCCAGAGAGGGGGCAGGGTACCCCGAGGTCACCTGGCACCTTGTCCAGGTTAGTCCCAGGGTCGCTCCATTTCTCCTCTGAGTTCTTTCCCCAGGAAGCCTGGAGCTCAGGAAAGAGTTAAATGGGCAGCGGAAGGGAGGCACCTCCCAGGTGTTGTGCTGGACAGGTGGGCACGCTGCCCAGAGAGCTCCTGTGAGCTATGTCAGGAATGAGCCAGTTTCCCTCTGGCCCCCCAGCCCCACCCCCTGGCCCTGCCTAGGGGACAGTGGAGTCACTCAGGCTGACCATCGTCCCCCCGGGGCTGCTTTGTCTCCCTGTTTGTCTCTACTTCCTGCGCTGGCATCAGCAACTGAGCTGGCGGGGGCCTGGCTGGCGCCTCGGCCCGGAGGGACTGCCGGCCAGGTGAGCAGGTGGCCAGCAGCCTTGGCCAGAGGCTCAGCCCAGCAGCTGGGAGGCCAGAGCTAGAGGTGGGATCTGTAGAGGGTCGGGGATTTCCTGCTCCCTCAGAGGTCCAGCCCCTTAGGGATGTCCCCTCCCTACTCATTTCATTATCCCCCAGTTCACAGGGATACCCCATTCCAGGCACCATGGCGCATGTTTCATAAGTGGGGTTTCTTTCAGTCCTCACAAACAGCCCAGAGAGGCCCAGAGAGGATGAGGACTTTTCCTCATTTTACAGATGAGGAAACTGAGGCCTAAAGAGGAATCAGTGACTAAAAGAATCCTGGCCTGGCTCAAGGAGGACAGCATCGTGTCCCCAATTGCCCCAGGCATGTGTCCTTCCACCCATTAATTGTGTGACCCTTGCAAGTCCCTGCTGGGTCCCATCCCCCTCACCTGTAAAAAGAGTGTGTTGAACATTGACTCTGAGGGATGCTTCTGATGTGGTGACCAGAATCTACTGCCTGTCACTTTCTGCTCAATCTGAGAACCTGGCCAGCTGTTGACTGTGTGACTCACACATGTAGCAAGGAGGATATCCCAGTGCTGGCATCCCAGGTGGCCCAGGCCTAGCCCAGGGTCTATAGCTAATGCGAAGGTGTCCCCTGGGGAGGGAGGGCCTGGTTGAGGTGGTCTCTAGGCAAGGTGGCCTTGGGCTGTGGCAGGAGCTGTTGGCAGGATTCCTACTTCCTCAGGACATGGCCAATCTCTGGGCCAGGGGCCCTGGTAGCTGTTGGCTGTGGCTCTCAGGCTCGCTCCCTCCCCGGGGAGGGGGGGTGTAGCCAGCCTGGCCTGCAGGGGTGGGGACCACTGTGGCTGCACCCCCAGATGGTGGCTGTGACCTCTGTGCCCTGCCTGCCCCACCCTCAGCTCACTCTGGGGGCACATCTAGGTGCTGGCAGCTCCTCTGGGCAGGCACTGGCCTCTCCCTCCCTTGTTTAGAGGTAAGTGGGTCCCCAGAACGGAAGGAAGGAGGCAGGGAAAGCAAACAGAAGATAAAAGACTGGTGGTAGGGAAGGAGCATGGGGTGGGGAGCTGCGCTTATCTCGGAATGTGCCGGCAGATAATTCTCTAGGGTGAGTGTGAAAGGGACAGGGTGTTGGCAGCAATTGGGCCCCCTTCTGTAGGGATGACAGGGTCTGCGGCCAGGCAGGGAGCCACCAGGGCCTGGAGTTACCAGTTCTCCTCGTTTGCTGGGTCAATAGCGTACAGGCTGTGCAGTTCGCTGTCTGTCAGGGCCAGAGACAGTCCAGTCTGTACATCCTTGGGCTGAGGTGGTACTGCGGTACCTGGGCTGGGCTTGGGGAGGTGACTGGCCCCAGGTGAATTGCTATCTGACCTCTTGACCCCACAACCTTACCTAGGAGGTAGCTGGGTGGGGGCAGGGGAGGTTCTGCTGGTGCTGGACTTGTGTCAGCAGCAAAAGGGCGTCTGTCCCTGAGTCAACCCATGCTGCCACCTAAGGGGCAGGCATTGGGAACTGGAAAAACCGGGGTGCAGCCACCGTGCCCCAGTTCCCTTGCTTGGAGTAGCCTGGGCCTGCCAGGTAGCTGGGCCCAGAGCAGCCCTCCACAGGTGTGTCATGGCTGTGCCAGAGTCAGGATCTTGTGTCAGCCAGATGGGCATCCTGGTCATGGGGTCTTCCCAGGTGCTGAAACACTGCTTGCCTCCTGGCCTGGAGCATATGCTGAATGTGCACATGGTAGGTTTTGCCATCCGCTTGCTCACTCATTCATTCACTCAGCTGTGCATCCATCCAGTACCCAAGCATTAGCTGAGCACCTGCCTACCTCATGTCTGACCCAAGCTGGGACACAGATAAATCAGCCTCCATTCCTGCTCCCCAGGAGCTACCAGCATCATAGAAAATCCTGATATGTGCAGAAATAATTTCATATGGAGCGTGAAAGCCAGGCTGTAAATTCCCCTGGAGCTGAAATGTGTTTATCTGTCTCACCATCCTATCTCAGCACCCAGCATGGTGCCAGACACGTAGGAAGTGCTCATTTCTATTTGGCAAACATAAGATTGAGTAATAGATGCCCTAATGGGGCACAAAGGGGCCAGGAATTGGGCAGTCTGGGAGGGCTGTGTAGAGGAGATTAAGCTGGGTATTGAAGGATGCATAGGAGTTTGCTGGTTGGCTAGGGGACAGTGGGTATTTGGTGTATGTGGGTATGTTTGAGTGTGTGTTACCCCTGTTCCCCTCTTTCCTGCCTAGAATGTGAGGAAATCTGACCAGGGAAAGTCTGGAAGACAGGGGGTATTGCTGATGGACTCTGGGACCCCTGGGGGCTTGCAAACCCTGGTGGGCCCCGGGGACAGCCCCTGGTGGTTCTGTGGTTGGAGGAGGGGCAGCACAGCCGTCAGGCAAGCACTTGCCCTGTTGACGCTGCCTCTGCACTGTATTATCTGGCACATCCGCAGCGGAAATCTCTCTAAATTCCCTCTTTCCTGGCAGCAGCAGCCGGGCCACCCCCGGGCTCTGGGGCCAAAGAACTCATCTCTTCTCCTACTTCCTCCACTGGGTGTAGGGCTGAGAGGCTTGGAAATAACCCCACAGTGGGGAGAAGAGGCATTGTGGGGGTTTACAGGTGGCTAAAGCCTTCAGGGCATCTGAGGTGTATGGGCTGCGGCCCCTTGCCTGGCCTGAGAGCTGGGTCTGGGCAGGTGTGATTGTGGTTCTGGGGGCCGAACCTGCCTCCTCTGAGCAGCCCAATTCTGCCGGGCCTGGACTCCCAGGAGCCAATTGCTTACCCAGGATGAGGCCCCTCGGCAAGTCAGGGCATTTGGGAAGATTGAAACCCCAGGATAATCATGGCCCAGCTTTGTAAAGTCTCATTTTTATTTGAAGATTTGGGGGAGGAGAGAGCTATTTTTGTATTGTAGCAGCTATATTATGGGGAGGAATGCAAAATACACATGGATTTCTTAAATACAATAGGAGATTTAAAAGCCATTTGGGGCTTGAGGAAGACCACCCAACCCCTTGGGCTAGACTCTACACCTTCCTTCTCCCAGACACAATTGTGCCCAGGTTGAGAAGATCTGAGTTAGGGGTAGGGGGAGTGCCACACACACCCACCTCCAGCTGCTCCGAGATTCCTCTTGGGATTTTCTGGTTTATGAAGCAGGTCAGGACTCATTGTCTCTCTTCAGGCTTATTGCAGAACATTGATTTCTCTTTGCTCAAAACTGAAGTGTTTCTAAGCACAGAGGTGGGGAAGGACAGAGGCCCAATGTTAGGCATCTTTGGTTTAAATTTTGGTTTCCTTCTTGGGCTACTGTTTTTGCTGATTTGAGCATCAGTTTCTCCACCTACAAAGTGGAGTAATAGGTTTACTGTGCAGACTAGTTGAATATAAAGAGTTGGATCTGGGCCTGCACACAGTAGGTGGTTATCAGAGGTCACTATCCCTGGGGCTCTAGGCTCTGTGCAGAACTGGAGTCAGGTCCTGAGCCTCCTCTGTCCTGCTACGTGGTCTTAGACATGCCCAATGATGTGGTGCATGCCTGAGCTCTCAGGGCCTGTGCAGAGGGTCTGGAGACGTAGGTTGGGCCGGGGCGGGGAGGGTTGAGAGGGGCTGTTTCAGGTTGGGGAGCAGATAGGGATGCAGCTTGACTTTGAGAGCAGAGTCACAAACAAGATGTCACTGTCTCTGTCCAGGACTTTATAGAACAGCTGTCCTTAGAGCCCTTTTCACCCTGTCTCCGAGTCCCCCTCCACACCTCTGCTCACACAGAGGCTTGGACAAAGAGGGCCTTGGCTTCACACTCCAGTCCTGAGGGTTAGCAGACCAGCGCACTTGAAATTGCCTTTTCTGGAGCCGTTTGTTCTTGGGCTATGAGGGGCCAGGTTCCCCCTGGGTCTTCCAGGTAGTCTTTGTCCAAGAACTTTTCCTGACCATGCAGCTCTGACTTGGTCATTGTTCCACATCAGACTTTCATTGAGGTAGAGTCTCATCTTCTTGGCCTGGCATTCAAGGCTTTTTCTGACTGCCTTATTGCCTGCTGTTCCCCTTATTTGTGTCCCCAGAGCCACTCATACTTTCTGTATTTGTCACATTCTTTTTCACTTTTAACTCCCTCGCCCAGTATTTCTGCCCTGTTGAACTCTTACACAGCCTCTAAACCCCAGCTGAAATATCCTTGCTGTGATTCCTCAGACCCCCGGGGGTCCCCTTTTCCACTCCTTACCTCTTTCCCACCCCTTCATTGTAGACCTGGTCAGATGCTCCTGCTTCCTGAGTCCAAGGAACTTGGACTAGGACTTGTTTTCATCTCTTTGTGGGCCCAGCATGGGGACAGGTTCAGTGTAGAGGATTGGTGTGTTTGATGACCATAGCACTGAGGTAGGAGATGTCTCAGGGCCCTTTCTTCAGAATGAGCTAAAGTGCGTAATGGTAGGTTGTGGGGGGAGGTTCTTAGGTGACCCTAACCCGCCTTGGCTGCTTTAGTAGCTGCCCTGGACAGCCTTGCACATTGGACCTCGTGTCTGGGCAGCTTCCTGTGGCTCCAGGAAAGGCTTAGGCAGAGGCAGGATAGGGAGGTGGGAGGAAGAAGCCCCCGGAGTCAGGTGCCTGAGCCCCCGGCAGGCCGGCCCAGAACAGGCCAGCCACTAGGGGAGGAAGAGCCATATCCTGGCTGCCCTTGTGAGTGGCGGAAATGACTAGACCCTGGAAGCAGAGCCAGAGAAAATGCTGGGGGCCTGGCCTTTCCTGCTTTCTGCTCGGCCCGCCCCGGAATGGGAAGGTGGGCAGGTCCTAGGGTCGGGGCCAGGGGTGGCACTCTGAGCTGGTGAGGCTGGCTGATAATCGGGCTGGTGGTGATAGCAAACACACACAGTCCAGAAAATGCAGTCATTGCCCTGGGCAGCTCACAGCCACCCAGGTGGGGACCCGACGGTCTGGTCTGCACAGATTCAATGAGATAAGGCAGGAGGGCAGCGTGCCAGTGCTGAGCCAGCCTGTGATAGGATTCCTAGGAAGCTGAAAGGCAAGATGTGGCCTTGAATGCCAGGCTCAGAAGCATGGGGCTCCTGGCAAGAGCCAGCAAGAGTGATGTGAAGGTGTGTGGCATGAGGGTGAGGCACTTCCTGGGTGCTCACCGCACGCTGGTGATTGCCACGCATTTCCTCGGCATAAGACATTTCACCAATGAGAAAGTAGGTCCACAAGGGCTTATCGACGTTCTGGGGGTGGGGGAGTTCCCCATGGGGAGTAGCACAGACACTTAGGGTGGGAGCAGATTGAACTGATGTCCCTGTGTTCTGTCTGTCCCACCAGCCTGCTCACCTGGATTCTTTAAGTTCGAGGCGTCTGAGAGCCGCTGCTTGGAGTGCCCTGCCCACACACTGCCGTCCCCTGAGGGTGCCACCTCCTGCGAATGTGAAGAAGGTTACTTCCGGGCACCTCACGACCCACTGTCACTGCCCTGCACACGTGAGTCTTACAATGGGTCAGGGAAGAGTGACCAAGGGTGACATGTCCAGGGCCACCTGGGACTGGTGGAGCACTGACCTCTACCCTCTGTTCAGGCCCGCCCTCTGCCCCACACTACCTCACGGCTGTGGGCATGGGTGCCAAAGTGGAGCTACGCTGGACACCCCCCCAGGACAGCGGGGGCCGTGAAGACATCATCTATAGTGTTACCTGTGAGCACTGCTGGCCTGAGTCCGGAGAGTGCGGGCCCTGTGAGGCCAGTGTGCACTACTCAGAGCCGCCACATGCACTGACCCACACCAGCGTGACAGTCAGTGGCCTGGAGCCCCACATGAACTACACCTTCACCGTGGAGGCCCGCAATGGTGTCTCGGACCTGGTGACCAGCCGCAGCTTCCGCACTGCCAGCGTCAGCATCAACCAAACAGGTGAGGCCTAAGGGTGGTGTCTGTGCCCCACGTGGCCTGCCCAGGTAGGACTTAAAGAGGAACAGCCTCCTCTTACAGGGCTCAGCTGTGTTTAGGGAAAGGCAGCAGAGCTGATGCTTAAGTTTGGTCTCTGGGCTGGTCACGGTGACTCATGCCTGTAATCCTAGTGTTCTGGGAGGCTGAGGCAGGAGGATCCCTTGAGCTTGGGAGTTGGAGACCAGCCTGAGCCAGAGTGAGGCATAGTCTCTACTAAAAATAGAAAAATCAGCCAGGTATTGTGATAGTTGCCTATAGTCCCAGCTACTCAGGAGGCTGAGGCAGGAGGATCATTTGAGCCTAAGAATGTGAGGTTGCTGTGAGCTTGGTTGTTGCCACAACACTTTAGCTGGAGTGACGAGTGAGACTGTGTTTCAAAAAAAACAATCAGGGCAGGGGGCAGTGCCTGTGGCTCAAAGAAGTAGGGTGCTGGCTGGCCCCATATGCTGGAGGTGGCAGGTTCAAACCCAGCCCCAGCCAAAAACTGCAAAAAAAAAAAAGGTGTGATCTCTGGAGCCACTCTGAGCACTGTGACTGTGGGCAAGTTACTTAACCTCTCTGGGCCTTAGTTTTCTCCCCTATAAAATAGGGGTATAATCAAGAAGATTTTAAATATTATATATAAAGCTCTTAGAACAGTGCCTGGTCCATAGAAAGGTTTTAGCGAGAGTAAGCTATTTGTTTATTATTACTTATGCAATTGTAAATACTTTTGGGGAACTTCTGATGTGCCAGCCACTGTGGTGAGCAGCCCTGGGGCTCTGCTCTCAGGAGCTGGAAGTTTAGGTTCCCAGGTTGGGGGCTAAAGAACCTGGGCTTTGTGGGCACTGGCTCTGGGTCTGTTTATCACCCCCTCTCCTCGTCTTGTCTAGAGCCCCCCAAGGTGAAACTGGAAGGCCGCAGCACCACCTCGCTGAGCGTCTCCTGGAGCATCCCCCCGCTGCAGCAGAGCCGCGTGTGGAAGTACGAGGTCACCTACCGAAAGAAGGTAACTCCCAGAGGGTTGGGGCTTAGGACGGGCTGGGTCCCAACCACACAGCCGCCTGAAGACACTTCTGCAGATGGGGAAATTGAGGCCTGAGGTCTCCCAGAGAGTTACCTGTCCCAGGGCAGCCCAGCACAGATATGTAAGAGAGAAAACAGTGTATTCGGGATCCTTGGAAGGCACGGCCGGGTGGGGTCTTTGGCATCACACAGACCTGGGTTTGAGTCCTGGGTCGTGAGTCCTGCGTTTGCTGGTTCTGTCCTTGACTGAATCACTTCCCCTCTGAGCCTCAGTTTCCTCCTCTGTAAGAAGAGTCTCAAGTGTGCTAACTTAAGCGAGCCATCTTGCTAGCTGAGGTGGGCGAGCTGAGGTCTCTGCCTGCTGTCCTCATCACCTGCTCCTCTGCCCACTTCCCAACCACAGGGGGACTCCAACAGCTACAACGTGCGCCGCACTGAGGGCTTCTCCGTGATCCTGGATGACCTGGCTCCGGACACCACTTACCTGGTCCAGGTTCAGGCACTGACGCAGGAGGGCCAGGGAGCCGGCAGCAAGGTGCATGAGTTCCAGACACTGTGTGAGTTGAGGGGCCAAAGCCCTTTTTGAAACCGAGCACTTGAGACATCCTGGGAGGAACAAGTAGGTCAGAGGACTTAGAAATGCCACTTTCTGGCTGGGTGTGATAGCTCACACCTGTAATCCTAGCACTCTGGGAGGCTGAGGCAGGTGGATTGTCTGAGATCAGGAGTTCGAGACCAGCCTGAGCAATATGGACATCTCATCTCTAAAAATTGCCGGGCACTGTGGCAGGTGCTTGTAGTCTCAGCTACTCGGGAGGCTGAGGCAAGAGAATCACTTGTGCCTGAGTTTGAGGTTGCTGTGAGCTATAATGCCATGGCACTCTGCAAGGGCGGTGACAAAGTGAGACCCCGTCTCAAAAACAAAAAAAAAAAATAGAAATGCCACCTTCTAGCCAGCCAGGGCCTGGGACAGCCCTGTGTGACTAGAGTAAACCTGGAGAAGGTTTGGGGGAAGGGAACGATTGAGGGCTAAGGGATGCAGGACCAGGGATGTGGACTCTGGCGCTGGCAGACCCAAGTTCAAATCCACATCACAGAAAGGGCCAGCACTTAGAGTCCTGCTCTCCTGGGAATACCTACTGCAAGACTTCATCCAGCTGTGAAGAGGGAATAAATATCCTATGAGCCTTCACAGTGCACCTGCCCAGGTGTCTCAGGCCCCCAAACAGGGCGTTGGGTCCTGTGGGAACATGGCTATAATTCAGGGGCCTCCCTTATCATCTGCTGTTTCCCCCAGCAGCCCTGGAAGGATCTGGCAACATGGCGGTGATTGGCGGGGTGGCTGTCTGCATTGTCTTGCTTCTGGTGCTGGCCGGAGTCGGCTTCTTCATCCACCGCAGGTTCGTCAGAGCCAGTCCGGGCTCACAGGGCTGAAGTGGGATGCAGAGGCTCAGGAACCTCAGTGTCCTCATCTGAACAGAGGCGCTTAGTGCAATGCCTGGCACGTGGTGGGGGCTCAGGACATGGTGGTCATTATCTCTGCTCTTGTTAGCAGTGTGGTCACACCTCCTCTGGACACACAGGCAGGAAGTGCTAGGTGGCTGTAATGAGGAAAGCCCTCATTATGGCTACTTAAGGGGCCATGGGGGACTCAGATCCTGAGGCGTGAGCCAGGGCTCACTTATTTCCTCTCTGCCTCTGTCCTATCATCTCCACACTCTGCCCTGAGAGTGAGGCTTGAGCAGGGTGCTGAGCTCCCAAGCCTCCGCTCAGGACCAGAGCAGGCCCTGGGCCCCCCTGGCCAGAGCAGGCCGGCTGACCTTCCTGTGTGTTGGTTCCCCATGGGGTTCTTTTAGGAGGAAGAACCTAAGAGCCCGCCAGTCCTCGGAGGACGTTTACTTCTCCAAGTCAGGTGAGATGCAGTCCCTGGCCCTGCTTCCCCAGGGGCTTCCCTAGCTATGGTGGAGGTGGGGGCAGCCAGGACATTGCCAGGACGCTGAAGGTGGGGCCCAGAGGCTTCTATGGGGCTGAACCAGAGGGTTTGTTCCCACTACCTGGTTCTTGGGGTCCCTGGGCATGTGACCTCCTCCTCCTCCTCTAAGACAACCCCTCACAGAGGCCCCACCTGAGCTGTCTTTGACCCTATCCCTTCCCTCTTCCAGAACAACTAAAGCCCCTGAAGACATACGTGGACCCCCACACATATGAGGACCCCAACCAGGCTGTGCTCAAGTTCACCACCGAGATCCATCCATCCTGTGTCACTCGCCAGAAAGTGATTGGGGCAGGTGAGGCTGGTGCACCTGCTGGGGAAGCAGGTGTTGGGCCCTACGGGTTAGGGGTGCTGGTGCCTGGGCTTCCTGGGATGCTCCCCCTGACTTGGCCCACCCACAGGAGAGTTCGGGGAGGTGTACAAGGGAACACTGAAGGCGTCCTCAGGGAAGAAGGAGGTGCCCGTGGCCATCAAGACCCTGAAAGCTGGCTACACCGAGAAGCAGCGGGTGGACTTCCTCAGCGAGGCTAGCATCATGGGACAGTTTAGCCACCACAACATCATCCGCCTGGAGGGCGTCGTCTCCAAATGTGAGTCCTGGGAGACCCTCGGGCCTGACCACATGGGGGTGGAGAGGGGCTACCCGCCAGGGTCACCTGGCAAGGCTCTGTCCATGGCTATGCCCGCCTCTCCCCGCACACCTGGGCGTGCCTCCCCCTCACCTGCCCCCTCCGACCCTCCCACAGACAAGCCTATGATGATCATCACTGAGTACATGGAGAACGGGGCCCTGGACAAGTTCCTTCGGGTGAGGACATGGGCTGTGGCGGGCAGGAGTGTGGGGATATGAGAGCAGCCGCCCGGCTGGCAGCTGAGGGTCCGTGCTGTGACAGGAGAAGGATGGCGAGTTCAACGTGCTGCAGCTGGTGGGCATGCTGAGGGGCATCGGGGCCGGCATGAAGTACCTGGCCAACATGAACTATGTGCACCGGGACCTGGCCGCCCGCAACATCCTGGTGAACAGCAACCTGGTCTGCAAGGTGTCTGACTTTGGCCTGTCCCGTGTACTGGAAGATGACCCTGAAGCCACTTATACCACCAGTGTGAGTTGGGGGAGGGGCTGTCAGTGCTGAGGGTGGGGAGCCCAGGGGCAATCTGCCTTCACCCTGCCCGGGGTCCTCTCATCTGCACAGCTGGGCAGGGACCTCAGGAGGCAAAAACACCTGTAGGAGCATGGGGAGGGGCCCACGCTCTGGCTGTGGCAGGGTGGCAGACACTGGTGACTAAGCCTTGGTCCCCTGCAGGGAGGCAAGATTCCAATTCGCTGGACAGCCCCAGAGGCCATTTCTTACCGCAAGTTCACCTCAGCCAGCGACGTGTGGAGCTATGGCATTGTCATGTGGGAGGTGATGACCTACGGCGAGCGGCCCTATTGGGAGCTGTCAAACCATGAGGTGGGTGGCCCTCTTGCCCTGCCCAGACCTGCCTGGACCTGAATTGAAACCCTTTACTCATTCCCAAACTCCAGGGGCTGGCAGAAAAGAGTTTTTAAGATCTAATCTTTATCTGATAGGGACCATTCTCAAGTTCATTCAGTAAATGTTTATTGAGGACCTACTATGTGCTAGGCCTTGTTCTGGGTCCCAGGCCCCAGTCTCTGCTTACAGTCTAGAGCAGGCATCCTCCAACTACGGCCTATGGGCCACATGCGGCCCGCCTAGGATAGAACATTTATCCGGCCCACCGGGTGTTTTTGCCGCCACTGCCTGTCCTGCTTAGCAGCCAACTCATCCTGGGGCCCACAGTCTGGCCCTCTAACAATCTAAGGGACAGTGAACTGGCCCCTGTTTAAAAAGTTTGAGGACCCCTGGTCTAGAGAGTACAAAGGCAAGAGAACAAGGAGCGGGGTGTGCGTGTGTATCCCTGTGCGTGGACATGTGTGTGTGTCTGTGTGCCCAGCGCCTCACCCAGCCTGGTAGCCTCGGAGGCTTCCCAAGGGGGAGCATGTCTCTGCTGAGACTAAGGACACAATAAGGTGGTCAGCTGCTAGGTGAAGAGAAGGAGGGGGAAGAGAGGCAGGAGGGAGGCTGGGGGCAAGATGCAGAGCTTGGCTGGCACCCGGGTGCCCTGTAGTGTCCCTTCCTCCACAGGACTCTGGGAACAGCCCCTGAGCATCTGTCCTTTGGATAGTTCTGAAGGTGTGTGTCAGGCTCAAAAGCCCTGGTCTTCATGGCCTCCTGCCATGGCACCCTGACTGTTGTGTCCCCCAGGTGATGAAAGCCATCAATGAAGGCTTCCGGCTCCCCACGCCCATGGACTGCCCCTCCGCCATCTACCAGCTCATGATGCAGTGCTGGCAGCAGGAGCGTGCCCGCCGCCCCAAGTTCGCCGATATCGTCAGCATCCTAGATAAGCTCATCCGTGCTCCTGACTCCCTCAAGACCCTGGCGGACTTTGACCCCCGGTGAGTTCCCTGCCCTCTGCCAGTGGCAGTGGCGACCCCCAGGCTTCCCTCCCTCATACTTCTGAGACACATGGTAGAGTGGCAAGCCAGGGACAATTGGGGGCTGCTGGGGGACTCAGAGGTTCCGCATGTGCTTTCTCAGACCATACGTGATGGTTTGGGGAATCCTAATAGAAGTGACCGGCTTACATGGTCAATACGCTGTGCACTCTGGACTTAACTGTTTTCATTCATTAAATAACCTATGAGACGGGGTCTATCTGCTTTCTGTGGATGGAGACACTGAGATACAGGGTGAGTCACTCTTAGGTGGCTGCCAAGTGGCCAGGCTATGACTGTGACCCCAGGACTCTGGGCTCTGCTGGTAGCATTTCATGATTCAGTGGTGGGTGGGTGGTGATGGTCTTGTTAGTATGAGCAGAGGGACAGCAAAAGTTCCCGATGTGCCCGGCTGTCTGTCTCATTGGACCCCTCATGGCTGGGGTAGCTCTCCCATCGCCCAGATGGAGAAACTAAAGCACAGGGCAGCCAAATGAATTGCCCAGGATAGGAAGCAGTGGGCTCAGGGTCTGCGGTGGGGCAGTATAGCAGCCCCTCACCTACGGTCGGTGCTTCCTGTCACAGGGTGTCCATCCGGCTGCCCAGCACCAGCGGCTCAGAGGGCGTGCCCTTCCGCACAGTGTCCGAGTGGCTTGAGTCCATTAAGATGCAGCAGTACACAGAGCACTTCATGGCGGCCGGCTACACTGCCATCGAGAAGGTGGTGCAGATGACCAATGAGTGAGTCAGACCCAACCCCTGGCCCCTCTGGAGGCAGCCTCTGCCCTGCTGCCTCCAGCTTGCCTCTTTATTCTTTCTCTCTCTTCCTCTTTTGGGGAGAGGGGCTCCTCAGGAAGGGAAGGGCAGAACCAGGCTGGCTACCAGCAGCTCTAGGCACCCACCCCTTCCTGGCTCTCTTTCCAGAGTGGGAGTATAATAGTAATTGTAATCACGACAGGAGCTACCATTTGTCAAGAGCTGACTATGTGCCGGCTCTGTGCTCGAGCACTTCAAATCAGTCCTTGTGTGATCCTGGCAGGCCAAGTCCTGTTATGTCCCCTTTGGACTGGTGAGAACCAGGTGCAGAAAAGTGCGGTGACCTGCCCAAGGTCCTGAAGCCACTGGGCAGAGTAGGGTTCCAGCTCTGGTCAGCCATGGTCCAGGGCACAGGGAAAATAGAAGTCATTAGTAAAGAAACTGAGGCTGAGAGATTACCTGGTGGCTGAGGTCCACAGCCAGTTAGGGACAGTGTTCCTCTCTGGGATGCCCTGGAGAGGGAGTCTCCAGCCAACGCCTCCCAGGCACCTCTCTGGGGTTGACCCTTGGCCCTGCCATTTAGCCTCTCGAGAAGTACCCACTACTCCCCGCTTGCCCTGGGTTTGGCCCTTTGTCAGGCTGCCCCATGGGAACTCTTCTGTCCTCCCCAGCTCCAGCATAGTTAGGGACCTTTCCCGGCATGGCCTTGGCAGGGACACCTCTTCTTGTCCCAAGAAGGAGAAGACATTATCCTCTTAGCCTTTTGTGCTTCTAAAATATGGGTGGATCCCAACATCCCTGCTTGTGTAGGGTCCAAGGTCATGGCAGAAACAGGCCCTGGGGCTGGGAGATTTTTGGGAACCACATGCATGGAGGGGACAGGCTGGGCCTCCCGAGGTTCTGGGTCACAGAAGTTCTGGGATTTGAGCCTGTGCTTGAATGTTCTCTGAGACCTCTGGAAACAGCTCAGTTGGGCCTCTGACCTGCTGGCCAAGGTCAGGGCCCCCTCTGGGGACAGCCATCCATGGGAATCAGAAATATGATGGAGAGAGGGTAAACGGGTCCCAGAATCTCTTTTGCTGTCGGTCCCTGGCAAGGTCACAAGCATGGGCTCTGCAGTCACATCTGGGTTCAGGTCCCACATCTGCCACTTCCTAGCTGGTGATCTTGATCAAATTATATCCAACTTGGAGCCTTTGTTTCCATTTCCCATTGTGGGGATCACATGGGTCCAAGGCAGATGACACACAGCACACAGTAGGGGTTTAATCCACATTGCTCACCTCTTCTCCTGCACTCCCTTGCTTTCCTCTTGTGATCCACGCGCAAAAGCTGGGAGTCCTTCACTCCCTCCTTTTTCCTGAGAACCTGGACCAGCCCTTTGGTCCCCACCAGGGGCTCCCACGAAGGACAACACAACTTCTCTTCAGTGACCAGAGCGGAGGGCAGGGAGAAGCACTCATAGGAAACACATGTTCTCAGAAGTGTCCCAAAATAGCCCGGGGTGCTCCTGGCCAATTCCTTTCCCACGAGCAGGGACAGAGCTGTCTTGGATGGATGGAGGCTGTGTGTGTGTGTACATGTGTGTGTTTTGGAGTGTGTGTTGTTTTGAAAGGGCTGGATAAAGGCAGGAAGTCATTCAGGGATCCCTCCCCCCCCCACCGGCATGCCAGAGTGACTCACATCACCACTGCCTTCTCCTTCCCCTCCGACTCTTTCCAAATAAATGGGATCCCAAAGCAATTTTTTAAACCTTCATCTTGTATCTGCACATACCCTGAATCCCAGTGGGAGGCTCAGAGCTGGTCACAGGAGAACCCACCCCTTTCCCAGGGGATCAGGCTTCAATGTCCCACTCCCTCCCCTTCCTGGCCTCTTGGACCCCTCCCAAGGGACTAGCTCTTGGTTCTCTGGGGTCCTTGCCACTGTCTCTTCCCAGCTTGAGTAGGTTTGTAGAAACACTAGACTAATGGTTTCAAATATTTTTTAAGGAGCTAATGAAAGGGGCAAGCGTTGCACCCCAGAAAAATGCTCAGCACAACACCAGGTGCTGGCCAGTGTCCGGATGACAGTGTCCTATGCCAGGGCCAAGGGCACAGGTTGACGGGCCCTATGGTCTCAGACACCAGCCTAGGTCTGGCGCTGGAGGAGGAAGGGTTGCTGAGCGAACGGCTGATCCGATCTGTGAGGCTCCAAGAGCTTTTTCTCACTCTTTCTCCTCTCAGGCAGGCCCAGCGCACAGTAGGTGCTCACTGGGTGTACGGACTTCCTGGGGCCAGGGCTGGTGTTGGGAGGGTAGAAAAAGAACCAGATGGTGCAAGGGGGGCTCCAGTGTTGTGTTCCCATTCCTGCGAGGGGATGTGACTTGGGGGAGGGGAGTGTGACTGCCCTGCATCCCTGAGGGGAAACTGAGGCTGGGGCTAGAACAGCTTGGAATGCTCTGCCATCCGCCACAGGCCCTGGCCTGTCTGAGACCCTTATCCCAGTGTGCTGTTGGGTGCTTAGGAAAGAAAGGGAAGTATGGGGGGGCGCTCTATGAGAGGAGGGGGCTGGGAAGGGGGCAGGAACAAGCTGGTCAGGAGGATCGAATGGAAGCTTCCGATGTACACATGAAAAAACTGAGGCACAAAGGCAGGACCTGACCCACCCAAGCTTTGACATGTGGCCAGGGCTAGAATTCAGCCTCCACCCTCCCATTCAGGACTTTGGCCTCCCAAACAGGCCTTGGAAGCAAACTCCGCTTCCACCTTATGAGATTAACCACTCCGCTCTGGGAGACAAGTCTGGGCGGAGGCTTAGTCTCCATTCATTCATTCATTCATTCAGCTGACTCCCTCCAACCCAGGATCTGCTGTGTGCCCCCTCCCCCAGGGAGGGGATGTGGGGGCCCAGGCAAGGAGCTCTCAGCTCTTGTCCTGACGCTCACATTACCCACTGGTTCTTAAAGCCTACTACGTCAGGGCCAGGGTCAGGGTCAGGGTCAGATGCCTTCCAAGCATCTGAAGTGAGTCAGGGCTTGAACCAGAATCCTGCCCTCGTCCTCCCTTGGTGGTCCGAGTTTCCTCCAGGCCACCATTGGAGAGTGCAGGAATAGGGGCATCGCTACTGCTTTTTCAATGCCCCCAGCTGTGTAAGTTAGAAAGGCCACCTGAGCCGTAGCTTAGGAAGTCCTCCCACGGTCCAGCTTCACGTGTGTGTCCTGCTGCCGTGGGAGCAGCCAGCCCCTACTGGGGGTCTCCCAGCCACCCCCACTCACCTGGGCCTGCCCTGCCCTGCTCGCCGCTGCTTGTGGGCCCCCGGAGCCTGTGGGAAAGTCGTGTTTCCAGAATTGCACAGAGGAGTCACACCATGTAATTAGCTCCACTTACAGCCAAGAGACGGCCCATAAAAACCTCCGTGTTTTCATGGGTTTGGGCTGGGAGGTGAGGGTGGTGGAGGAGAGAAACTCCCAAGGTGAGCAATAAACATCTTGCTTATGGGTTCCTGGGCGCATAAGTGGTTTTATGAGGGGATGGAGGGGCCTGGAACGGCACATGGTGGGGGAGTGTTCCTCGTGGGGGTGGGAAAGAAGGGCTGCAGCTACTGGCAAGTCTTTTTGCCTGGTAGATGCTGCCTCCCCGCTCAGTTGTGGTGTCTGAGGCCTCCACCCTCCATCAGGCTACACGTGTACCATCCCATAGGGGAAGACCCCTGCCTCAGGTGACCTAGTCACTGGGCCTGGCGGCAAGCCCCTCCCAATAGAGATTTGCAGAGTGTCAGTTCTTGTGGGTCCCTCAGAAGGTATTTCCCAAGTGCCTCCCCAGTTACCAGACCTGGGAACTTGGAGGGAATAAGGATGAAACAAGGCAATGGATGGGAAGAGGGCTTGGGTGGAGTGGCTTTGAGCAATGTCCCCAGAGGAGGCCTTGGCTGGGAGAACATTAGGGACAGACTAGGGGTGGGGAAAGGGGAAGCATTTGTTCACAGCTGGTTTGATTCCCAGCTCTTCCACCTCCTGGCTGTGTGACCTTGTGCAAGTCGCTTTCCCTCTCTGAGCCTCAGTTCTCTAATGTGCAAATGCACGTGAAAAGAGCACCTGCCTCACAGATAACTGCAAAGATTTCATTAAGAAATCTCCAAAGTAGGCTCGGCGCCTATAGCTCAACTGGCTAAGGCGCCAGCCATGTACACCTAAGGTGGCGGGTTCGAATCCCCAGCCCGGACCCGCCAAACAACAATGACGGCTGCAACCAAAAAATAGCCAGGCGTTGTGGCGGGCGCCTGTGGTCCTAGCTACTTGGGAGGCGGAGGCAGGAGATTCGCTTGAGCCCAGGAGTTGGAGGTTGCTGTGAGCTGTAATGCCACGGCCCTCTACCCAGGGGGACAGCTTGAGGCTCTGTCTCAAAAAAAAAAAAAAAAGAAATCTCCAAAGTAGCGGAATGTGGTGGCACATGCTCGTAGTCCCAGCTACTCGGGAGGCTGGGGCAAGAGGACTGCTTCAGCCTAGGAGTTTGGGGTTGCTATGAGCTATGGTGACACCACTGCAGTCCAGCCCAGACAACAGAGCAAAATCCTGTCTCAAAAAACTCAAAAGCTCGTCACAGAGTCAGGGCTTCTGTCATTTTGCTGACTTTGTTGATGGCAGCCCATCTTAGTGTATAACTCTCCTCTCAGGCTTGCCTGACTGGGGCTCTCTCGCTCCCAGGTCCCTAAGGGTCCCTCTGCCTGTTCCCTGGCTGCCCTCATGTGGCCTGGCTGTTGCCCACTCTAACCCTGACTCTCCTTGCTCTCCCCACCCACAGTGACATCAAGAGGATCGGAGTACGGCTGCCTGGCCACCAGAAGCGCATCGCCTACAGCCTGCTGGGACTTAAGGACCAGGTGAACACGGTGGGGATCCCCATCTGAGCCGTGACAGGGCTCTTGCCCGGTCAGCCAAAAATACTTGAAGAAACAAAGTGACCTCCCTGCCAGCACCACGCTGGGCTGCCAGGGACCTTATTTATTTCCAGTTCCTTCTTAAAGCCCACCGAGGCCTCTGCTGGGGGGTGTTGGACCATACCCTGGCCAGAACTGAGGAGACGCTCAGGGATTCTGGGCTGGAGCCCTCTTTCCCCTACAAAGGACAGACGGCCAAGCACTTAGCAGGCACCGCCATGTTCCCAGCACCCCAGGGGCAGGAGCCCCACAGAGACTTTTGGACAGACACGTGGGACTGTTCCAAACTGACCTCCCCTTCACCTTCTCCCATAAGAGATCATCTTGGGAGAAGGGGGCGTGGCCCAGTGCCTGTGCACAGGGTACCTCAAGCCCCATCCCTCACTATAAGAGGGCAGACCTTGAACTTGACTGGGTGAGACCCAAAGTGGTCCCCATCCTTCTAGTGCCTTCCTCAGACCCCCAGGCCCTGTCCTCAGCCCTAAACAGCTTAACTCTTGTTTTCCTGGGGCCCTCACAGGATGCTTGGTTGTGTTGAGGGTTTTTTTAATATATATTTTGTACTTTGTGGAGAGAATGTGTGTGTGTGGCAGGGGGCCCCACCAGGGCTGGGGGCAGAGGACGGCCTGTGTCAGACATTCCTGGGATGGGGGCCGGGGTGGGGGCCGGGGGACCGGTGCTGCAGGAGTTTCCTTCCCGTTTCCCAGTCCGCCCCATCTCTTGGCCTTTTAGACCACATTACTACTCCGTCAGTGTTAATGATTTTGTTTTATTGGGTTTTTTTTTTTTCGAACCTTAATTTATTATTTTTTTTATATTTATTGTTAGAAAATGACTTATTTCTGCTCTGGAATAAAGTTGCAGATGGTTTAAATTGATCTTGACTTTCAGTCTTGGGAGCGGCAGTGGGGTCTCAGAGGCCTCCTGGGTGGGAGTAGGGGTGTGGAGGGCACCTCATGGCCCCCAAGTTTTTCAAACAGGGCTCCTTGTGAAAGACAGGTGCATGATGCAGCCCTGAAAGGAGGGGCAGGTAGGGGGCAAACAGGGGAGCAGGGGGCAGGCCCCACCAAGCCTGGTCTCCACCACCAACAGGCCTCACTCAAATCTGATCTCAGGGTTCCTGGACGACTGGGAAGCAGAATAGTCGGGACAGCCATCAGCCTCCCTCCCACGTGACTCCACGGAGCTGTCAAAATAGATTCTTCAACCAACTGTGGAAGGCTCCATGGTTTACAAAAGCTTTTCACAGGTTTTGGCTTGTTGGAGCCTCAGCACTCTGGTATGAGTTTTGTGGGCAGCCCCGTTTTACAGAATAGAAAAACTGAAGCTGGGCCCAGTGACCGGGCTTGCTCGAGGCCACACAGCAAGTTAGGGGCACAGGCCAGAATTGAAC
Source organism: Otolemur garnettii (assembly GCF_000181295.1). Taxonomy (NCBI): domain Eukaryota; kingdom Metazoa; phylum Chordata; class Mammalia; order Primates; family Galagidae; genus Otolemur; species Otolemur garnettii. The sequence continues at coordinate 7,929,250 of NW_003852404.1, forward strand.
ACAGGGCTGGGAATCCCAAGGTGACGATTTTCTCACAGGTACGGTCCCAATTTCAAACCCAAGCCTTCTGCAGTACACCAGGTTGCCACCCTGCATGTTGGAGGTCATTCATAGTAGGAGTTAGGAATGGGTTGAGCATAGGTGACCAAGGACATGACCAGGTGAGCAGACACGATCAGGGGCCCATGAGAAAGGCTCCCTGGAGGAGGTGACCCAGAATTGAGACTTTGGGGACTAGCAGGAATTAACCATTAAGGCAGGGCAGAGGGGCTGATGCAGGTCAAGTAAGGTGCGGGGGTGTGAAACCACATAGTTGTGCAAGGGAACCACAAGCAATTTGGTGTTATTAAGGCATGACGTGATTTGCTGGAGAGGTCTCCAGGGCCTTGTAAGGCAGGACCAAGAGTGGTGATTTTAAGTTGGGGGAAATAGGGAGCCATTGAAGGTTGAATCAGGGTGCAGCATGATTATTGTCACAGGTAGAGCCAGGCCTGGATCTCAGGCTTCCTGACCCCTAGCCTGGAGCTGTGGCAAAATGGAAGAGAGCCATCTTGGGTGCCTTGGCAGGCACCCAAGGGTGCCCAGCTTGCCCTGGGAACTCAAGACTAGCCTGCTCTGCCCTGGCCTCCCTACTGCTGAAGGAGGACTGGCTGCTCTCTGGGACGCAGCCCAGGCCACTGAGTGTGTGTTGGCTAGGGCTGAGGTTGGGGGAGGGGAAGGGATACAGGGAATGCTGGGCCAGGCCTTTCTCCTGTTAGCTCTGGGCCTCTTGTGTGTGCTGGCCACGGTAGCTGAGTCAGGGCTTCCTGGTGCTTGATGCTATTCTGCCCCAGCCTGGCTCAAGTGACCACCACAGCTTTGTGGCTGGACTATCGGTACTGTCTTCATCACTGACAAAGCTGTCAGTCCAGCAGGGGCTAAGCCTGCAGCTTGCAAACCCACAGCGACCTGGGCTTTGAGGGCACATCGAAGGCCAGGCCTGAGTCTGGTTCCCAAAGCAGCTCAGCTACCCAGTGGCTTCACAGATGAGCAGGGACGGACACAGGAAGTGGCCTAGTGTGGGAGAAGGTAACTTCATGTTCCCTCCCCTTTGGAGCCCTGAAAGACACAGCATGTGAGATTGCACAGGCCCATGGGCCATAGACTGGCTTCCGGTGCCCAAAGCCAGTGGGCAGCTGTCTGCAGTCTCCAGTGGACCCTACTATTGGTAGGAGGGGAAACTTTATTTTTAAATTAAAGCAGACCAAGATCTGTCTTCTAGAGGGTCTAGAGGCAGTGACACCTCTGTAGCAATACATTCACCCAGCTAAAACCCTTCCCCCATAAAAGGGACCACGGTGCCGTAGAGAAATGGTTGATTCTAGGGCTGAGGCAGGGGACAAGGATGAGCATCTCGTAACATCAGAGAGTGAGGAAATGCTCAAAAACTTAACAGGTGGGGCTGAGTCAGACAGACACAGGAGTCAACCTGCACGAGCTCCCAGTGGCCAAACCTGGAACAAGTTGGGCAACAAAACTAATATTAGACTAGAGTCCACAGTATTAAAGATACATGAGAACATACTGATGTAAAAAGATGAATAAATGAATGAGGGAAACGAGACAAATCTTCCCTACAGACAAATGCTGAATATGAAATGTGGCTTCTCCCTGCCCAGCAGGTGATGCTTAATTTCCTGCTGCCTTGAGTATGGTCTGGACACCCCTCCAAAGAAAAGGAGGTGTGAAAGTGTAGAAAGGGTTAAAAGAAAAAAGAAAAAGTAACTTTACAGAGGAGAAACCTGGCAAACACCACTGTAACCAAGTGATCAAAGTTAATATCATCAGTGAGAAAACAAACAAACCAGCCCAGAGCCGCAGGAACATTTAGCTTGAATTTAAGATCAGGTATCAGCAAACACTTACACAAGGTTTGCTGGGCACCACCCACTGTTCTAAGTGCTTTGCTGTGTTTGCTTATTTAATCCTTCCAACAACTCTTCCAGGTGGGCACTATTATTCTCCCACCTTACAGATTTGAACACTGAGGGGAGGGAGGTTATGTGACTTACCAGAGCCACTCTCCTCTCTGCCATCACTGGGAACCTCCCTAGATAAGGTCTTAGAGGCACTGATTCTGGGGAAACTGAGGTGTTATAACCTGCCCATGTTCCCAAATGGCACGGTGCCCCACCCCAAGCACCTAGACGGTTTGTTCTGTTCCTTCCCTCAGTGGAGGCTTCCTGCTCTGTGCCAGGCCAGGCAGTTGGCCATGGAGATGCCCTCATGGAGCTCTCGGTCTGCTGAGGGTAGCAGTGGTGACAGAGTGGGACCCAGGCCAGGAGGAGGGACAGCTGAGTGTTACAGGAGCCAGAGGGGGGCACCTGACCCAGTCTGAAGACCCAGGCAGGCTTCCTGGAGGAAGAGCCATGCCAGCTGAGGCCAAGTTCAAGTGGGAGTCCACCAGGTGATGGGAAGAAGGGTTCCAGGACAGCCTGGCCCTGCCCTGACTTCAGACCTCTGAGGGTGGGGTCTGAGGCTCCCCTTCAACACCTGGGCCCCATGGGACCAGGGCAAGCCTCCTCTGCCTCCAACACCATTTAAGCCTGGCTGTCCCACCACGAACAGCTAGGGGTATGACACCAGCTGGGCTTTCATTCCCACTCCAAGCAGAACCTTCATCTTTTTCGCCTCAGTCTTCTCAGCTGGGAAGTGGGCCTGCTGCCCTTTCTGGGCTCTCAGCTGCAGGGGACTTGGCAGCCCTTTGATGTACCTAACAAAGCCCAGAAGGAGGGATGTAGCAATTACAGGAGTGTTGGGTCTGGCTAACAAGTTAAAACAGTGTGCAGGCACTAGGCTCAGATTTCTAATTAATTAGCAAATCCTAGAGAAAAGGGCTGGTGAGCTTTCTGCCCCACCTCCTGGCTCACACCTCCTCAGCTCCAGCTGTGGCCTGGGGCCTAAGATGGGGCCTGGGTAACAGCAGATGCTGCCAGAACAGGGTGAATGTGCCATGCTATGAAGTGCCCAAGTCCTTAGCAGCCCTGGATTGCCCCCACCTCAGAACAGTTGTCTGGCACCCAGTAGGCCCTCAATAAATACTTTTTCAATGAACAAATGAGGGAGAGGGGGCTTGAGCTTTGGGGACCTGAAGGCCCAGTGGAGTTAGATGTGGGGTGGCAGTGCTAAGTGCCGTGCGGAGGGCCCTAACTCACGCTGGCTGGGAGGTGAAAGCAAGGAAGGAGGAAAAAAACAAGCACTTCTGAAGACCCACTATGTGCCAGGGACCATGCCAAGCTTGAGGCCACATTGTCTTACTGAAGGATCACAACGACCCTTGGGCAGGATTTGTGATGGGGACCCTGAGGCTCAGGGAGGGTGTAGTAACTCGACCAAGGGCCCACAGCCTGGAGGTGACAGAGAGGGATCTGAGAAAAGGCCACTGCCTGCTGCAGAGTGACACTTAGGGGCTGTGGGGGCTCATCTCAGGAAGCTACGGAGAGACCCTCACTTGGCTGTGGGCCCCCAGGCTTGTCCCTTACTCTCACTGGGTCTCATTGTGTTCATCTGTAGGGAGGAGGGCTCAGGCAGAACACCCTGGCTGGGATGGGGAGCCCCTCCTCCCACTCCGACCAGCCCATTGCCCAGTCTTGGCGCTCTTTCTCTGGGCAGCCCCAGGCGGCCCCAGAAGCAGGCCTTGCTCCAGTCCTCTGGTTCCTTCTTTCCAATCCAAATCTCATCAGTGGGCCTCTCTCCACCGGTAGAATCAGACCCGCTTTCTGGGAAGCTGCAGCCACATCCCACCCCTGCCGGGGGAGGGGCCCTCTTTCTCCCGCTGGGCCCAGCCGTTTCAGCAGCCTCATCACATTCCCCAGTGGCCTCACAGCCTGATGGCCCGATGCAGTTTCCACACTGGTCTGGCAAAGCCTCGCAGCTGCCTGACCAGGTCTCCTGCTGAGCGGAGGGGCCTTTTTCCAGGACCAGATCTGACAAGCTTCCCAGAGCCCTGCACCCCTCCCATGGACCCTCACTCTGTCCAGACTCCCCAGACTGCCCCTCCGTTCTCCATCTGAACCCTCACTCGTCCCCACATGCACCTCACCTGTTATTTCTGTCTGTGGAAACTGTACCCTCCCTACCAGACCCATCTCAAATCCCCTCTCCTCCGAGAGACCTTTGCAGAGCCCCCCTGCTGCCACTGGTGGGACACATCAGCCCCACCTCCCCCATGCTCCCCTCTGGCTACAGATCACAGTGGGGCTCAGACACACTCAGACATTTGTCTGTCTCTCTGACCCGCTCCTCTGAGCAGTCTGTGCATGTGAGAGATAAAATAATAACAATTAACCATAATTGGGCACGTGGCATGTGCTGGTGCTGATCAAAGTGCATCCCAGGAGTTAACTCATTCCATCCCGACAACTCTATGAGTGGAGCTACTGGGAGCTGTGGCTGTCCCATGGCCTGGCAGGGGTGGAGGCTGTATAGGACGGCCCTGGCTTAGTAATTAGTAAGGCTGTCCTGGCATAATTAGTAAGTGTCCCCTTCCACCTGCTTTTCCTATTTGGACAATAACTTATCTGGTCTCCCAACCATGAGGTACAAAGAGGTGAGGGTCTTACAGAGTTAGGATTCTAACCCAGCGCTGCCCCAGAGCTCTTGTCCAAACAGTTGCTGGATTTCCCAGTGAGTGGGCCTGGGCCTCCTCACCGCCCCCTCTCCACCCTCCTCTCATTTCACAGCATTTCTGAAGGCTTACAAAATGCCATCCATACCCTTGGCATGATTTTATAGCTCGTGTGTCATGTCCCTAGAGAGGTCCCCCCAATACCCCACCTTTTTTTCTGAGGCAGAGTCTCAGTTGCCCTGGGTAGAGTGCCATGGCATCGTAGCTTACACCAGTCTCAGACTCTTGGGCTCAAGAAATCCTCTCACCTCAGCCTTCTGGGTAGCTGGACTATAGGCATCTGCCACAATGCCCAGCTTTTTTTTTTTTAAGAGATGGAGCTCTCACTTTTGCTCAGGCTGGTCTTGAACTTGTGAGCTCAAGCAGTCCTCCCAGTGCTAGGATTATAGGTGTGTCACTATGCCCGACCCCCCAGTGCCCATCTTTTTTTTTTTTTTTGGCCGGGGTTGAGTTTGAACCCACCACCTCTAGCATATGGGGCAGCTCCATGAGGGTGGGGACAGGTCTGCTTTAGGGCCACTTGGGCCTCCAGACCTGTCACTAAGTGGGTGCCCCACACATATTTGGTGAAGGGATCGATGAAATCCATGAAAGGTGCCTGCTGCTGAGGACAGCATGGAGTGGGGGGAACACAGATGGCACCTTCAGAGACCTCCACAGAAACACTGAGAATACACAAAAGATAAATGCTCTGATATGACAAGTATAGGGGCTTTGGGACCCAGAGAAGAGGCAGGGAAGGCTTCCTGGAGGAGGTGGTATCTGAGACTTTTTTTTTTTTTTGAGACAGAGCCTCAAGCTGTCCCCCTGGGTAGAGTGCCATGGCATCACAGCTCACAGCAACCTCCAACTCCTGGGCTCAAGCGAGTCTCCTGCCTCTGCCTCCCAAGTAGCTGGGACCACAGGTGCCCGCCACAACGCCAGGCTATTTTTTGGTTGCAGCCATCATTGTTGTTTGGCAGGTTCGGGCTGGATTCGAACCCACCACCTTAGGTGTATGTGGCTGGCGCCTTAGCCACTTGAGCCACAGGCGCTGAGCTGGTATCTGAGACTTGAAGGAAAAAGGGTGTTCCAGGCAGGGGAACAGCAGGAGTGAGGCTCAGAAACTGAAGGAAGGTTACTGTGCCTGAAGGCAGAAGATAGGCTGGGTGGCAGGAACAACAAGGCTTGGAGGGAGGGCCTCATTGCCCTGCTAAGGATTTTATTTTTACCCTAAGTATGGGCACCAAGGAGCTAATCTGTGGTTCTTAACTGATGGGGCAGTTGAGGGGAGATAGGCAAGAAAATCTCCACTTGTATTATTTTTCAAAACTGCACTGTCCCCTTGTTAAAAAAAAAAAAATTGTCTAAGTGTTGACTCATAGCAAAAGAAAAGTTGATTTATTTGCCTGCCCTTCATGGGATTGCAACCAATGCCTGCCAGTCCCTGCCAGTCTGATCTTCAGAACCACTCCCAGGGCTAAGCCTCAGAAGACCAGGATGCAGGTGTCCCATCCCCGCCCCCACAACCCCATCCCCAGCCATCTGTCCCGCCCCTGCGTGCTGGGCGTCTGGGAAGGTCCATTGTGGTGGCCTCTGACATCACAGCAGGGGGTGGCGTGACATCATAGGGCCCCATTGTGGCTGCACAGGGGGGTGCCCCCACCAGAGGCCCGCTCCCCACCCCCAGCCTCCAATCCTATTAAGCATGGGCTGGGACAAAGGAAGGCGCTTTGTGTTTTAAACATGTCTGAGGGAGGGGATGGCAAGAGGTTGTGCATTCCAGAGCCTGCCCCCAACCCTGGGGCCTCCAGGTCAGACTGAAGGCCCCACTGCCACCCCAGGGCTGTCTCCACTCTGGCCACCTCCCTCTGCAAAGGGGACAGCAGAGATAAAGGAGCTCCAGGCCCTGTGCCTCCTGCCTGGGTCACCCTCACAGCTAGGGCCAGATGCTGAGAGGAGTGGGCTGCAGACAGGACCTGCCTGATGAGGGGAGGAGGCCCTGGGGGTCACCTGGGGCTGTGGCTGAGAGAAAGAGGCAGAGTCAGCCAGTCAGCCTGGAGCAAAGGAAGGCCAAACTCGGAAAGACAGATCTGGGGGAAGCAACCTCGGGCACAGACGCAGGACAGAGGCCTGGAGAGTGAATGACAAGGCTTGTCACTCAATGCACCAATGAGCATGTGTTAAGCACCTCCTGAGAGCCATGCTGGACTATGCCCAATCATGTGTTCTCACAACCCCAGACAGTGATGGCTGTCATCAACCCCAGCCCTGGCTGCCCTACACACACACTCAGAGAGGGAGACATTGCTAAGGAACATCTCAGTGGCCCCTTCTCCCAGGCTTTGGGTTCAGAGACCTGACCTGCAGTTTCACCTCTGCCACTAAATTGTGTGCCTTCCTTTCACTGATACCTTCATTTACTCATCTGTAAAATGGGCCCACTCTGCCCACAAAATTGTGGTGAAAACTGGAGGGGACAATGTAAATACTGTGAATGTTGCTCCAGGTCCTCAGCCCAGCTGAGCTAGGGGTATTTCCATAAGTCCTGGCACCTCCCTCTCTCCTGGGGCTCTAGTTCTAAGCCAAGCCACTCCCCCAGGCTGGCATCTGTACCCTCTGATGGACCTGTCTGGGCCTGAGGCTGGGAGGAAGATGAAACTGACCAGGGGCACCCAGGTGGTAGGAGGCAGTAGCTTCAGGAGAGGCCTCAGCACATCTCACCACCACTGTGTGGGTTTCTCCATCCTTGGCAGAGTGCCTAAGCAGGCAAGGAGGCTGGGGGCGGCTCAGTTTCGGGCAACAAAGCCCCCTTTTTCCCCAGCTTGAGGAATGCCAGGCACTCTGTCTCGCTCCTGCCCTGATTATATCTGCTGCCTGGACCTAGGCCCCAGTGTGCACTTGGTGGGATCCAGGCTGGAACCCTAGTCCTTTACAGGGTGCAAGTGCCAGCCCCTCTCCTCAGCAGTGACACCACCCACTTTCACACGCCCCCTCCCACGGACACGTACATGCACACACACAAACACATGTACACACATGCACACACAAACACACACATGCACACTTGACCCCCAAAGATCTCAACTTGGGTTACAGCCCCGGCACCCCATCCAGAATCTAAAGCAATCTAGGGCAAAAATGTCCCCACCTGGCTGTGAGAGAAGCCCACGGAGGGCCACAAGATCACTGCCCTGCCTCACCTTGGCTGTTCCAAATGTCATAACTCAGCAAAGGAAAAAGTCACAGCCTACCCTACCTGCCTCATTTTTTGGTGATATTGTCCGAGAGTCTAACTGTGCCCAAGTCCCCCATTTTCACCAAGGAGGGTGCAAAGGCCCAGAGAGGGTAGGGGTGGCTCCAGGCCATGGAGCCTGGAAGTGGAGAGGGCTGCTCTAATGCCCAGCCTCAGGCAGAGGGAAGAACTGGCCTCCCTGGTGATGGCTGCATCCTTCTTTACAGCCAAGAACACTGAGGCTCCAAGAGGAGAAGCCAAAGGTTGCCAAGATGGAGCAAAGTGAGAATCAAAGCTCCAATCCTGGGACCATGGGTGGAAGGGTTAATCGGGCGCTGAGCCCCCAGGCACCACGGACCTCACCGGGGAGAGGGTGTGCGTCAGGCCTAGGCTGCTGCCCTGGGCTTGGCCCCTGTGTGGATCTGCCCCTCCTGGACAGACTCTGCTCAGACACCTTAGGAATGCAGGGGGGGATCAGAGTAGATGGGGTCTGGGGTTTAGGGGTGGACAGAACAACAAAGCCATGGGACTGGGCTCTCCCTGCACCCCCAGGCTGGAGGCCCCCGGACTGCTCAGGCTTGTGTCCCCCTGTGCTGTGTGACCCTTGGTACGCAGCTACCCATCTCTGGTTTCCTGGGTTGCAAAATGGAGTTCCAGAGCCTGGGCTCAGAGGCAGAGGAGCGTGCTGAAACTCTGAGGTTAGGACTCTGGCAGAGGGTAGGCAGAAGTGGGGGCCGCCCTGTGGTGGGTGCCTCCCTCTGCCTCCTCCCGCAGCCTCAGGAATCGCCTTAATTATAGCATCAGCTTTGCTGCGCTTCCTGCCATAAACCCAGGAATCTAAATTAGAAGGCGGGAGGCCGGCTCCCCCTTCCCTATGACCCCCCAAGTCTGCCGGGAAGTTCTCTTGGAGACAGGCCGCCAGCAGGGGCCAACCCCGGGGTGCTCAGGGTCCCGACAGGGAGGCCTGAGAGGCCAGAGGAGGGTGAGAGGCTGCCCCCAGCGCCCAGCATCCTCCATGTCAGTAATACTGAAAGATCGGCATAAAGATATCCCTTTAGGGCAGTGCCTGTGGCTCAGAGGAATAGAGCGCTGGCCCCATATGCCAGAGGTGGAGGGTTCAAACCCAGCCCTTGCCAAAAACTGCAAAAAAATAAAAAAGATTTCTTCTTTTATAGTCAAGGAAACTGAGGAATATGTCTAAGGTGTCCTGCTGGTGGCTGAACTGGGCTGGACCCCAGCCAGGGCTGGCTGCCTTTGCAGAAGGCAAAGGGACGTATAGGGGTCAGAGGAGAAGGCCAGTCCACCTAGGTAGGGGACTCTGACCCCTGAGTGCCCCCTTGGTCATAGGGGGAAGGTGGCAGGGGGGTGGATAGGAGGGTGGGCAGTGGCCATTCTGTGCTGGGCCTCCCCATCCAGCCTTGCTCACACCTCACCTAGGACCTGGCTAGCTAGGCCAGGGCTGTACTGGGCCAGAGGGGGGCAGGGCTGCCTCAGATCCAGGGACAAACCCTGCCAAAGACCTGTGTGTGTGAAAGAGCATGTGTGAGTGTGTGTTTGCATCCTTGTATGTGTATAAGTTTGCTCCCATGTGTATTTGTGGATGTGTCTGTGCTTTTTTGTGTGAGTGTGTGTTGATTCACGTGTGACCGCCAGTGTATGCGTGTGCGTGTGGTGGGGAGGTCATCTGGGCAGAAGGGAACTGAGCGTGTCCAAACCACTGGAGCCACTGAGGGAGAGAGAGACAGACTCTGGAGGGGGGGCAGGGGTGACGGAAGGTTGGAAGACTGAGAGGGAGGTGGGGGGAGGGAAAGAGACCAAGGCAGAGGAAAGAGACGGCAAAGGACAGCGGTAGGGGGAGGCAGGCAGACAGACAATGGAAGACATTGGGGCAGTGGCAGGGAGGCAATGAAAGGTCCACAAAATGCCCAGAGAGTGGATACTTGAGAAAGAGGGTCCCAGAGATTCAGGTGGGGGGGCCCGGGGGGGCCCTTCCCAACTCTCCCTCTCCTGAATGTAGGACTGAGGGACGACCCTGTATGGCTGTTTTTTCTTCTGGTTGGTGGATCTAAGACAATTTTTTGATCACATGTAACATGCATCCCAGGGTTGGGCCCACATAAGGAGAGCCAGGGTTGTCCCAGGGCCTGGAGTCGGCTGGAGAGCCCTGGGGAGCACAGGAGGGCCCTTCAGATGGACCCATGAAAGCCGGCAAGGGCTGGTTGTCTACTCTCCACAGCCCCACTGGCTTCGTGACCTGCCCACATTAAAAAACCACCTGCATCCTCCCTGACCAAGTGGTTTTCTTTTGTTCCTTTCTTTTCTTTCTGAGACAGAACCTCACTCTGTTACCCCAAGATAGAGTGAAGTGGCATCATCACATCTCACAGCAACCTCAAACTCCTAGGCTCAAGCAATCCTCCTGCCTCAGTCTCCCAAGTTGCTGGGACTACAGATGCCTGCTACAACACCCAGATAATTTTTCTATTTTTAGTAGAGACAGGGTCTCACTCTTACTCGGGCTGATTTCAAACTCCTAAGCTCAAAACATCCTCCCATCTCGGCTTCCAAGAGTGCTGGGATTATAGGTGTGAACCATCACACCCAGCCGGACCCAGTGATTTTCAACCAGGCACAATTTGACCCTCTCCCTGTCCTAATCCGGGAGACACTTGCCTCCATCTGAAGACATTTTTGTTTGTAATAGTTTGATGTGTGTGTGTGTGAGTGAGGGGGCAGTGCTCCTGGTATCTAGTGGGTCGAGGCCTGGGATTCTGCTAAATGTCCTACAACAAAGACTTTTCAGCATATTCACCTCTCTTCTGTCCCCAAACCATGCCACTTTCACTTCAGCCTCAGGGCCTTTGCACATGCCCTTACGTTACCCTTGCTTGGAATACTATTTCCCCCAGATCATCCACAGTTGCTTCCTTCTCCTTTTTTGAGAATCTGCTCAACTGTCACTTCCTTGGTGCAGTTTTCCCTGACACCCCCACTGCACTGTCTTTCACAGATCTCTGATTATTTCCTTCCCAGCACTTTTCTCCAAACTATGAAGCTCTTGTTTATTTATTTGGATTCTTATTTATAGTTCATCTACCCTTCACTTGGCTCTGAGCTCCATCTGGGCCAAGGACTTTCTTGGCCACTGAATACCAATTGATGAGATTTTTTTTTTATTTAATTTTAGACAGAGTCTCACTCTGTCACCCAGGGTAGAGTGCAATGGCATCATAGCTCACAGCAGCCTCAAACCCTTGGGCTCAAGAGATCTTCCTGCCTCAGCTTTCCAAGTAGCTGGGACTATGGGTGCCTGCCACAATGGCCAGCTAGTTTTTCTATTTTTAGTAGAGATGGGGTCTTGTTCAGGAGCTCAGGAGATCCATGTGACTAGGCTTTCCCGAGTGCTAGGATTACAGGCATGAGCCACTGCCCCTGGCCAATGGGACAAGACTTGAGATCTCAATCAGAAAAGTCAGGACACGTGGCTTAGAACACTTTGCATGTTAACTGATCTCAGCCCCGTGAGGTTGGCACTATAGTTGTGCCCATTTTACAGATGGGGAAACCAAGGCTCAGAGTTATCAAATGACTTGCTCAAAGTGACACAGCTTGTCAATCAGCATTGTCAATCAGCTTGACTCCAGCATTCACATCCCTAACCACCACGTGACAGTCTCCTTATACATGAGAGTTGAAAGTATGTCTGTCTCAATCTCTGGAAAGCTCATTCCAGCAACCCAGGTCCCCATCCCTCCTGCACCCCCAGGTCTGGAGCACTACTGTCCTTAGAGCCATAAAGAAGGATGGGCTGCTCTCCAGTCCAGGTCAGCAGGGAGATGAGGCCCTTCTTGGCAGATCCCTACATACATGAGGAGACTTGGAGACCCAGGTGTAGGGTTCCTCTCCACGGGAAGCCCCAGGCCCTAGATATGCCAGCTTGTGACAGTCCTGCCCTCCTCCAGACAGGGAACAAAGCAGGAGGGGCCTGCCTGGGCACAGGGAGGGGCACAATCCTTCCTCATGCCCCCCTAGAATCCCTCTGCAGGGCAGAATGGGCTGAGCCCTGCACCACCGGGGACCCAGAGTCACTAAGGAGTACTCCTTTTGTCCCCTAGCTGGCAGTCCCTAATTAGAAACTGCAACCAAGGGGCAGAAATCACAGCTGAGACACCAGGGGGCTATGGGTGCAGGCTGGGGCTCACTTGCATTTGAGGAGAGGGAGGAACTTGGCAGTCTGCCTGGAGCTGTTCGCTGCAAAGATTCTCAGCCAGGGGGCCCTGGCCAGTCCAGAGGCCACTGACTGCCCCTTCCATACCCTCTGCCCCTCTGCCACACACGGGTACCCCCTGGCCTATCCCACTAGATGCATAGTCTTATCTTAATCTCCCCAAAACTTCTCTCTGTGCCTGTCCCCTCTCCCACCATCCATGACTCCAATCAAGTGATGTGATGACAGTCCAGGCCTGGGATCTGCCAGAGTCTCTGAATTCCTATTCATTCATTTATCCATCCGTTCCAGGATGGTAGTTAAAGTGTGGACACTAGATCTGTACTGCTGAGTAAAGGTTTTGTTTCACCACTTAGTGGCCATGTGACTCCGGGCAAATCTCATCATCTCTCTGAGCCCCCAGTTTTGCAACAGTAAAAAGAGGACGATAAATATAGGTTTAGGAAGTTTCCCTGAGATGGGGCATATGAAGTGTCCAGCGCAATGCCCAGCTGTGGTCAGTACTCAGTCTATGGGATCTGCTCTAATTTATGTTTCTGGCCAGGTGAGGGGCTCATGCCTATAATCCTAGCACTCTGGGAGGCTGAGACCAGTGGATTGCTTGAGCAAGAGTGAGACTCCACCTCTAAAAATAGCCAGATGTGTGGCAGGCACCTATAGTCTCAGCTACTTGGGAGGCTGAGGCAAGAGGGTCACTTAAGCCCAAGAGTTTGAGGTTGTTGTGAGCTATGACACCATAGCACTTTACCAAGGGTAACAAAGTGAGACCCTATCTCAAAAAAGAAATACCTTTTCTACAAACACTTACCTGAGGCCTCTAGGGACACACAGACAAATGTCTCTAATGTCTAGAGAATTAAGTCCTGACTGGTAACAGCAACCCCTGGCCCATATGAGACCTGATGCTCATTGTGAGGGAAGAGGCCTGGGTTCCCATCCTGACTGAGTGGTTGTGTGACCCAGGCAAGTCCTCTCCCTGTCTGGGTCTCAAGCTCACTGTCTGAAGGATGATGGGATGGCTTGGTGGTCTCAGAGAAGCAAGATTGTGAAGACTGGCTGGGTTTGAATCCTGACTCTACCACTTACTAACTGTGACCTCTCTCTGCCTCAGGGTTCATCTGTAAAATGGAACAATAATAGCACTGGTCTACAGGAATGCCAAGAGGAATGAATGACTTAATCCACGCATGATACAGTGTCAACGTTCAACAGATGTTAGCCACTATTATTACCACTTACACTACCTCTGAGGATCTGTTTTTTATCGAGATATAACTCACAAGCTATAATATTCACCCTTTTAAAATATACAGGATTCGGCAGAAGTAACAACTTTTTGTGCCTGAGTATGATATTGTCATGTTACACAATTACATGCACAAATAACACCCCCCCCTTTTTTTTTTGAGACAGGAGCCTCAAGCTGTCCCCCTGGGTAGAGTGCCGTGGCATCTCAGCTCACAGCAACCTCCCACTCCTAGGCTCAAGCGAGTCTCCTGTCTCAGTCTCCCAAGTAGCTGGGACCAGAGGCACCCGCCACAACGCCCGGCTATTTTTTTTTTTTTTTTGGTTGTAGCCATCATTGTTGTTTGGCGGGCCCGGGCTGGATTCGAACTTGCCAGCTCAGGTATATGTGGCTGGCGCCTTAGCCACTTGAGCCACAGGCACCGAGCCAATAACACCCCTTTTAATCAACCTTTTTTTTTTTTCCAGAGACAGAGTCTTATTTATTTTGTCACCCTCAGTAGAGTGCCATAACGTCACAGCTCACGGCAACCTCCAACTCCTGGGCTTAGGCGATTCTCTTGCCTCAGCCTCCTGAGTAGCCGGGACTACAGGTGCTCACCACAATGCCCAGCTGTTTTTTCTGTTGTTGCAGTTTGGCCGGGGCTGGGTTTGAACCCGCCACCCTCGGTATATGGTGCCAACGCCCTACTCACTGAGCCACAGGCGCTGCCCTAGTCAACCTTTTATTACAAAATCATAAGCATGTAATTCTGTTAACGGACTGGACCCTGTGAACCTCGGTGGGTTTTGTGTAATATCATGGTGTAGTTTCAGAACATGCTCACCACCTCAAAATGAAGCCCTGTACCTCTCAGTCACTTCTTATTCTCTGCCTCTCACTCCTGGCTCCGCTAATCCACTTTTTGTCTCTCAGATCTGCCTATTCTGGATATTTCTTTTCTTATTATTTTTTTGCTCACCCTGGGTAGAGCATCATGGCATCATGGCTCACAGCAACCTCAAACTCTTGGGTTCAAGACATCCTCTTGCCTCCACCTCCCGAGTAGCTGAAACTCCAGGTACCCACCACAACGCCTCGTTTTTCTATTTTTAGTAGAGATGGAGTCTCGCTTTTGCTCAGGCTGATCTCAAACTCCTAAGCTCAGGCAATCCACCGGCCTCAGCCTCTCAGAGTGCTAGGATTACAGGCATGAGCCACCTTGCCCAGCCCTCTAGACATTGCACATAAATGGAATATCCGGTGTGTGGCCTTTGGTGACTAGCTTCCTACCCTCATCCTGATGTTTTCTTTTCTTTTTCTTTTTTTTTTGAGACAGAGTCTCACTACATGGCCCTTGGTAGAGTGCCATGGCATCACAGCTCACAGCAACCTCAAACTCTTGGGCTTAAGTGATTCTCTTGCCTCAGGCTTCCAAGCAGCTGGAACTACAGGCACCTGCCACAATGCCTGGCTATTTTTTGGTTGCATTTGTCATTGTTTAGCAGGCCCTGGCCCAACTCAAACCTGGGTGTATGTGGCTGGCACCCTGCTCACTGAGCTACGGCCACCAAGCCCATCCTGATGTTTTTAAGGTTTGCTTGTGATGTAGCGAACGCCATTCCTTTTTTATGACTAAATAATATTCCAGCGTACAGCTTGTCCAACAAAAAGGGAGACAACAGACATTCAATCTTTAAGAAATCATGGTTTAGATTTATTCTGAGCCACATCTGAGAGAACACGACCCAGCGTAGACGGGGAACGTGCCCCGAAGGAGGCTAAGTGGGGCATGGTGCATATGCATTTTCTAACACTCAGCACGGAGGTGGGAGATGCAGGCGCTGAAGCAACAGTTCCATTCCTGGGATGCTGCTGAGCGCTCAGAGATGCCGCTCAGAAGATAAGGCAAACATGTGGCTGTCTGGGGAGGAAGGGTCGGCGTCGCGGGGTCTGGCGGAGGGTCCCAGGGAGAGCGGCTGATTCTACCCTGTCTTTGTTCCACATCTGATAAACAGGTTTATAACCAGTACCTGTCAGCGAAATATTTAACAAACTCCAGTTACGCAGGCGAGAGGTCAGCTTTAGATTATAGGCCTACCTTTTATTACCTGTCTGCCCCGCTGCAGCCACTGTGAGCCACTGTTAAAATTTTCTTTTGAATTTTCCTTTTCTGACAGGATATACCATATTTTATGTCGTATTCATCAGTGTGTGGGCATTCGAGTTGCCTCCACTTTGGGGCTATTATGAATAATGCGGTTAGGAATGTCACACACCAACGTCTGTGTACACAGGGCTCTCATTCTCTGGGGTATTCCTGGGAGTGGCATTGCTGGGTCACACGGTCACATGTAGCTTTATGAGCAACTGCCAACCTGTTTCCCCAAATGGCTGCACCCTTTTCTAATCCCACCAGCAAGGGATCAGGATTCCAGTTTCTCCACACCCTTGAAAGCACTTGTTATCGTCTGCCTTTTGAGTTGTAACCATCTTAATGGTGTGAAATGGGATCTGATAGTGCTGCTGATTAGTATTTTCCTAATAACAATAGCATCTTAGTTTGGGCTACCATAACAAAAATACCATACAGCAGAAATCTATTTCTTACTCTTCTAGAGGCACGAAGTCTGAGATTAGGGGGCCAGTGTGGTTGGACTCTGGTGAGAGCTCTGGTTCACAGAAGCTGTTATCACAAGCTCCTGTGTATCATCTTAAAAGGGCACTAATCCCATCTGTGAGGGCTCCGTCTTTGTGACCTAATCACCTTCCAAATGTCTCACCTCCTAATATCAACCATCACATAAGGAGTTAGAATCTCGGCTCAGCGCCCATAGCTCAACCGGCTAAGGCGCCAGCCACGTACACCTAAGGTGGCGGGTTCGAATCCCCAGCCCGGACCCGCCAAACAACAATGACGGCTGCAACCAAAAAATAGCCGGGCGTTGTGGCGGGCGCCTGTGGTCCCAGCTACTTGGGAGGCGGAGGCAAGAGACTCGCTTGAGCCCAGGAGTTGGGGGTTGCTGTGAGCTGTAATGCCACGGCACTCTACCCAGGGGGACAGCTTGAGGCTCTGTCTCAAAAAAAAAAAAAAAAAAAAGAAGGAGTTAGAATCTCAAAATACGAATTGGGTAGAGAAGGGGCACAAACATTCAGTCTGTGATATTGTAAAATAATCACCTGTTTCTTGGAGTGCATCTCCTAAAATCCCCGGACTCTCCAAAGTGATGTCTTTTTGTATGCTCTGAAGTTGACTGATGGCTGGCTGCCTCTAGGTAGCTCTAGGATCTGGGCTGGCCACCGGGCATAGCCAAGGTGGGATTAGAGAGTTGGGACTTTCAGCTCCATCTCCCAAACCTTTGGGCAGGAGAGAGGGACTGATGTTAAATTGATCACCAGTGACCAATGATTTAATCAATCATGTCTATGGAATGAAGTCTCCGTGGAGCCCAAAAGGAGAGCTTCTGGATGCCTGCCAATATGGCAGTTCCTGGAGGGAGGTGGCTCCATGCCCCTTACCCACTACTTTTTCCTGTGACCTCTTCTTTTTCTTTTCTGAGACAGAGTCTCATTTTCTTGCCCTTGATAGAGTGCTGTGGCATCACAGCTCACAGCAACCTCAAACTCTTGGGCTCAAGCGATTCTCTTGCCTTAGCCTCCCAAGTAGCTGGGACTATAGGCATCTGCCACAAAGCCCAGCTATTTTTGTTCTTGTTTTGTTTGTTTGTTTTTGCAGTTTTTGTCTGGGGCTGGGTTTGACCCGCCACCTCTGGCATATGGGGCCAGCACCCTACTCCTTTGAGCCACAGGCGCCACCCCAAGTCCACCTATTTTTAGAGATGAGGTCTCCCTCTGGTTCAGACTGGTCTCAAACCTGTGAACTCAGGCTATCCACCCGTGTTGGCCTCCCAGAATGCTAGGATTACAGGCATGAGCCACCACGCCCGGCCTCCTGTGCACCTCTTCACCTACACTCTTTGTAATAGTCTTTATAATGGACCAGTACACTGTTTCCCCCCAGTTCTGTGAGATGCCCCAGCAAATTAACTACATACAAACAGGGTGTGTGGGAAACCCAATTTGAAGATGGTCAGTCAGAGGTTCTGGGGCCCCAGACTTGCAGGATTGGAAGCTTGGTGGGGGACAGTCTTGGGGACTAATCCTTTACCCTGCGGAATCTGACCCTATCTCAAGATTGATAGTGTCAGAATTGAACTGGAGGACGCTCAGCTGGTGTTCACTGAAGAACCGACTGCCTGCTTGGTGTGTGTGTGAAAACACCTGCACATTTGGTCACAAGTCTTTTGCGTTGGTGATGGCTGTGATGTGAGAGCAGAGGAGAAACAATTGAGTTTTTCCCTCTTTCAGACAGTCCATAGCAGGTATGCGCATCTTTCTTTTTTTTTTTTTTTTTGAGACAGAGCCTCAAGCTGTCCCCCTGGGTAGAGTGCCCAGGCATCAAGGCTCACAGCAACCTCCAACTCCTAGGCTCAAACGAGTCTCCTGCCTCCGCCTCCCAAGTAGCTGGGACCACAGGCGCCCGCCACAACACCCACCTATTTTTTGGTTGCAGCCATCATTGTTGTTTGGCGGGTTCAGGCTGGATTCAAACCCGCCACCTTAGGTGTATGTGGCTGGCGCCTTAGCCACTTGAGCCACAGGTGCCGAGCTGAGCATCTTTCTTTCTTTTTTTTTTTTTTTAACATTTATTTATTTATTTATTTATTTTTTGCAGTTTTGGCCGGGGCCGGGCTTGAACTTGCCACCCCTGGTATATGGGGTTGGTGCCGTACTCCTTGAGCCACAGGCACCACCCCAGGCATCTTTCTAAGTACACATTGGTCATTCATATATTTTCTTTGGGGCGATGTCTATTCAAATCCCTTGTCCATTTTTAAATCGAGTTATTTGTCATTTTATTTATTTTTTGCAAACATTGTTTATTTTAATAAAGCTGGTACAGACGATGTCCATTTAAAACCCATACCTCAGGCCAAAAAGCATTACAAATAAAATAAAAAAGAGCAATGTTGTATACACTTCTACATGAGTAAGTTTATTAATTGCTAATGAAAATTGGAACTTTTCTAGCATCTTCTAATAAGATTTAAAAAAAAATCTTAACATGCCTTCTCTTCAGTGAAGGTCATCTTGGAGTTAGCCCTTACCCTCACCTTATCTGTCATCTTGACTCCAATTTGATATTCCTTTTCTTTTGGTCCAAATCCTCTTTTTTTTTTTTTGAGACAGAACCTCACTTTGTCACTCTGGGTAGAATGCCATGGTGTCATAACTCACAGCAATCTCAAACTTCTGGGCTCAAGATCTTGCTCAAGTTGGTCTTGAACTCCTGAACTTAGGCAATCCACCCTCCTAGGCCTCCCAGAGTGCTGGGATCACAGATGTAAGCCACCATGCCTGGCCTTGCAGTAAGTTTTCAAATCAGGATCTGTGAGTCCTCCAAATTTGCCTTTCTTTTTTTAAGATAATTTCAGCTATCGTGGGTCCTTTGTATTTTCATATGAATTTTAGGATCAAGTTGTCCATGAGGATCTTTGAATCTATGATTCTAAGGCCATAAATTCTGATGATTCCAATATCTGAAATCATTACAATCTATTTCTGTTGTCTTTTGTTTGGGCTGATTCTTGTTCATTGTGTTTTGTTTCCTTGTGTGTTTGTTTCCTGGTTATCTGCGACTATTTCCTGCTCTCTGAATTTGAAAATTATTTTCACGTTGAAGCCTTCATATAACTGGGCCCAAGGGTTGGCTTTATTCTGGTTTATATCTTCAGCCTTATTTTGAGGAAATCTCAACTTAAAGATGGTGTGGGGTAACAGAATCCTCAACTTGGACGGAAGGCTGGGTTTAGTTTTTCTCCCATCCCTCACAGCCCTCCGCGAAGCCATCAAAACCACAGCTCACTTTCAAAGCTGTTTCTTCCAGATTAGCAAATTCTCTCAAGGAAAATGTAGCCTCTCACATTGGAATTTCCTCTTTGGATTCTTGCCTTTTCCTAAATTCTTGTTATGGAATTCTTTATAGCCTTCTTTATTTTTTGATGGTCTTAAGAAGATAATTTTTTTTTTTTTTTTTTGAGACAGAGCCTCAAGCTGTCCCCCTGGGCAGAGTGCCGTGGCATCACAGCTCACAGCAACCTCCAACTCCTGGGCTCAAGCGAGTCTCCTGCCTCTGCCTCCCAAGTAGCTGAGACCACAGGCGCCCGCCACAACGCCCGGCTATTTTTTGGTTGCAGCCGTCATTGTTGTTTGGCGGGTCCGGGCTGGGGATTCGAACCCGCCACCTTAGGTGTACGTGGCTGGCGCCTTAGCCGATTGAGCTACAGGCACCGAGCCAAGAAGATAATTTTTTAAAAATTAGATGAAAGGACTGTAGTTGTCCTCAGCAGGAGTGTTGGTCCAAATTACCTATCCCACCACCACTTGAAGGAGAAGACCCTGCAAAGCCATAATTTCCCACTGGCATGTCCTCACCTTTGCCCGGACTGTGTATAGTTCAGGATATACCTTCTCTATACATCTCTCTGGCACCCTGAAACTCAAAGCCCTGCACAGAACTTTGCCACCAGAAGCTGTCCTAACTCAAGGTCTCTTGTTTTCAGCTCTGCTCACGAGGATTCACAGATCCCTTGCTGTGGTCACTCAGTCATTTACGTGGCACCCACAGTATGCCAGGTCCATCCCAGGCACTGGAGATCCAGCTGTGAACAAGACAGAGGTTGGTGTTTACCCTTGGTGATTATCAAGGCTGGGAGGGAGAAGCAGAGAGAGCCATGAGATGCATCACAAGGAGATCCAACCAGGGGTGGCTTCCCAGAGGAAATAATATTTAAACTGAGTCCCCCCCCTTTTTTTTTAAACAGTCTCACTCTGTCGCCCTAGGTAGAGTGCTGTGGCATCACTGTAATTCACAACAACCTCAAACTCTTGGGCTCAAGTGATCCTCCTGCCTCAGCTTTCCCTGTAGCTGGGACTATAGGCACCCACTACCGCCCCCAGCTAGTTTTTCTGTTTTTAGTAGAGATGTGGGTTCAGTCTTGCTCAAGCTGGTCTCAAACTCTTGAGCTCAAGTAATCCACCCTCCTTGGCCTCCCAGAATGCTAGGATTATAAGCGTGAGCCACTGTGCCAGGCCTTAAGCTGAGGCTTGAAGGACATGTAGCAATTGCCAGGCAAATGGGGATGGGGTCAGAAGGGTGTTTCAAGCAGAAGGAAGGACATTGGTGAAGGCACAGGGGGAAATGATGAATCAGGATGGAGTCTGAAGGAGGAGGGTACCAAAAAGTGAAGGAGCAGGTGGGCTGAGTACCCCTGTCGGCTTTATGGAGTCTCCTCTTCTCTTTTCCCCTCCAAAAGATGGAGCTGGAAGTGTGAAGGACCCCATGATGGAGGAAAAGCAAACTCCCTTGGTCTTCTGTGCTAAAGGATCCCTTTTTGGAAAGGTCAAATCCTTGGCTCTCACCCGAATCCCTCAGCTTCTGCCTCCTTCCTCTCCTCTTGCCTAGGGCAAATGGAGGACTCCACATCCCCTTGGCGCAGGAAGCAGGATTTAGGGCTGAATGAAGCTACAGAGGCTGTCTTCCTCCACTGCCCCTGCCAGAGTGTCCTCCTCACGAGCCCTGAGGCTCTGCTGGGCCTTTCCTGTGGCACCTCCGGCTCTGTCCTGACCATCCTGTTTGGCTTGGATGAGGTCCCTGATCCAGGGAACAAGGGGACAGGGATGGAAAGGCACAGAGCCCAGAACCTTGAGCCCCCGGAAATGGTCCCAAGCAACAAACACTTCTTCCGACCCATATAGTATCCCCTGGGCTTTACCTGCTCCTCAGGTCACCCCAGCGTCAAGACTCAAAGGAGGAGGCTGGATTAACCCTCAGCGAACCGAACCAGGGTTGAGAGGGAGAGACGAGAAGATTCCTGTCCTGACTGCCAAAGGGTTTATAGCTGGTAGGTGAGTCCCAGGTGGGCGAACGGTCCCTTCAATCATTCACCTGTCTTGGCTCCACCCAACCCCTTTGTCCAAATGGATAAACTGAGACTTGGTCACATGACAAATGAGGGGCAGAGGTTAAGACCTATACCCAGTCTCCTGAGTCCTGGCCCAGTTCTTGTTCCCCTCTTCCATGCTCTCCACGCTAGTGGTGGCTGCAGTGGGCATGTCAAGGCTCACATTTAGGCTGTGGAGGACAGGGCTGGTGGGAACCGCAGGGCCAGCGAGGAGTTACCCATCTCCTGCCCTGGAGCCTCCTGGAACAGACGGAGATTGTGGGCTCCTCTCCCACCTGGTCAGGCTTCACTGGAGGCTGACACTTTCCTGGCCCGCGTCTTCAGACGCATTGACAAAATGGGCTGAACAAAACGCGTCTTGTTGTTCTAAGTTGTGCTAAGACCTTGTCAGTGCCTTCCTGCCAAAGACCAGAAATACACCCGGACAAAGTCGAGTTTCCTGCTCTTGCAAACAGCAGAGGCCACGTAGCTTGGGAAACCGTGGGGCATCTAAGAGGGTGTCAGGAAGAACTTGTCGGATTTAGGCTTGTGCTGGATACTTTAGGAGAGGGTTTCAGGGAGGGAAGCTTTGCTCTAGACTGGATGCTGTCAGGAAGGGGAGGTAATTCTGTGATTGGGGATTTCGGTGATTTTTATCTTAGAAGGGAAGAGGAGTGAACCGAAGCCAAAGCTCTAATTGGCAACCGTCACCCATTTAGCCAGGAGAGGGATATTTGGCCATTTTTGTGGTTTGGACCATGTTCATTTTTTTGTCTGCATTCAGACATGATTGCGAAGTGGTCTCATTTTCTGTCTTGATCTTCATGGGCATAGAGTGGCCTTGTCTGATGTCACTGATCTGTGAAATGGATTCTAACAGCATCACACCAAGGCCTGGCTGGAACCGCTTCCCTCTTCTCCATTTGAAAGGAAACAGCGTGGAGACCTAGAAAGCTGGTGCCATCACATGGGGTGCCCATGAAGGGCCAGTGTCCATGGGCCCCAAAACTGCAGAGGAAGCTTGGCGGAGGTCAGGAAGTAAAAGAGCCTTTGACATCAGATGGGTTCAAATCTTGACTCCACTCATGATTTTGGATGAGTTACTTCCCCCACTTGAATATCATCTCTCTCTCTTTTTTTTAGAGACAAGAGTCTCACTTTGTCACCCTTGGTAGAATGCCGTGGCGTCACACTTCACAGCAACCTCCAGCTCTTGGGCTTAGGCTCTTGCCTCAGCCTCCCAAGTAGCTGGGATTACAGGCACCCACCACAATGCCCAGCTATTTTTTTGTTGCAGTTTGGCCAGGGCCGGGTTCGAGCCTGCCACCCTTGGTATGTGGGGCTGGCGCCCTACTCACTGAGCCACAGGCGCTGCCCTGAATGTCATCTCTTGACAAATAGTGAATGACCACTGCATGCAAAGGGTTGGGGACCTTGGGCCAGTCCCTTAACTCCCTGGGACTCAGTTTCTCCCTCTAGAAAATGGGAATATTGCTGGTAACTAAATTAGTAGGGTGGCTGCAGGGTGGCTGTGAGATCAGATAAAAATCTGTGTGTGGAATGTCAAGCCCACAGATTGGCACATAGGATCAATCTGACAGACCTCCCTGACACTGCTGCCTAGTGGGCCCTTTATTAGTAGAGAAGCAGGAGGGGGCCATTCCAGATTTGGGCTACTCTGGAGAGCAAGTCTCCTACACCCCTGACTGGGCACCTGAGACCCCAGCTGGTTTCTTTATAGGTCTGGTGCTGTGCATAGCAGGAGGAGGAGATGTGGGGTTCCGGTCCCTCTGGGCTGTTCTTCCAGCTGCTCCCTAAGACTGGAGCATGAGACACAGTAGGGAGATGGTCCTGCATGTTGGAACTGCCTTGTGGGCAACCAGGCCCCTGACACTGCCCAGGCACCAGCTCTACCACCACAGACAGAGAGAGGCAGAGAGGGTGGGGGAGGGTATGTGCTGTCCTGCCTCCCCAGGCATGGAGGAGGGGTAGAGACAGAGGAGGGTGAGAGACCAGCACAGGAAGAAATTTGTCCACAAACCAGAGGTGGCGAGTGGGTAGAGGGCCCATTACATGGGCTTAAGAGGTGTGAGCAGACTAGAGCCCATCACGGGTTTGGGAGTCACGCCTGGGTGTACCCATGCAGGTATAGGTGTGTGTGTGTGATGCCCCCATCTCAGTGGGTGAGTCTCAGAAGCGTCCTGGGTTTAGGATTCAAACTGGCCGGAGAGGATTCCCAGTTGAGCTCTTTTCTGGTTGTTTGACCTCAGCCAGGTTACTTGCCCTCTCGGAGCCTCATTCATCCACTCCACAAGTACACCTCCAGTTTGTTTGTTTGTTTTGAGACAGTCTCACTATGTCACCCTTGGTATAATGTCATGGCATCACAGCTCACAGCAACCTCAAACTCTTGGGCTTGATTCTCTTGCCTCAGCCTCCCAAGTAGCCGAGACCACAGGCGCCTGCCATGGTGCTTGGCCATTATTTGTTGCAGTTGCCACAGTTGTTTTTTTAGCAGGCCCGGGCCAGGGTTCGAACTCACCAGCTCCAGTGCATGTGGCTGATGCTGTGACCACTGTCCTACGGGCGCCGACCCACACCTCAAGATCTTGCTGTGTGTGGGAGCACACAAGGCAGAGAGGGTCCAAGCCCTCATGCAACTGGTGGTCTTGCCTCAGTTTCCCTGCCTTTAAAATGAAGATGGTGATGCCCATTTTCCAGGCAATGTCTATAAAGTACAGGGCTTCAGGTCTAAGTGTTCAGTGGAAATCTGTTTTCTTCCTTCTTCTGGAAACCTCAGAGCAGCACCCCTTCTTCCAAGATATACAGCTCTCAGCTGTGGGAACAGGAAGCCAAAGGGCCTCCTTCAGGGCATGCTCCATCTCCCAGATCACTCTGG
The DNA here is from genome assembly GCF_000181295.1 of Otolemur garnettii. NCBI lineage: Eukaryota > Metazoa > Chordata > Mammalia > Primates > Galagidae > Otolemur > Otolemur garnettii. Next base: position 7,953,485 of record NW_003852404.1, read on the forward strand.
ATCTGTTCTGTGGGGGGCTCCTGGGGGTGAATGGCAAATGTATCTGGGTGGGTGGGCGAGATGGGGGCCTCATCATTCTAAGAGGCCTGGCACTTCCCGGGTGGGTCTGAAGGACAAAGATTCTCTATGGGCCCCCATCAGTCTCTCCCACACACACACCCAGTGTGGGCACAGGTGTGGGACGGAAACTCCTCCAACAAGTTGGGACACCCTCTTTCCTTAGGCGGGTGGGGCTCATGGGGAGGGGGCTGGGGATAAGGCAGAGGAGGTAGCTGCCAACTTCCCACTGTTTACACCCAAGCGATGAGCTGGCTCTTGGCTTCACTGCCTGCTCACCTGGCCAGGTGTGCCAGGAGAGGCCAGCTGATGCCTGCCTGGCCCCAGTCAGCACTCATGGCTCTGGCCCTGCTGGATTCAGGCACCAGTAGGGGTATCCAGGGGAGGAGGAGCCCAGTCCATCACTTAGACATCAGGTTTCCCTCTCAGGCCCACAGCAAGTCCTGGGTGTGAGGAACAGCAGTTCCCTCAGCAAAGGAGGCTGGCAGAGCATTAGAGCCTCCCTGGGCCAGGAGGATGATGCCCTGAGGAAGGGGCTGGTGACTTCTCTTTTCCACTTCAAGGGGGAGAGTCTTGATAAACATGGCTGCCATTTGCCAGCCCAAAAGGCAGGTTGGGAGAAGCCGTCTGCAGCCAAAGTAGGAAGAACTCAAGTTAGGCCCCTTGCAGCCCGAGGAGGAAGGCCAGAGTCAGAAAGGGATGCTTCCTCTCAGGGCCTGCCTCTGCTGAGGGTGTGGGGTGGACAAGAGGCCAGGAGAGACGGAGGAAGGGGCTGGGTCCCCTCTCCCTCATGCCAAGTGCGGGGCGTGTGGCTCATGTACCCACCCACCCATTTCCTTCCATGTTGCTGATCATCAAAGCTGAGAGAACCCAGGCTTGGGAGCTGCACGGTAGAACTGCAGGGTGAATGGGAACAAGTCCCTTGAACCTCTCTGAGCCTCACTTTGCTTCTTCTGCATGTTGGGCAGAGTACATTTGTTCCTTAGGGCCCATGGGAGACCGAGTAGTGTCCCAGTGGCCGCCAGATGTGCCAGGCACTGTGTAGATTTGCATCTTCGGTCCCCCCACTCCTGGCCTGAGGCAGTCACCATTACAGCCCCCTTTTACAGCTGAGGAAATTGAGGCCCAGGAAGACATCCAGGTGGACACAGGTATGTCCACCTGTGGTATCCATCCTGGGACACCCCTGTCTGCCTCTCTCAGAGAGCAGGCAAGTGAGGCAAAGTCACAGACGGTGGCGTGCAGATGGAGAGGCAGATCGCTCAGCTCAGGGCTGTGGCTGGTCCTGCTCGGGGGAGTTCTCGTAATCCAGGCAGGGTGTTCTCTCCTGGTCGCCTTCCAGAGTTTCTTTTCCTGAAGCTATGGGTCACACCTGCAATTGGTCTGCCCTAATAAGGATGAGGGGACAAGTAGGCCGCCTGGCCAACGTCCTGCCCAATGGGGAGGGTCCACCCTCTGTTCACAGGGCTGCCCTTAGCCCTGCCCCAAGGGACACTCATTCCCTGGCTGGTCCCTCTGCTGTCCAGGTGAGAGCTCCAGTCCCAATCCTGTGGCTGGTCCCTGCTCCCTTGTGTCCATTGCTGGGCTCTGGGCTTCCTCTACCCAAGGCGTTTCGTGCTGGGGTTTCCAGAGGGAGGCAGGAGGTTCTCTGTCCTTCCCTGGTTCCAACCTCGATTTGGTTTTGTTATGTTCAAAGAATAGGAAGGTTGGGACCTAACACACCAGCGGGTACATGGCATGTCAGCCTTCTGGGAAAAGGGGGCCAGGCTGGGAGCCCCGGTAGCTTGGCTCCAGTGCCCACAACTCCCACTCCTTATTTCTCTCTCCCATTCCCCCACTCGGCCTCTACTCGACTTTATTCCCCCACCCCTTCTCTTCTCTTTTCCTCTTCTTCGTGGCCTCCTCCTCTCTCCTGGACTCTACTCACCTCCCTCTGGCCTCCTACCTCACCTGACCACTCCCAGCCTTGTGCTGAATCCCTCAATGGCTCCCTTTTTCCTCCTATTGAAGTCCCAGCTGGTGGGTAATTGGCTAAGCCATGAACCCCCAGCCTGCAGGGGCTTCTTCTAGCCGGTTTCCAGCCCTGAGTCAGCCTGTGTGTGGAGGTAAAGGAGGCAATGGTTTTGGGAATCTCTAAGGGGGGCTGAGGTCCACTTTGCTCCAAGTGCAACAGCAGGGAGGCCCAGCAGAGGCCCAACCCCTTTCCCTTGGGCCTTGCCACCACGTGCACCAGGCTGCTGGGATTCAAGCAGCCGTGGGCAGGGCTCAATCCTCCTCAGTCCGGTTGTCTGCCCCAATCTCCATAAATCAGAGCTGATGAGTGGGTGGCTCCTGCGCAAATCACCCGCAGGTGTTGTGTGTGCCCATTCGCCCCGCTGCCCGCCCACGTGCCCAGCGCTCCCCACAGCAATGCCTGCAGGAAGCAGTGTGCCCAGCTGCCCCCTGGCAGACAGATTTGGGGCACAGGGCCCTGAGGCCTCCTCCCAGCTTTGTCTTGGGGGAAGGCCACAGCTCGGCCCACTTCCCCTTCTCTGGGCAGTGAGGTCTCCATACTGTGCCTACTCCTGGCCCTGCCCAGGCGGACCCCAACACGTTGTTTTCCTGACTGGGTCTGGCTCAGCCTCCAGGGACTGCTGGGTCACGTAGCCAAACTCGTTCCTCCTCTCCCGCTGCCCAGGCTGCTGAGCACAGCGGTTTCCTGCTGGGGAGAGCACAATGGAGCCCGCCCCAAGGGACTCACCCTGGGGAGGCGCCAGCCCAGTTGTCTCCAAGTGCTGTGTGACCCCGGACACAGCCCACGCCCTCTCTGAGCCCTGGTTTTCCTCATGAGAAGCGAGAGGTAAGACAAGTTGATGTGCGGCCACTCTAATAAGGATAGCAGCAGAGCAAGGGCACATGCCAGGCCCAGCAGTCCCACACCCTCACAGCCACCAGCGCGCCGTCAGTACAGGGAGGTTAACTCACCTGGCCACAGCCAAATCTCCCTTTTCTGGCCAACATCTTGGAGCTTCTTCCTGGTCTGCTGCTTAGGGGTCTGCTCTTTCCCACCCCATAGAGTCCTCCTCTCCCCAGGAGGCCCAAGCTGGCAGAGAAACAGGAGAAAGTGTTAGAAGGTACAATTAGATCAGGGGCACCTGGGCCGAGGTGGACCCAGCCTTCGGGTGCCACTGGCTGGCGGTAGAGAAGGTTAGGGAGCTGCAAGAGAAGGAGCAAGGAGAATGAACAGAGCAGGAAAGACACTTCAGGCCCATCTGGGGGGAGCCAGCTACTTTTCGGCCCAGGATCACTTATGCCCCCAGCCAGGGAGCTTCTGAGCCTGGAAGTCAGAGGTCCTACAGAGCTTTCTTCCTGCCTCCCTGCCCATCTCCCCTCTGCCACGCCATCGCTTGGACAACCTTTTACGCATCTCCACATTTGAACTGGGTTCTCCAACCCCCAAAAGCCTGGGATCCCGGGCCTGACTTTGGACCAGAGCCTCTCAACAATGGGGGCCGGGGGAGAACCATACCCTTCCCCAAAGCCTCATCCCTCCCCTCCTTGATTCAGTGTCCAAGGGCTGGCAGACATGCCTGAAGCCCACCACCCCAGACCTCCAGGGTCAGAGGCTCAGCCTGATCTCCACCCTGGCCCAGACAGGCCTGGAAATGTCATGGACAATCCAACTCTGAAGCTCAGGGTCTCAGGGAAGCCGGCTGAGCCCTCCTCCCTCCCCTGCTCCCGTTTCCAGCCCTACTCTGGGTGCTCTGAGGCAGATAGGACTTGGAATCCTAGCACTTGCCTCTGGGAGCTTCGGTTTCCTCATCTGCACAGCCACTTCCTAGACTGGTTGTAAGGATTAAAAGGGACGGGGTATACACAGGAGCCTCACCCTGGGAGATGCAGAATCATAGCAATTTTTATTTCTTTTCTTTTCCTTTTCTTTTGAGAAAAAGTCTCACTATGTTGCCCTGGGTAGAGTACTGTGGCGTCACAGCTCGCAGCCACCTCAAACTCTTGGGCCCAGGCGATTCTCTTGCCTCAGCCTCCCAAGCAGCTGGGACTACAAGTGCCTGCCACAGTGCCCAGCTATTTTTTGTTGCAGTTGTCATTGTCGTTTAGTAGGCCTGGGCCAGGCTCGAACTTGCTCAGCCTCAGTGTATGTGGCTGGTGCCCTAACCACTGAGCTACAGGGACCAGGGATTTTT
>NW_003852404.1:7958148-7988333 GCF_000181295.1 Otolemur garnettii
TCTCTTCCACCAGCCTCCCAAGTAGCTGGGACTACAGGCACCTGCCACAACACCTGGCTATTTTTGTTGCAGTTGTTTAGCTGGCCTGGGTGGGGTTCGAACCCACCACCTTCAGTATATGTGGCTGGCGCCATAACCACTGTGCTACGGGCGCCAAGCCTCTCCTGCACTTCTGATTTCCTTATTTCCACTACGGAAGACCCCACCCCCGCACCCCTTCACCCCCTCCCAGATAAGGCCTGTTTTGGAACCTCCTTTCAGTCATTCCATTTAGGTTCCTCCCCAAATTGGCTTCTGGCCTTTCCAGAGGGTCTCAAAGCCCTGTTTGAGGAGCCAGGCACAGGACCAGCTACTGGGGAGGCTGAGGCAAGAGCATCACCTGAGCCCAGGAAGGCAAGACTGCAGAATGCTATAAAAAATAGCCCAACTTGGGGACCCCCTGCATCAGCTGGCCCTGGGTGGGTGCTCAGTTTCCTCACCAGACTCAAGGAACAAAGACCTGGGTGGCAGGGACCGGGGGAGGACTGGAATCTGCTGGGGGGGGGGGTCTGGTGCCGGGCGTTCTGTACTGGAGAGAACATCTCTCATCTCAGGTGAGCCCTGGGCCTGCCACCCTGTCAGCACTACCCTGGCCTGGCCTTGTGGGCTACCTCCCACATCTTTGCTGGAAAAAACACTTTCCCAGAGTGTCACTTCCCACCCCCCCACCCCACCTACTTCCCAGGCTGGGAGGGCAGGGCTGGGCTGGGCAGGGCTGGGCAGGGGAGACCAGCTGGGCTGTGTTTGTTTTTGGGGTTTTCCTCTCAGACTGGTTCTTTAAACAAAAGGCCTGGGTGGTTGTGGGGACAGAGCCAGGCCCAGCTCCTTGGGGAGCCACTGAGGTTCCCACAGAAGATGATAGGGAGCCCTTAGACCCCTTCCAGAACTAGGCAGTCTTAGGGAACTGTCAAAGCCCTATGATATAGGACCTAGGTCCTCAGTTTACAAAGGAAGAGATGGAGGCTCAGAGAGGCCTGGGGACATGCCCAGGGGCACACGGCTGGGGAGCAGGGCTAGGTGGGAGACATTGAGCAGAAGAGCTTAGCTGGGTCCTGCACTGGGTGCTGGCAGTCCCTTCCTCTCTCCCTCCACCTGGGTCTTGCTCTCCCTCCCCCAAATCCCAGCCTGTGTTTCTCTCTCTTTCTTCACCAGGTAGCTCCACCCTCAGCCTTGTCCTTACCGGTGTCCCCCAGCCTGGGCATAAACCCCTCATGGCTTCAGCTCCAACATCCAGACCCTTGACATTGGGCCATGACAATGACACTTCAGTAGTTGACGTGGGTCAAGCTCTGTTCCCAAAGGCATTCCCCGAGCTCAGCTAACTTTATCCTCACAACAGCAATGTGAAGTGAGTACTATATTTATTTATTCTCACTTTGCAGGTGAGGAACCTGAGGCCCAGAGAGGTGAAGTAACTTGACCGTAGGAAGCACAGCCAGCATTCATACCCAGGCGCCTTGACACTGAAGCCCACACACTTGATTCTCCATCTTACCCCTCTTGCTCTCCACCCTGGACCTCTGACCTTGGCTTCAGGCTGGACACCTCTCACCAGTTTCTGGTGGGCTCCCAGGACAAGGGGGTTACTGTACCTGGCTAGTCCCCAGCATAACTCCCACCTCACTCCACCTAAGGCCTGTTGACTCCATGTTCCCACTCCATTGTCATGAAGCCCACTCATTCATGCCATGTCCTCTCACGCCCAGCACTGCAGGCTTTGCACACAGTAGGGCCTCAGTGTGTCTGTTTCTCAGAGGGACAAAGCGAATTCCAGCCCACAAGCCCGCCCTAGGTTCCCAACAACGCCCTCTGCTGGTCATATCTAGCAGTCCACTGGGGCCTCTCAGTCATCGTTTAGACTTGATCCAGGATCACCTAATAACCCCCCTAGGTTTATAGGATTCCTTTCTTCCACCAAGCTCGAAGCACTTTCCCATCTGTGATCTCCCTGGCCAGGGACCAGCCCCAAGAGTGTGGGAGGGCCCAGCATTCATCTCCCCATTTTACAGAGACAAACCAAGGCCTGAAGAGGGATGGGGCGAGCCCCAGCGTGCATCTGGCAGATGCAGAAAAGAACTAAAAGGTCCATTTATCCAGCCCCCTTGGTTACAGAGGAACACGGTGAGGTCCAGAGCAGAACAGACTTGCTCAAATTAGTCCTGGGCTAGAACCCTGGTGTCCTACATACCGTCTGGGGCTTTCCCACGACATCAAGATCTCTGCCTGCAGAGGCACAGAGCAAAGCCTCAGGCACGTCATCAAACAGAAGGCACCTCTGTTGTCCCATGTGCACCTTCCACTCCTGCCTACCTCCCAGGAGATGGCGGATGGGGAAGTACTCATGGTCAGGTAAGACTAGGTGAGACCAGGTAAGGCCAGGTAAGGTGATGATGGGAAAATTAGAGCCTTGGCCCAAACTGCAGATTCCAGAAGGACCCTCACCCCTGTCTGGCATGACACCAACCCAGCAGGAAACTCCAGGCCAAGGCTTGACCTTCTAAGGGACCAGCATGTTGAATGCTGCCCACATCCTGCCCTGCCTGACCTGTCAGGAAACCAAAGGTGAGAGGAATGGTCAATCGATCTGACCCTAATTCCCAATTCCTGCCCCCTATTGACCCCTCCTGGCACTTCCCATGATTTGTCAACTTAGGTATTTATTCCAATGACTTGTCAATGTCTGTCTTCTTTGCCAGACTATAGGTATCAATAAACATTTTCTGTAAAGGACCAGAGGGTAAATATTTTCAGCTTTGAGAGGCATACTATCTCTGTTACTACTATACCATTCTGCCATGGGGAGGTTGAGCAGCCAAAGACAACAGGTAAACGAATGAGCAAGGATATGTTTCAATAAAACTTTATTTACAAAAACAGACTAAGGGGCCATATTTGGACTATGGGCTACAGTTTGCTGATACCTGCTCTAATTTTTGAGACAGCTAGACCACATCTGTTTTTTCTCAGCTGCATCCCATCACTGGGGCAGACAGCACGTTGTAGGCACTGCTTAAATCAATATTTGATGAACAAAGATATGAATGAGAGAATGAAGCAGGCAAAACTTCTGTGGGTGGAACTGGAAGGTCATGTGTGGTGTGCGCTGATGGAGAGGGAGTGTACCTCTTAGGCAAACACCCCAGAGGCAGGAATGGAGGGGAGGGGACACTGCCTGTTCTGATGCCCCAGTTTGGAATCACCATAGAGGTCAAGATAGAAGGGGATACAGGGAGTCCAAGGGCCACCCCAGCATGGTCATCGCCTGGACCCCCCTCCCTTCCTAGTGTTACTGGGAGGGCTAAACAACACAGAAGAGGTAAGGGTCTGAGCACTTGTCACACAGGCCTCAGCTGCCATGATTATCATAGCACTGTTATTAACACAAACACCTGAAACTGCCCCTCTCACTCCCACCAATGGCCCTACCTAGGTCAGCAGGTTCTCCCCTCCCTGGGTCTGGGTCCTCATAATGACCATGAGAGTGCCTGTCTCTGGAGGAGCTGGGGGACATGTGTCCTAGTGCTGGGGACTCCTCAGCATCTGTTTACACAACAGGCTGGATGCATCTCCAGGGCAGGGGCTGGTCTTATCTCAGTGTCCCCAGTGCTCAGGACAGGGCTTAGCAGAGTGGCTGTGTCTCCTCCACTGGACTCAGGGTTTGCCCTTCTGTCTCACCCATCCCACCTATCCTGGCTGGTTGTGTTGGGAGGACTCCGACTTGACATCCAACTCCAGCTAGAAGCCTCCAATCTTGAGCCTGAAACTGAGAGAGAGTGCATTCCACAGTCAGCCTGGGACTTTCCCAGGCTAGAAAGGCTCCAAGCTGTGGGGACTTCCAGGCAGGTCCAGGACACCAAAAGTAACACCTGAAAACTCCAGGTCAGAGGGTCCTATATGTGGAGCTCCAGACCCCTCAGTTCCTTTCCTGGGTCTCAGTCTCAACATCTTTACAGTGGGAGTGAGGACCAGGTGACGTCTGACTTCAGGAGTATGGGCAGCCGATGCGGAGACTTCAGGAAGTTTTTAAAAAGGGCTGAAGGCTCAACATCTGTGGCTCAAGCAGCTAAAGGTGCCAGCCACATACACCTGAGCCCAGCCTGAGCCCACCAAACAACAATGACGGCTGTAAGCAAAAAATAGCTGGGCGTTGTGGCGGGTGCCAGTAGTCCCACCTACTTGGGAGGCAGAGGCAGGAGAATGCTTGAGCCCAGGAGTTGGATGTTGCTGTGAGCTGTGATGCCAAGGCACTCTACCCAGGGTGACAGCTTGAGGCTCTGTCTCAAAAATAAATAAATAAATAGGGCTCAAGCTGGGCGTGGTGGCTCACACCTGTAATCCTAGTGCTTTGGGAGGCTGAGGAGGGTGGATTGCTTGAGCGTAGGAGTTTGAGACCAGCCTGAGCAAGAGCAAGACCCCATCTTTTAAAAATAGCCGGTGTTGTGGCAGGTGCACGTGGTCCCAGCTACTTGGGAAGCTGAGGCAAGAGGATCACTTGAGTCCAGGAGTTTGAGGTTGCTGTGAGTTATGACACAGGACAATCTACTGAGGGCAAGAAAGACTCAGTTGTTTTTTTTTTAAAAAGTATATAAATACATAAAAAAGGGCTCCTTTCTGGGTAGATGATGCCTTGTGGTGCACATCTTAGAGGAGATGACAACTTTGTGTTAAGGGAAAAAAGCCCCAGACATAACCCCAGGGTACAGCTCAAGACTTGGTGATGAGAATATGGGCATGGGTTTTTTGTTTGTTTGTTTTTTGTTTTTGAGACAGAGTCTCAAGCCGTCACCCTGGTAGAGTCCAGGGCGTAGCATCATCATAGCCCACAGCAACCTTCAACTCTTGGGCTCAAGCAATCCTCTTGCCTCAGTTCTATTTTTAGTAGAGACGGGGTCTTGCTTTTTGCTCAGGCTGATGTCAAACCCGTGAGCTCAAGCAATCCACATGCCTTGGCCTCCCAGAGTGCCAGGATTACAGAGGTGAGCCACCCTGCCCAGCCTGGGCAGAGTTTTAGTCTCCTTATCCTCGGCTGGACCCCTTTGCAAAGGGTGTGGAGTGCACAACCTCGAGCCATGGCTGGGTCTGAGTTGCCAGTATGGTACTTTCTGGGTTTATTGGCCAAAGGAGGAAGGAAAATGATAGCAGGAAAGAGTAACTCTGTCTCAGCCTGCCACCTGCCGACCAGCTGCTGCATAACAGCCACAGCCCAGAGCAACTCAGGTGAGCCTTTCTCCAGGGGGCTTTCACGGGCCTGCAGAGACCCCGAGTACCAGCCCTCTGGGGGTGATTCTGGCTATCTCAGCCTCCGACATTCATGCTGGTCGGCTCCACACTGGCTCAATCCTCTTATTGCCCAGATTGATGCTCAGAGCAGGGCAGGGGCTTGCCAAGGTCACACAGCAAAGGGATGGCGGAGTAGAGACTAGAACCCAGGTCTCCTACCTGTTGGCCCAGCCTCTCTGAGGGGATCCTATCATGAAGCATCCACCACGGGCCAGGCCCGGGCCAGGTATTTAGAGATTAAGTCAGAGCACCTTTTTGCTCGCCAGGCTGGACGCTCCCCAGTCCCCTGCATGGTGGTCGTCTCCTCCATCAGACTTGGAGGCACCTGAGGGCTCACCCTGCTCGCTGTCTCCCTAGCCTATCTTACCTGGCTGGGTGCCAGTGGGTGGGGCAGGGAGACAATCTGACACCCAGCTGGCAGCCCCCAAACCTGAGCCTGCGGCTTTCTTCCTCAGGTCCTGAGGGAAGCCCCCAAGCCCTGGTCCCTGGAACCCCTGGGCAAGGTTGGGCTTCCAGAAAAACAGGGAACTCTAATGGGAAACTCCTGCCCTACTGGAGAATGAATGGAAGGAGGTTTGCTTTACAGATGAGGAAACAAAAGATGGGTCTCCCCACTGCTCTTTGGACAAAGACCAGATCCCACTGGGGGTGCCCCACAGGAGCTGGCTCCTGCCACCTCTCTTTCTCTTTTGTGGTCCTCTCCTCCTCCTGGAACCCTGTCCCTTCCTCCCACTTCCGACCAGCCATGATGTGCGCTTTTCTCTTTGCCTCTCTCTGCCTAGCCAGAACCCACTCATGTGTCAGTCATGGGTGTAGTCACTGCCTCCTCTCCTGGCTGTGCCCACCATGCCCAAGACCCCATCAAGTCCTCTTCTACACTCTCAAGGGCTCTTTCCCATTGCTTCCAGGGACAAGATTCTAATGTTTCTGGGTCATTATTGGATTAACACCTGCCTCCCCCCACTAGACTGTAAACTCCAATGAGCAGGGACCTGGTGCGTCTCATTCATGCTGTAATCTCAGCACCAGACAGCGCTTGGCACAGAGGAAGTGCTCAGTGAGTATTTGCTTGATGAATGAAAGGCTGAATCAGTCCTGACGTGGGGCCCTGGACAAGTCTCACTTTCTTGCATTCATTCAACAAATCTTTACTCAGCATCTTCTACGTATCGTTCTGGGCGTAGGATTCAGATCCAGATTCATCTGGCTTCCAGCTCTGTTCTTTTCTGCTAACAAGCTCTGCCTTTCTAGAGGAGATGTTTGAGGTGTGGGGAAGGACACCCTGTGCCCACCCTCACCTTCTCCCCCTGGACCCCCAGAAGTTGTATATGCCAGTTTCCTGTGAGCCTCCAAGCATCCCTACCTTCAAATCCTTTTTTTGTTTAGAGACAGAGTCTCACTCTGTTGCCCTTGGTGGAGTGCTGTGGCATCACAGCTCACAGCAACCTCCAGCTCCTGGGCTTAGGCGATTCTCTTGCCTCAGCCTCCCTAGTAGCTGGGACTACAGGCGCCCGCCACCACACCCGGCTATTTTTTTGTTGTTGTTGTTGCAGTTCAGCCGGGGCCAGGTTTGAACCTGCCACTCTCAGCACATGGGGCTGGCGCCCTACTCACTGAGCCAGAGGCACCACCTCTTTTTTTTTTTTTAAGTAACAGGACAGAGTTATTGACAGGGAGATAGATTGATGAGCATGGTAAGCAAACGATGGGGAAGCAAAAGTGGGGTAACAGAGGGTGGCACCTGTGGCTCCAAGGAGTAGGGTGCCAGCCCCATATACTGGAGGTGGTGGGTTCAAACCTGGCCCTGGACACACACACACAAAAAAAAAAAAAAAAACTGCAAAAAAAGTGGGGTAACAGAACCTCCAGCAGTAGAAGGGGGATCCAAATGGGAAGTCCCTTGAGTCTTCAGTCTAGGTGGTCTACATCCTCCCCACCTTCAAGCCTTTATGCACACCAAGGCCCCCTGCCCATGCCAATAGCCCACTCAACCTTTAGACTCTGCTTCCAGGGTCACTGTTGCCTGGAAGCCATCCCCACAGCCCTTGGCAGAAGTGACTCTCTTCTCACTTGGCTGGCATGGGGATGCAGCGCTGTTCCCCTGACCCTGAGCTATTTATGCCCGAAGCTCCCGCAGTGTCCCCACCCCACCCCCCAGGGAATGCCTGGGCAGAGCCTGGTCTGATTCATTGCCGTCATGGCTCCTGTTGATTAATTTTGCTCCGGTCAAACCCTGCAGCATCTCCTCTGCACGCTCCAGTGCCCAGATCGGGACCAGGCTCTCAGGGCTGGTGAATGTCTGCTAATGAACAGGAACAGGCTGCAGGAGTAGGGGCTCTGCTTGGATCCCCAAAATCATGACAGGAGAATGGGATTTGAGGTGTGAAGGGCATGGCCAGGACACTCTCTCCCCTGGCCGCTCACCCATGGGAGACTCCTCTCCACTCTCCCCCACAAATGGGCACAGTAGGGAGGGCCCTGGGGGCAGGCAATGGAAGGTCACAGGGCAGATGGGGTGAGCTGGGAAAGGACAGCCTGCCCAGGGGGGCAGGGTGGACAACCACACATCTTGGAGCTGTCTGGACATTGTCCGCTTCAGCAGAATTCCAAGGACAGGGAAGGTGAATGTGAGCGTGCAAGGGGAGCCACCTACCCCTGCATGACCCAGGCTCAGGATGATGCCAGGGCTGGGCTGACAGGCAGAAGATTTGGATTCTAGTCCCCACTCTGCCATCTATTTGCCTCATGACCTTGGGCAAGCTCCTGGCCCTCTCTGAATGCTGATCAGTACAATGAGAGGACTGAGTCAGTGTGGAAGTGACCAGCATGAATGCCAGAGGCCAGGAGAGCCAGAAGCAGCCCAGCATGTCTCAGAGTTGATTAGCAAGAGACTGATCTTCAGCTCTGGCTGAGGGGGGACACAGTGGAGTCCCCAGGCATCCTCTCCCCTATGAGCTGCCCTGTCCACTCTGCTGCAAGGGTCTCCCCTCTCTGGCCTTTGTTGCCAGAGCTGTGGGCTTACAGCTGGGAGCATCAGCAGCTGTGACGGAGTGTCCTGCGTCACGGTGAGTCAGAGCCCTCCTTCCACGCCAGATCCAGTCACCCAGTCACTCTGCCACAGGAGGAAGAGAAAGGACACCTCTGCCTCCTCAAACCTGGGCCACACGGGATGGGATCCCAGAGCCAGACCAAGGGCAGACCTGCCTTTCCTTCTCCCCCCCCCCCCCAGGCAAGCACACACCTGGCACTGAGCGAGGCTCCGGGCATCCCTGGTGATCCTAGTCTGTCCCTTAAGAGCCACCTTCTCTAAGGCCAGACTTGCAGGGCAGAGTAGGGGGAACCTCTCCACACCTGTGACCGAATATAGCACTGACTTGAGGACCGATACATCTGTCTTATTCACTCGGGCACACAGTAGGCACTTCATACATATCCTCTGAGTGGAGGTTCTCAGGCTTCCCTGTGGGTCCAGGGAAGCTGCAGGGAGTTAATGATACCTCCTCCTTGTGTTCGCTGTCATTTTAGCCCCGTATACCTACTACGTGCCTGTCATTTTGCATACATGTATTATTTCATTGGCCCTCACAGCAATCCCATGGGGTGAGATTTTTTTATTCCCACTTAATGAATGCAAAAGCTGTGGCTCAGGGAGGTGAAGCAACTTGCCCAAGGTCACCCAGCTTGGGTGAGCTAAGTTCTCACTCAGACCCAGGTCCCCTCTCCACCAAGACTGGACTCACCAGAGGACACCCAGCTTAGAGAAAGAAAAAGAGGTCAGCCAGGTGCGGTGGCTCACACCTGTAATCCTAGCACTTTGGGAGGCTGAAGTGGTTGGATTGCTTGAGCTCGTGAGTTCAAGATCAGCCTGAGCAAGAGCAAGACCCAGTCTCTACTAAAAACAGAAAAACTAGCTGGGTGTCGTGATGGGCACCTGTAGTCCCAGCTACTTGGGAAGCTGAGGCAAGAGGATCACTTGAGTCCAAGAGTTTGAGGTTGCTGTGAGCTTTGATGTCCCAGCACTCTAGCCTGGGCAACAGGGTGAGACTCTGTCTCAAAAAATATATAAAAACATAAAAAATAGGGCGGCGCCTGTGGCTCAAAAGGGTAGGGCGCTGGCCCCATATGCTGGAGGTGGTGGGTTCAAACTCAGCCCCAGCCAAAAACTGCAAAAAAAAAAAATTGGCTTTGCACCTGTAGCTCTGTGAGTAGGGCACCAGCCACATACACTGAGGCTGGCGGGTTCAAGCCCAGGCCTGCTAAACAACGACAACTGTACCAAAAAATAGCTGGCGTTGTGGCAGGCGCCTGTAGTCCCAGCTACTGGGGAGGCAGATGCAAGAGACTCGCTTAAGCCCAAGAGTTTGAGGTTGTTGTAAGCTGTGACACCATAGCACTTGGTACTCTACCAAGGGCGACATAGTGAGACTCTGTCTCAAAATAAATAAATAAATAAATAATATGAAACATTTTAAAAAAGAGGTCAGCACTTACTCCCCAGCCCATCTACCCTGGCAGGACCCCTGCGCTCACATCCTGTCCTGCCAGAGGCCTCCACCTTTGCCCCAGGACGCTGCCTCAAACCCTTCAAAACCCTGCTGGGCTCTCACCTGCGAACCATGACATACAGGGATGTGTGAGGATAGAGCAAGATGCAGGCTGTGACACTGAGTGAGTGCCTCAGACCCTGCTGCTATGCGCATGGGAAGGTTTGCTAAGGTCCTCTGGACACCATCCCCAGTTCCTATGTGTAGAGGCAAGCGTGTATAAATGTATGTACGACTGTCAGAGTGTGTGTGTGTGTGTGTGTGTGAGAGAGAGAGAGAGAGAGAGAGAGAGATATTCTGTGCGATTGAGGAGCCTGTTCTTACAGCTCTGCCCAAGACTAGCCCTGAGAGGCAGCCTTGGGCAGACCCCTCATCCAGCAATGAGGCCACAAGCGCACTATCCCCACCCTCCCTACCCTACCCCGGGCCAGTGTCCTTCAAATGATGTGCGACAGTCGAAAGTCGCGGATGTTCACAGCTAAAGGCTCTCCAGCAAGGCCTCTGACTTCCCGGAGTCTCCGTTTCTTCTGCAAAATGGGCCTAATGGAATTATCCTACTTGTGCACAGCCCAGTGCCGGCCGCGGTGGTTGTTCATGCTGTGCCCTAATGCCGGAATCTCGCCCCCTCCGTCTCCTTTCCTGACCTTCAGCCGGGTCACCGCCTGCGCCCCAGCCTGCGCCCCCGCCTGGGCCCCCTACTGCCCCGCCCCAGCCGTGGCAACAGGTGCGCCCCCGCCTCCCGCCGTGCTCCCGGCCCCGCCCGCCCCGCGGTGTCGCCCGCCCCTGGCAGCTGCGGGTGCGGCGCGGGAGGCGGCGGCGCAAGGCGAGCAGGGCGCAGCAGAGGCGGCTGCAGCGGCAGAGACGACCCGGCGGGAGCGCAGGCCGAGCAGAGAGCACCCACGCCCCTTCCCCGCGCCCACCGCCCGCAGCCCCCGGCCCGCGGAGACATGAGCGCCCGGCGGCTCGACGCACCCAAGGCGCAGCGGCGCGGCCCGGCAGCCCCGTGATGGGCTCCTGCGTGTCACGAGGTGAGGGGGCCGCGGGCGGGTAGGGTCTGGCTCCTGAGGCCGAGTGTATCCTGTCCCCTCGCTGCTCCAAAGGACTGGGGGGAAGAGTAGACCCACCCTTCACGGACCAGCCGCACCCCCAGGGGACACGGTGCCCAGAGGGGGACCGGGTTGGTGCGGGATGGGGACCGGAATGGGGCGGGATGGGGGCGGGGACTCACAGAGACCGAGCAGGTGGAGGTCACTGCATCCCCGCCCCGCCTTGCACCGGCAGGTGCCATGCAGTAGGGTCCCCGTGCCACGTATCCTTTCAGGTAGCCACACACCCCCTGCCGCGTGCTTGGGAGGGGAGGGAGGCTCTGGCTCTTCCTGGCTTCCTTGGAGGGACTGGGGCACTGGAGCGCTGGCAGACCCATCTCCCTGCCCCTCGCCCTCACCCCACGGACCTTACCAGCTTACCGCACTCCCCCCCCAACTCTTTCCCTCCCCTTACCACATGGGTTAATATTGGTGAACAGGTTATAAAGAAGCTTCCCCTTCCCCCACCCTTATACCTAACTCCTAGTCCTCACCCCCTTCTTGATCAGGGGTCAGAAAGGGATAGAGGACACTGATGTTCCCGGTTACCCTTGGGCCTTTCTCTGTATTTAACCAGGCACCCTAAGCTCTCCCTAAGCTGGTCCCCAGGGAGCTGGAGGGACCTGCCCTTGGCTGGGGACCAGGGGTAGGTGTGGGTCTCTTCTGTGAGTGGGGAGTACAGAGTCTTGCACAGAGGCTGGGAGGTGGGCAGGGTGGTCTTTGGAACAGGCTGCTGAGCAACATCTGGGCTGTTCTCCCACTGGGTCTCTTCACCCCACAGTGAGACGCGGGGGGCTGGGCTGGAAGTAAAGGGTGACTTTGGCCTTGGCCCAGGCTTGCAGACTGAGGCCAAACCAACTGACCCCAATCACAGGGTCTTGGTGGACCACCACATCCGTCCCCTTCAGTGGCTTCCTCAGGTATAGACCATATGAACTGGTCTTAGTAGCGGCTGGGTAGGCCTCGTAGAAGACCTGGTTATGGGGGGAGTGTTAAGGAAGGAACACAACACCCCTCCCTCCACCATCCTCTGGACTCAAGTTGGTTCTGTTCACTAGTCCATGGGAGGCATTCAGATAAGTGGCTCAGGATGTCTCTGGAAGGTGTCAGGAGTAGAATCATGGGTAGGGGAGGGGAAGGAAAAGGTCGGGCTGTATCACATTCTTTTACTCATCCATTCATTGAGCTAATATTAACATGATACCTACTATGTGCCAGGCACCAGGGGATCTGGACGTTTCCTTTGTCACGGCGTCCATTCCTCATCACTTGGTCATCCCGTGCTAGGCACAGCGGGGACCCAGCTTCAGATGAACTGGCTTGTGAGCTGAGGACCTATTGAGCACAGGACAGAGGCCCAAGAGGAGGACATGCCTACTAAAGTCACCATGGGAGGCTGAGGTCCTCTGACCTACACCTGGTGCTCCCTCCACAGCACCCTCTCCCCGGGCTGTTTGAGGTCACCCCGGCCAAGACATATTCTCTCTACTCTTCCTTCTGCAGCCTGGGCTTCCCAAGTGTCACCCTGGATCTAGCTGTGTATCCAACTTTGTCCCCTTGCTGAGAGGATAGGGCCACTTAGAGTCTCAACATGCACCCTGGGAAGTTGGATATAGGTAAAAAGAGAGAAGAGGAACCACAGGGGCCAAAGATTATCATCCCCAAAGCCCTGGTGGCTGAACCAGTGAATCACCTTCCCCTCTAACTGTCACTAGTATTCTCTGATAGCTTACAGCTCGCCAGGTACTAGTTTAGGCACAAAAATCTAATTTTGGATACATATTAACATAGTATTCGCTTTATAAGTGGGGAAACTGAGGGAGGGGTAGTTGAGTGACTTGTCCAGGGCCACATAGCAAGGAAAGAAAAAAGCCAAGATTAAACTATGGCACACTGACTCCAGAGTCTAGGTCCTTAGTCTCAGCACACAGCCAGCTCCCACCCCTGTAGCCTCCACTCTTGTGGCATTGTGCCTGGTCCCCACACTTGCACCGGTTGCTAATGACAGCCCCCTGTGCCAAGTGTTTGCCTGGGCCAGGTACACAGCCTGAAGCTGAGGCCGGGGATTGTGAGCCTCACACTGAGCCCTCAGTCGGCACCCAGCCAAACCCCAAAACCTGGGTCCAGGCCACATCTGGGAGAGCCACCCCAACCCACTCTCCCCACTCCACCATTCACCAGCTCTGTGACCTCCACAAGTCACTTAACCTTGTGTGTGTGTTTGTGTGTGTTGGTGCTCTCATCTCTAAAATGGGAATTGTAACAGTATCGATAGGGCGAATTAAGTGGCTTAATGCCTGCAAAACACTCAGCCTGGTACCTGACACGTAGCAGGCCTGTGTAAGGGTCAGCTATGACTCTCATTTTTAAATTTTTAGTATCACCTATGGGCAGATGGCTAATGCAGACCTTCTTGGCTGCGAAAGGGGAAGTTACAGAGAGAACGGCCTTGGGGAAAAAGAAGTGGCTGGTGGGCACTTGAGGTGCAGAGGACATCAGGAAAGTGACTGGGACCAGATTAAGGCAACCGGTGTTTCCAGGAGCTATTTTGTGTTCATTATCTATTTTTAAGCCACCATTTGTTTTGAGCACTTATCCTGGGCCAGGCTGAGTCTATGCTCTCCTGACCTAGTTAGTTCTCATTCAACCCCGTAAGGGGGACGTGGGGCTCAAAGACAGAATGGTCTTGCCCCAGGCCACACAGCCAGGCATGGAGAGGCAGAACTTGAATCCAGGTTCCTGTGACCCCAGTGCCCTCTGCTCCCTCATCTCATGTCCCCACATAGAGATACTGAGTATGTGGCCACTACTTGAAAAAAAAAAAAAAACAACAACCCAACGTGGGTTAATTCAAACAATTCCTGTTTAATTTGGGCTTGGGCACCAGGACCAGTGCCACCGCCAGTGGCAATCTGCGTGGAACATAGAGGAAGTTAATATCTTCCCACCCCCTTCTCTCCAGTTCCAGGCTGTCAGTGCCCACTCCATGCCCTGGGGCCTGTAATGGCTCTGCTTGCCCCTCCCCCAGCTCTCTTCTCCAGACCAACCCTTCAGCCTCCTGGCCTCACCCTGGGGGTCTTCTATGCACTGCGCACTGCGGGTGGTGGGGGGGGGTTGTGAGAGCAGAAATTAGAGACTGAGGAATTTCTCCTGGAAGGTCAGACATCTGATCATGTCTGGGAGAAGGCACAAACTCTAGGGCCGCAGTTCTCAACCTGTGGGTCGCAACCCACAGGAACTGTATTAAAAGAGTCAGGGCATTAGGAAGGTTGAGAACCACTGCTTTAGAGGCTAACCAGAGCCACCCCTTGTACGCCCAGTACCCAAGTCCTATCTTGCCTGGCCAGTGAGTAGTCATACTCTGGCACTGGGGAGAGTGAGGGAAGGGCAGCTGGGATCTTGCCTTTCAGAAGCTCACAGTCTGGTGGGAGAGATACTGCTTTATCCTTGGAGTAGTCTGGTGAGGCAGGCGGGACACACAACTGGGAAACTTGGCCTGAGGACCCTCTCCAGAGATAAGCACCGGTTAGAGGTTGGGGCACATACTCTGGAGTTTCCTATTCACCTAGGTTTGAACCTTCCGTAAGTGACTTAGCCTCTCTGAGCCTCATGTTCCCCATCTGTAAAATGGACATGCTAGTACCTATTTCTCAGGGTTGCTGTGAGGGTTGAATGAGGGGTCATAGCTAAAAAGGCCCAGGACAGTGCCTGGCACATAGCAAGTGTCCAGTAAATAGTGGCAGCAACCACTGCAAGCCAGACTTTGCCCATTAGGGCCGGTGAGGGAAACACCTAATACAGCAGAGGCCAATCTGAGAAGGCTGCCTGGAGGAGGTGGAGCCAGAGATGGAAGAAGAGAAAAGGAGCTGGGGTGTGTGAAAGTCTTGCAGAAGAGCAAGAGTCTCTCTCTGTTGTGGGACCTTCTTGGGCAGCTCTGAGCTACACCAACCCACTGATGAAGCTACCATCATGGCCCAAGTGACCCATAAACATGTCCTGGGGAGCAGGGGACACTTAGTCCACTCAAGGCCAGGCCTTTCCTGTAGGAAAGCTCTGTAGCCTGCTCCTACGGCCGTGACTCACCAAGTAGGGAGGCCAAGGACTCATCCTTAATGCCCCGTCTGCAGAGCCACCAGGGCAAACTCCAGCCCTAGGGCCAGAACCAGAGGAGTGGCTGACTGAGACCTGTCCCACTGTCCAAAAGGAGAAACTGAGGGGCGAGAAGTGGAGCAGCTATGGCTTAAGAAGTTCTTTGTCCCCACCACAGCCCTTACTGGACAGGGATTATGTCCCAGACCAGAATCTATAGCTCACAGGGTCCAAGGGACAAGGCTACAGCCCAGGGCTGGCAGTGAGAAGTTGGGATTTAAGCCCAGGGCAGAGGGATACCCTGGACACAGCATTCTCTTCACAGCCTGGCTGGTCCCAGCTGGGCAGTGTACACCTGAGCAGTGGTGGGCTGAGGGACTGTGTCATGCATTCAGCCACAGGTGTCCTGAGAAGCTGAGAGAAGATGCCTGTGGCTGGCCTGGGAGGGGCCTCACGGGGACTTCGGACCCAGGTTGCACGTTACTGCTCCCTGCGTGGTTTCAAGAGGAGGTTTACCCTCTCTGGGCTGCCGGGAAAGATCAGGGTTAAACATAGGCCCTCCCTGCCCTCCTGGGGTGTGGAGCCCTGGGAAGCACTCTAGAGGGACATGGCAACCACGGTGACTAACGGGCTGGGTCAGGGAGCCCCAAAGAACAGCTAACAGAGCTGGATGTCACTGGAGCAAGTAGGAAAAGCCTGAGATTGCTGCGGGCTCACCAAGGAACAGCAGAAAAGACTAGTATGGGAACTTGGCAGAAAGAGGGGTTTAAGTTAGCCATCAGGACTTCAGGAGGAACATTCGGGTTAGACTCTGAAGCAGAGAGACAAGGAGCTGGCATCCTTGTCAGGAAGGCAGGAAGCATCCTTGATAAACAGAGGAGAAGCTCTGGTTGAAGGCAGAGGGATGGAGGAGACATCTGGATGACACCCCTCTCCTTGAATAATCAAGACGGCCCTCTCCAGGTTGCCATGGCAACCAGAGGCCTGTCCCTCCCATGGACAGAGGAAGTGGGGGGAGGAGCAGATCTGAGAAAGGGGCTCAGATCTTGAGGTCAAGACAGTAGGGTGTACAGTGGGGAAGAAAGGGGTTGCCCCTGACACCTCCCTTGGGAGAGGGAGGCAGCCACAAGAACGAGGGCCAGAAGTCCCCTCGGGCTACCCCCAGCCCCAACCCCACACAAAACTCTGTGTTTTTCCAGTTGCTGGTGGTGACGTGGCCACCGGTCCCAGCTGGGCGAAGAACAGCCTGTGATTTCACCCTGGGCTGGTTCATTACCTGATGTCTCCATGGCAACCAGCCTGTGACATCACAGGGCCAAAGTCCACAGGGGGAGCAGGCAGCTTTGGGGCTCTGGTGGAGGCACTTGCACCCCAACTGAGGTAGGGGAGGGCGTGGGGGCCAAGAGTCCTCCAAGCACACCACCACCTCAACGAATGACCTTGTTGGAGTCATGTCTTCTCCAGGCTTTGACATCACTACAGCCTCCTCCTGGTCAAGCTCCCTCTCTGGCCTGCGGCTGGAGAGCTTTAAAGCAGCTTCAGGTGATGGTTAGGGGCCTAGAAATATTTCAACACCTCCGTAAGTTCCTGGGGCAGCCTGTAGCCAGTGCCACCCTTTTCACACCTTGGTGACATGTGACATGCAGGATATCCATAACCTCAAGATTAACATTGGAGACTTAAAACTTTCTTGACTGGACCTATAGTATTAAATGTATTTTGCATCATAATCCGGTACACACACGGAGAACACATTCTTACCATTTGTGTGTGTGCACGTCCACATGCATGTATGACTGTGCAATGTGCAATGTAAACAAACCTTCAGGCCATGATACCCCAGCTCTGCGGTGGGCTCTGATATTTTATATTCCATTCAATTCTATTCTTTTTTGGTTTCTTTTAGAGACAGGGTCTCACCCTGTCACCCAGGCTAGAGTGTAGTGGCTGGATCATAGCTCACTACAGCTTCGAACTCCTGGGCTCAAATGATCGTCTTTGCCTCAGCCTCCTGAGTAGCTGGTACTAAAGGTGTATACCACCATGCCCAGCTATCTGGGGGGAGAGAGCTCCAGATGGAGGCAGGGAGCAAGTGCAAAGGCCCTGAGGCAGGAGTGTGCTGGGCATGTCTGAGGAACACCCAGGAAGGCGAGAGAGGGGAGTGTGATGAGGAATGAGGTAGGCCAGGAGGCCACAGGTCTCCCAGAGTAGCATTTGTGAGTTCTCTGAGGAGCCACTGGGGGCCTCACAACTACAGAGGGGGCTCTGACCTGGCTTGACCTCTTCCATTCACTGCCCTATTCTACTCTTCTCTTAAAGTGGTCCATCCTACTGCCTTTTTTTTTTTTTGCAGTTTTTGGCCGAGGCTGGGTTTGAACCCACCACCTCCAGCATATGGGGCCAGGGCCCTACTCCTTTGAGCCACAGGTGCCGCCCCCACCCTACAGCCTTTTAGGGCCAGAAACCTCTTTCCTGCAAGCATCTCACTTAGCAGGTATTAGCAAGACCCAAATACAGCCCCCTTTCTCCTCCTCTGCTTGACCCTTGAAAAACTCACAGTCCTTGCCATGGCAGAGGTACTCACCCCACCCTGCAGTCTCCCACTGGTCATGTAGACAATCTAATAAGTCCTCTCTTTGGCAGGCATCTGGATTTCTGTGGGTGATTCTCTGAGCAACCCCTCATTTAGTGTGTGGGGAGAACTCGGCAGTCTGAGTCAGGAGTGTGGCTGATAGCAGGGTCTCCACCTTGGAGAGGAGTCTGCTCCCTCCAGCCCGTCGTAGCTTGCCGAAAACACAGGGTCCACAATGCCTCTTTGTTCTTAGTTTTGGATCCTGCTCGACAATTTCTGAAGAACAAGAACAGTCTCCCTCAGTTGCCCATTTTGCAGATGAGAAAGTAGAAGCTTGGAGCAAAGCACCTGGGTTGTGAGGAGGGGCGGAAAACAGGTGAAAGAAACCTAAGGACTTGGGTGGAGCAGCCATGCTGCTCCCTAACCCCCAGTGACACAGTCTGGCTTGGAGCATGAAGCCCGAGTGCTACTGGGCAGAGTGGAGCACAGGAGCTGTGCTGCCCAGGGAGAGTGACAAGGGCCATGGGAAGGTGGAGGGGGACAGATCTGGAATGGATGTCCAGCTGATTGGATGGCACTGGGGAAGAAAGTGTGATGGTGGGACTCTGAGGAGACTCCCAGAGCTGTAGCTGGTGCAGTAGGGTGGATGCTTGCGTCATTTTCTAAAATTGGGGGCAGAGGGCATGTTTGCTTGCTATGCCCATTGGGCTTCCACGCAGGGAGGTGGAAATTCAGCTGGGAGCTCAAGGGAGGTGTCAGGGCTGGATGTGCGTGCATGGTGCCATCAGCCTGCAGGTGTGACCAGGGGAGCGAGTGGAGAAGGATGGGAGCAGAGGTGTTGTTCAGGCCACCCTGGGAGCATCCAGAGAGGCAGGAGTGTGGCTGAAAGGGCGACACGCTGGGCAGCATCCTGCAGTGCTGAGAGTCCAGGAAGAAGGGGCTAGAGCAGTCCCCACTAGCCTTGGCCTCTTGTGGGCTTCTGGCAGGTTGGCAGGGCTGTCTCGTAAAAGCCTGCTTGGCTTGGGCAGAGGAGAAACTGGGAGATGAGGAGGCAGAGGTCACGTGTGACTATCTATAAGTGGCTGTGAAGTGGGAAGCAGTGGCCAGAGGTTTCTAAAAGTCAGGAGATGCTTGGGCTGCTTGGATGCTGGTGTAACCCAGGGCTCTGGGGCTCTGCTGAGGAGAGTGGAGAGAGGATGCAGGAGGAGGCCTCTCAGCATGTGAGATCCTGATGGGATAGCTCCAGGCTGATGGGGTTGAGAGGATGAAGAGAGAGAGCAGAGCCTGGGGTGGAGGGCAGGGATGGGCTCCAGCCCCTATATGGTCTTGGATGGAGTGGGGACAGCTCTTCCTTTGTGACAGGAGGGAAAGGAGAAGACGTGGGCAAAGGTGCAAGCAGGATGATGATTTGGGGTGGAAACATCTGGGTGGCACCCTCCCAGGTCTTCTGGCCCCAGTGAGAGCTGGGGAGGGCTTATCGTGGGGCTCAGGGCACAGGTCTGAGAAGAAAAGACATGGCGAAGCTGGTGACCTGGCAGGAGGCAGAGAAACAGGACAAGGGCAGTGTCCTGTATGAGGTCAGTGACTTTCTCCAGTGACATTCAGCTCCCCAGGTCCAGGCTCAGAGCAGGAGGGTTAGAGATAAAGGCATCTGCAAAGAGAGCTCAGAGGACAGGCTGGGCCAGAAGGGAGGCCGGGGTATGAGGAGCTAGCGGGAAGGAGGAGAAGTAGATTGGAGGTTCCCATGAGGTCAGAAAATCCTGAGCATGGGTGCTACGATTAGTAGAAATGGGGGAAAAAGAAGATGGGGCGAGTAATGCCCACCACTGAGGGGAGCAGGCAGGAGGCCATCTGGCCCGACCCCTCCCCTGCTGTGGATGTGAATCTGCTGTAAAATGATGGTGGATAATAAGACAGTGCCGTCGTAGGCCTGGCTTGAACACACTTTGTAAGCAAGAGAGGGCTGCGGTATCTAGGTTCCTCCCGTCTTTCTTATTTCCAGATCTGTTCACAAGTGCCCACAAGGACGGCCCCATGCCCCAGGGCATGGACCCTCTGAACCCAGACGTGCCCTCCGGCCCACCACCCACCATTGCTCCAGACCATGTCACTGGCAAGGTAATAGGTCATGCCTCATCCCTGCTCCTGCTGCCCACCTGTGCCCTGGTGCCCACCTGTTCCCTACAGCTCTTCATAGGGAACAGACACCATCTCAACCTCCTTCTTTCCTGCCAACCCCAGCTTCCCCCTGTAGAATCAAGCCACTGAGGTTTGCATTGAGCAGAATGAGGGTCCAGACAGAACAGAGCCTTTGGGGATGGGAAGAGGCCTATTTAAAAAAGGCTGTCCAGCCTGAAGGGATTCCTGTCCAAATTAGCTGTCTTGCAGGCAACACATTCTTTTTTTTTTTTTTTTGAGACGGAGCCTCAAGCTATCCCCCTGGGTAGAGTGCCATGGCATCATGCTCACAGCAACCTCCAACTCCTAGGCACAAGCGAATCTCCTGCCTCAGCCTCCCAAGTAGCTGGGACCACAGGCACCCGCCACAACGCCTGGCTATTTTTTGGTTGCAGCCATCATTGTTGTTTGGCGGGCCCGGGCTGGGAATTCGAACCCGCCACCTTAGGTGTATGTGGCTGGCGCCTCAGCCACTTGAGCCACAGGCGCCGAGCCAGCAACACATTCTACTACCAGCCCAGGCACCTTAGCAACTTCAGGAATAAAAGGAATGGAATTCTCTATCCAGATAAGTTAGGAAGATGTTTCCAGGGCCCCCAATCCTGGTGCCTAATTTCTACCCTTGCCCCAGGGCTGTGGCTTGAACCTGCTGGGTAGTAATAATTACCTTCCTCTGCCCAAGCACATACCAGCGGCTAAGCACCTTGCCTACCTTAAGTCTTTTATGCTTCACCACAACCGGTGGGGTACATGACATTGTCACCATTTCACAGAGGAAGAAACTGGTGTTCTGGGCTGTGAAGGACAGTTTAGGATACCCAGCTAGGAAATGGCAAAGTGGAGACCCAAACCCCAGTCAGCACCTGCTCCCTCTCCTCCCAGCCACCGTTGCCCCTCCTGTCTCTGCATGCCAGGGACACGAGCACAGGGCCCATGAGCGGGCAGAGCCTGACCTTGTGAAGCACCAGGAGGCTGACCCCACCCCCACTAGGCTCCAGGCCTTGTGCCATCTGCAGGCACAGTGGGCCCTGCCTGAGTCTCTTCCCCGTCTTGTTTCAGGACAAACAGATGGATTTCTGTTGGGATCCTTGGCAGGTCAGTGCGCTTGCCTGTCCCCCCATCTGGCCAGCCCAGCTGACGCCATTGCCCCTCCCTCTGCTGCACCCAGCCAGCCACAGCGTCTGCCAGTCCTGAGAGAGGCAGGCCTGAGGGCTGAGGGCGGTGGGAGTTGGTGGTATCTGCCTGGCTTTACCTGGCCCAGAGGACCTGGGGCAGGCTCCTCATGGGGAATGGTCATGCTGGGGATGGCATCTGGCAGTCTGCCCCATCCTGCCATCCCCTCCTTCCTTCTCCAGAGGTGCTTCCAGTCCACCAATGGCTACCTGTCCAACTCCAGATCCTGCTCCAGCAACTACAACGTGGCAGCCCTGGCCACATCGTCCCTTGTGGGTAGGTTCCAGCTACCACTCTCATGCCCTAGAAGTTTGCATGGCACCCCCTGTGTCCCCCCACCTCCCAGGCACTAGCTGTGGGAAGAGCAAAGGTGAGTTGCACCTGGGGGGATCACAGCCCCTTCCTAAATGCCAGACTCTGTGACTTAGGGTTCCTGCTCCGTGGGTTACATTGTTGGGTTCTCAAGAAGCTTTGAGGCGGTGGGCCAGAGTGTTCAGATGTCTGTGTGGCCTGGTCCCCCTGCCTCTCTGCCAGTTGCATCACCTTCAGTTGGGTTCCCAGGACACAAAGGCTAAGACAGGAATTGTGTGACACCTGGAGCAGCTTGGGCACGGGCATGCGGGCCACAAGAGGGGATCTTGCTGTCTACCATGACATCTGCTCCAGGTGGCACCAGCGGGGCCTTCCAGGCTGGTGTTCTCAGATCACCAGCCTCTGTGCCATGGCCTTGCTCCAGGCCCTTCAGCCCTCTCCAGCACCCTGCAAAGCTCTGCTGAGAGCCCCTTTCGGCCCTGCCTGCCCCATGGGCCTGTGCTGTTTCCTGCACCTGAAACGCCTTCCCTCCCTTCACTTGTGGTAGAATCTGCCACCTCCAAACACCGTCTCTGATGGCCAGCACTCCCGAACTGGGGGCCTCCCCCTCCCTCCTCACCCCCATCTTTCCCATTTTCTCAGATTTCTAGTTTCCCTGCTGGAGACCCCGACTTTCTTTTTTCTTTCTTTCTTTTTTTTGAGGCAGTGTCTCACTATGTCACCCTCAGTAGAGTGCTGTAGCGTCACTGCTCACAACAACTTCCAATTCTTGGGCTTAAGCAATTCTCTTGTCTCAACGTCCCAAGTAGCTGGTACTACAGGCACCTGCCACAATGCCCAGCTATTTTTTTGTTACAGTTGTCGTTATTATTTAGCTGGCACAGGCTGGGATCAAACTCCCCAGCCTCGGTGTATGTGGCTGGCATCATAACCACTGTGCTACGGGCACTGATCTTAGACCCCGACTTTCTTAAATCTTGCCATTCTTCACATTGTGACTTCAGAGACCCTGGTGACCCCCAACCAGCTCTGTGTTCCTTCCTAGCCTTGGTTAATGGAGATTCTGGATCATTCCTGACAACCCCCTCCCCGATCATCATCCACAAGGCCAGTGGGTTCACTCCTGTCCTGTGTCTGCCCTGTATCTTGCTGGGTCCCTGCAATGGCCCTAAACCTCTAGTCCGGGTGCTCTTTGTAAATCAGGCTCTACCCTGTCACTCTCCTGCTCATTTCCTGCTGTGGCTCCCCATGGCTGCAGGACCATCACACCCTCAGCGTGGCTCTCTCAGTCCCCAGTCCTGGAGTGGCCTCTTGTCTTACCCCTGTGGGTTCTGGACTCACACCAGATGCTTCCAGGCCTTCGTCCTCCTCTCATCCTTGAAGTAGCTTTCAGTCTTGCCTCCATCTGTCCAAACCCAGCCCACCTTTCCAGCCCAATGCTAGGCCCCCTCTTCTCTGCCTGCTCTACCCCACCAGGTGTTACCCTCAGTAGGACTGGCCCCATCACAGAGATGCCCTCTCTGAGCCTGTTAATGAATGGATCACAGGGAAGGGTGGGGGATCAGGAGTGGTCCTTGAATGCATCTCCTTGGGCAGAAGGGTCTGAACTTGGTCAGAAAGGGAGTGAGGGATGTGACTGGTCTTGGGAGAAGCAGCCAGTGGGTAGGAAAGCTGACCAGGAGAAGGATACGGGGAGGGGCAGGCCTGCCAGTGGGAGGGACATCGAGTATGGGGCCACAGAGCTTGGGGAGCCCGAGGCAGGGTGGGTATGAGGTGCTGACTACACATGGGGAATTGGTAGGTACAGGCCGTTGGGGAGGTGCAGGCACGGGGTGGGTGCAGGGCCTGTGTCAGGGCAGTTGCCCGTGCCCTCCATGTCCCCAGGGGTGGTGCAGAGCATCAAGGACCACATCACCAAGCCCACAGCCATGGCACGAGGCCGCGTGGCCCACCTCATCGAGTGGAAGGGCTGGAGTGCCCAGCAGTCTGGCTGGGAGCAGTCCCCGGCCGAGGATGAGCATTACTGCTGCCTCCCAGACGAGCTGCGTGAGGCCCGTTTTGCTGCAGGTCAGTATGGGGGGGAAGGGGGACTTGCTGGGGCTCTACAGGGGTGAAGTTGGGTCCTCAGGGGACACAGATAGCCCTGTGGGCAGAGAAAAGTAATCGCATAATGTGGACAGAGCATTAAGTGGGCACTCTTGGTCACTGGAGCATGGATGGGCATCCTGGGGGGACCACCGTCCAGCTTGTCCTGATGCCAGCTTGTTCTGGCATTGAGGCTCCCCCACCCTCTGCTCATGCCCCCATTGGAGCTAGGCCTTGCTGTCCCCTCAGGAGTTGCCGAGCAGTTTGCCATCACAGAGGCCACACTGAGTGCCTGGTCCTCACTGGACGATGAGGAGCTTCACCTTGAGAACAGCCCCCAGGACGTTGTCCAGCTTCAGGGTACAGCCAGTGGGCCCCAGGGCGGGTGGGTGGAGCGGCACTGAGCCCAGATGTCTGCTCTACCACCAAATGCAGTGTGACCTTGGGAACACCCTTCTTGCCCTCTGCCTTAGTCTCTTCATCTGTAAAATGGGACCAGTTGTCCTTGCCCTGCGGTGTCGTACCACGAGCACACTGGAGAGAAAACCATGGTGGACAATGTGAATTAAGTGCTACATGATCCTCACGACAACCTCATGGAGCAGGGCCTGTTGTCCCCATTTTACAAATGAGGAAACTGAGGCACTGAGAGGTTCAGAAGTTCTCCCCAGAAGGCACAGCTAGAAGTGTCAGAGCCAGGATCTGAAACTTACCTCCAGGCACAGCCAATGCCTTTTTAGAACCCTGGGTTACTACTGAGGGCTCCGAGAAGCCTGGGTCCTGGGTGCGTTTAGCCCTCCCTCTGACCAGGAGGCGAGGGGCGGGGAGGGGACAGAGGCCTAGGGAAGCACTGGCTGGCCCCATTTTCAGGGCACGCAGGCTGGCTCTGAGCCTATTCTTAACAACTCTGCTTACTGCCTCAGGAGGAAACTGTGCTCAGAGAGGG
This sequence comes from Otolemur garnettii, assembly GCF_000181295.1. NCBI lineage: Eukaryota > Metazoa > Chordata > Mammalia > Primates > Galagidae > Otolemur > Otolemur garnettii. The sequence continues at coordinate 7,982,452 of NW_003852404.1, forward strand.
TTGGTGACTTGCCAAAGGTCACACAGCTCAGCAGTGACACAGTGGGATTTGGAGCGGGTCTTCTGTTCCCTGCTCTCCCCCACACACCCCAGAGGGTGAGGAACAGGATCCAGGAGGACCTCCCCCCATTGCTTTTCCAGACCTGGAGAGCCTCTACCTTCAGGACAGCCTCCCGAGCGGCCCCTCACAGGATGACAGTCTTCTGGCCTTCTCCCCCGGCCTCTCCTCCGATGGCTGGCCCTCCCCCGAGGAGCCCCCCATCACAGCTGCCAGCCCTCAGCCCCCCAGCCCAACACAGCAGCATCGGCAGCGGCTGCCAGGGGCCCTGGGGCCCGAGGGTGGGGCCCAGCCTCTGGGTTCCCTCCCCTCAGTGGACAGCAGCTCCCTCTGGGAGGAGGAGGATGAGGTGTTCTACAACTGAGGCCTGGGTCCAGTGCCTGCGCACACCATGACCTTGCCTGGTGGGCAGCTCAGGCATATCAGGACCCCAGGGTCCAGGGATGGATATCTCTTGACCCGTTGGGGCAGGCGGAGGGTGGCCAGGGAGCTAGCCCTCCTGTGGATCACTCCGTGCCTCGGTGGACCTGACCCCAGCGCTGGAGCCATAGCCCCCTCCTCCCTTCGTTACTTGGCTCAGATGGGCATCTTCCCCAGTGGGGTATCTGCCTTCAGGGAGCTCAAGGACTGTCTGCAGTCACCAGGGCAGCTGCCCCAGGAAAGCAGATGGCCAGGCCCCCGGCGGACACTGGAGTGGGGCCTGGACCCTGGGACTCAGTCCCCCCCAACCTTCTGTGTATCTACCCCCATTAAAGCGGGGGTAGCCACTTCTGGTAGCTAAGCATCACTCCTCAGCTCCTCACGAGGACGTCTGTCTCTCCGAGTGTCTGTCTGTCCCTTACTCTCTGAGCCTGCTTCCTCGGTGCCCATGCTCCCCACTCTGGGAGCCCACTCCCCTCCTCATCTCCCTCCTATGTCCCTCAAGATTCTCTGAAGACATTAAAGTGGTGGATTCACCTGGATGAACCTGGCTTGCTCTTTTCTGGGGAAGGCCTGACCTTGGGCCCCTGGGGAAGGGGTCCAGAGGGACTTAGGGGAGGACCCCAGCCCCTAACACAGAGCTGGCAGACCTGCTACCACCCAGCCAGGAGACTCCCCATGGAGGATGCCTGAGGGTCTGTGGACTCCCCAAGGAGTCACACCCAGGGACCCCTTATCAGCAACGGCTCAGCCCAGAAGGGGACCAGAACTGGGTGAAGATCACTGGGCCACAGGGTTCTACTTATGTATGAGGACATCACGAGACCCAGTGGGAGACCCTCTCTCTTCAGCATCTCCCTGCCAGGAAGTGGAGCCTGAGGAGGAGACCAGGGACCCAACTCTGCAGCACTGTGTGACCTCCATGGCCCCAGGAGCTGACTCCGAGCCAGAACAGGGAAGGAAGGAGCTCAGGCGTTAGGACACCCTGGGAGTTGAGATGAGAGGACTAGCTTTATTTTTCTCAGAGGCCTTCAGCTGGGAGTCAGACGCACCCCCAGAGGGCAGCTGTGCCTACCCTTGGTGACAGCAGACTCTAATCTCCTCATTCATGAACATTCCCTAAGCATCTTCCATGTGCTGTTTTTCTGCCATCTCACATTCTGAGCTCTATCCAAGGTGGGATCGGTCCTGAGCTGGGTTGGAGGGGAGGCGTGTGTTGTGATGGGGAAGAGATGCGGGTTTCCACCCGGCCTGGGTCACAGGAGGCAGCTGAGGCACCGTTCCTTCCTGGCAGACTAGCTCATTTGGGGGGTGGTGGGTTAGTCAAGCTGGAAATTGCTTTCTCCATCTAGAACAGAGAAAAAGGGGTTTTTTTGGTGGCACCCATAGCTCAGTGGGTAGGGCCCTGGCTGTATACACCAAGGCTGGAGGGTTCCAGCCCGGCCCAGGCCAGCAAAACAACAATGACAACTGCAACAACAACAAAAATAGCCGGGCACTGGGCGGTGCCTGTGGCTCAATGAGTAGGGCGCCGGCTCCATATACCAAAGGTGGTGGGTTCAAACCCAGCCCTGGCCAAACTGCAACAACAACAACAAAAAATAGCTGGGTGTTGTGGTGGGCACTTCCAGCTACTTGGGAGGCTGAGGCAAGAGAATTGCCTAAGCCCAGGAGTTGGAGGTTGCTGTGAGTTGTGTGATGCCAGGGCACTCTACCAAGGGCAATAAAGTAAGACTCTGTCTCTACAAAAAAATAAAATTAAATTAAAAAATAGCTGAGTACTATGGTGGACGCCTGTAGTCCCAGCTACTCGGGAAGCTGAGGCAAGAGATTCACTTGAGCCCAAGAGTTTGATGGTTTCTGTGAGCTGTGATGCCAGGGCAACAGCTTGAGACTATCTCAAAAAAAAAGAAAGAAAGAAAGAAAAAGAGTTTCTTTGGGGGAGGGGGGGAAGATGTTAAAAAGGTTGACAGTGGTGGATTTGACTCCCTTGATAGGGGATTCTGGGGTGATTGCATAATTGGGATCACTGAAGATCAGAGGAGGGCCGGCTGGCCACCGGCCACAAACAAGGTAGGGTAGCCAGTCCCAGTGGCCCACTCTGGGCCAGACAGTGAGACTCATAAGAATCCTATGAGGCCCCCCAAATTTGGATGCAGTATCCCCCACCTCCCTAGTGTGCTCAGGCAGACTTCCCTCTGCCCTTGGGACCCTGGTACCTCGGCCCAGGACACAAAGCCCACAGCTCTGCCCTGCGATGTCACGAAGAGCGACTGAAGGTTCAACAGCTCGAAGAGGTTGTGTGCCTGGTAGGGGATTGTTAGGAAATGCTGGAGGGTAAGGAACATCCAGCCTGCCCTTCTGGCCCACTGCCCCACATCCCTGTGCCCGGAAGCACGACTGGGCTCCCTGTGCACGGAAGATAAGGACTTGGGCCCACGATGTTCAGTGTGTCAGTGTGGCCACAAGGGGCCAGCAGAGTCCATGCAAGGACTGGGCAGGGCTCAGGGGTGAAGGACCCATCATCTAGCATCTTCCCACAGCAGAGAGGGGTTGGAGCCACCTCCAGGTCCCAGGCCTGCTTGTGTCCCTCCCCCCCATAAGCCAGGCTCTGTCCTGAGTGGACAGGGAGAATAGGGGGGTGGGCCTGAAATTGAAATCCACACGTGTCTTGATGCACTGTCCACTCTCTCCACTCAGAGGCTATTTCCTAAGCCCTCCCACTTTTAGTTTCTCTGTATCATCATCCCAACAACCCTGGCAGTGAGGGACAGACAGGGCAGGAGTTGTGCCCGTTCTGGTGATGAGGAGGCAGGCCCAGGAGAAGCAGAAGGCACCATGGAGAAGTAGGGGAAGCGAGAGCCAGAGCTTCCCCATTAGGCTCTTCTCCACCCCAGGGTCCTTATCTGCCTGCATTCCTGAATTCTCCCCTTTACCTGGTGCAGGGAGGTCTCTGGGGACAGCTGCAGGGTCACTGGCTCTGTGGGGCAGCCCCCAGCCAAAACGTCCTGGACACACCGCTGGGGGTGGGGATTAGGGTTAGGGGAGATTTAAGCCAGCCTCTCCCTTCCCCAGGTCTGCCCCTGTCAGATCACCTGTCCCACAGGAGATCAGCCAGTCCCTCCCCTCACAGCCCTGCTGCCCCCCATCCGAAAGCCCCCATCAGTACCCACCTGGTGTCCTGGAGTCGAGGAAGGAGGCTCAGCCTTGAATGCCTGCACCAAATGGGCCCTCCGCACGGTGCCCACCAGAATCTGAGACTCTGGCAAGTGAAAGAGGGAGCAGGAGAGGGGCACATTATGAAAATAAACTGTTCTCATGTCTCCTGAGAACCTGACACCAGCCTAGACATCTATTATAACTATTCTGACCCATTTTACAGGATAAGAAACTGAGGCTCAGAGGCACAGGCAACCTAATTTTCTTACCCAAGATCACTCAGCTCCATTTCACATTCTGTACTTGTCCCAAGAGGAAATGATGCTTTTGTTAGATCTTTCCCCAAGATTTGGCTTATGTGGTTTTTTTTGTTTTTTTTTTGAGACGGAGCCTCAAGCTATCCCCCTGGGTAGAGTGCCATGGCATCACAGCTCACAGCAACCTCCAACTCCTGGGCTCAAGCGAGTCTCCTGCTTCCGCCTCCCAAGTAGCTGGGACCACAGGCTCCCGCCACAACGCCTGGCCATTTCTTTTTTGGTTGCAGCCATCATTGTTCTTTGGCGGGCCCGGGCTGGGGATTCGAACCCGCCACCTTAGGTGTACATGGCTGGCGCCTTAGCTGCATGAGCCACAGGTGCCGAGCCGGCTTATATGTCTTTTAACAAGGGCCACCATTCTTTTGCCTTTAAAAAGATGCTTTCGGCTCGGCGCTTATAGCACAGTGGTTATGACGCCAGCCACATATACCAAGTCTGGCAGGTTGGAACCCAGCCAAGGCCAGGTAAACAACAATGACAACTGCAACAAAAAATAGCCAGGCTATGTGTCGGGTGCTTGTAGTCCCAGTTACTGGGAGGCTGAGGCAAGAGAATTACTTTAGCCCAGGAGTTTGACATTGCTGTGAGCTGTGATGCCATAGCACTCTACCAAGGGCAACATAGTGAGACTCTGTCTCAAAAAAATAAAATAAATAAATAAAATAAAATAAAAAGATGCCTTTCTCCCTCAGCTTGGTGCCTGTCATTCAGTGGTTAAGCCATTGGCCACATGCACAGGGGCTGGTGGGTTCAAACCTGGCCAGAGCCTGCTAAACAACAATGACAACAATAACAAGAACATAGTTGGGCACTGTGGCAGGCACCTGTAGTCCCAGCTGCCTGGAAGGATAAGGCAAGAGAATCGCATAAGCCCAAGAGTTTGAGGTTGCTGTGAGCTGTGACTTCACAGCACTCTACTGAGGGCGACATAGTAAGACTCTGTCTCAAAAAAAAGAAAAGAAAGAAAATGCTTTCCTCATGGCATCAGGGATAGGGCAAGGGGACTCAGGTAGAGAATGCTTGAAAGGAAGCTTCTGGAAGATGCTAGTGGTGTCCCTACTTCCACACATCAGGCCTGGTTTCTAGAATCCCAAAAGTTGTTCGTGGAATGTATTACCAGCACCTTCTCATCTCTCATTTAGACATGTCGAGCACCACAAAGTAGGGTGGTTATTATTTCCATTTTATCAATAAGGAAACTGAAGCTCAGAGAGGTGAAGTGACTTGCCCAAGGTCACACAGTTGCTAAGTCACAGAGCCTGGATTCAGATTCAGGTCTGCCTGACAGGTGCAAGGCCCTGCTTACCCTTTCCTGGGCCCTACCTGCCAAGAGGAAGTCAGAAGACACCCCCCCCAATTCCTCCTCCCTTCCTGCTGGGCACCTTTGGTCTCCACCAGGGGGTACTCGGCCATGTCTGTGGAGGTCACAACCTTGACCGCCTCCTCCAGCGGCATGTCCTTGGCCAGTGTGGTGATGGTGCAGTTCATGAAGTGCTCCACGATCACCCGGTGGGAGCTGTGGGCAGAGGGGGTCTCACCTCAGGTCCTGGGAGTGGGTATCAGACTCCCAGCAGGCAGAGACACCCGGGGGAGCTTAGCTGGAACCAGGGGCCCATGACTCTCAAGTGTGGGCAGGGACTAAGAGATTCCTGAAATGAGCAACTCCCAGAACCCCACGATGAACAGGAGCCTGGAGCCCACGTCTGTAATGGCCCAGCACTAAACCTCCAGCCCCTGGCCCCATTCCCTCCAGACCAGCTCCACTTTGGTCTGTTTTATACAGCAGCCTTTCCATTTGAAGGGAAGTTAATATTGGGAAAGAAAAAAATCTTTCAAGTGAAAGCTGGCCAGGCACAGTGGCTCACAACTGTAATCCTAGCATTCTGGGAGGCTGTTCAAGACCAGCTTGAGCAAGGGTGAGATCTTGTC
>NW_003852404.1:7988432-8010548 GCF_000181295.1 Otolemur garnettii
CAGGCACAGTGGCTCACAACTGTAATCCTAGCATTCTGGGAGGCTGTTCAAGACCAGCTTGAGCAAGGGTGAGATCTTGTCTCTTTAAAAAACTAACCAGGGGTACATGTGAAATTTACTAATTGTAGAATATAAATGTCTTAACACAATAACTAAGAAAATGCCATGAAGGTTATGTTAACCAGTTTGATGAAAATATCTCAAATTATATATAAAACCAGCACATTGGCTCGGTGCCTGTGGCTCAAGTGGCTAAGGCGCCAGCCACATACACCTGAGCTGGTGGTTTCAAATCCAGCCAGGGCCCGCCAAACAACAATGATGGTTGCAACAAAAAAATAGCCGTGTGTTGTGGTAGGCACCTGTAGTCCCAGCTACTTGGGAGGCAGAGGCAGGAGAATCGCTTGAGCCCAGGTGTTAGAGGTTGCTGTGAGCTGTGATGTTACAGCACTCTACCCAGGGCGACAGCTTGAGGCTCTGTCTCAAAAATAAATAAGTAAATAAATAAATAAAACCAGCACATTGTACCCCATGATTGCATTAACATACACAGCTATGATTTAATAAAAATAAATAAATAAATAAACAGCCAGGCGTTGGGGCAGATGCTTATAGTCCCAGCTACTCAGGAGGCTGAGGCAAGGGGAATTCTCAAACCCAGAGTTTGAGGTTGCTGTGAGCTAAGACGCCACAGCACTCTACTCAGGGTACAGAATGAGACTCTGTCTCTAAATAAATAAATTGTGAAAACCAGCCTTTCCCTTCCCCAGGGAAAGGAGTAATTGCCCTCATTTCACAGATGGGAAAGCAGCTTTGGAGCAAAGTGGCAGCTGGCACATGTAGGGGCTGGGACCCATGAACTCTCAGAGTCTCTGTGCCCTGATTCTCTGGGGCCAGAAGCTGCTCTGGTCCCATCTGGTCACATGAGAACCTCAAAGCCTGTTTCCATTCTAGTGCCACTTCCAGCCCCCAATGCTCTAGTGAGGATAGCAGGAGTGGAGAGGAGGGAGGGGATCTCTAGATCTGGTGCTGACTCTCCATGTGACCTGGAGCAAAAAATAGCATCTCATCTGGCAAATGGGGTGATATCTGTCCTGCTGTGAAGACCAGCTGGAGACTAGTATGACATTGAGGAGGGGGCAAGGATGTGCCCAAGGTCACAAGTGGTGCCCAGGAGAGTGGAGACAGGCTATATGTCAGCCTCTACCACTGCCAAGATCAACTATGGTGGCATGTCTTTTTGGAGGGAGACTATCGCCCCATCAGGCAGCCCAAGGCCGGTGCTGCCCACCTAATCTTTCGACCCCGGATCCAGGGCAGATATGGCAACTTCTTGATGATGATGGTGCCGTCATAGAAGGAGGGCTGACAGCTCTGGGCAATGGCATTGGCTGCCAGCACTGCCATCAGCACAGGCAGTCCGTGCACAATTTGTCCAGTCAGCTCAAAGACCAGCAGTGCCGTGGAGATGGTGTGGGTCACCGCCCCTGAGAAGGCTGCAGCCCCTGTAGGATAGAACCGGCAGCGAGGCTCAGGTGGCCAGCCTCACTCCGGGGTCAATGCCGCATGGCTATGGCCAGAGGCCATCCCCTGGGCTTTGTGGGAAGCATCCCAATAGCTGGGCTTGGTGACAGGAGAGGGGAAAAAGAGGGGGGCTGGGCATAATATAGGATCCAATACAGCCATGGGGGGGCTCACAGGGTGGCCCAGTGACCACTCCAGAGCTACCAGTTGATCCCCCAAGTCCAGCTCAGCCCCATGATATTTGTCCATCAGTGGGCACCCAACCCACTCACCTGCCAGGGCGTATGCTCCAGGCACAATAGGATTAATGACTCCTCCAGCCACAAGACCCTCAGGGAAGGCAACAGAGAGGGCCTCCCCCAACAGGCGCCCAACGGCAGCTCCTGATCAGAGACTTAGAGTGAGGGGCTGACCTGGGCCCCTCCATGCCTGGGGACCATCAGCTGGACCACCCCGAGGAGGGAGAGGGTTGAACCAAGAGCCACGGCCATGCCCAGCAGCCCCAAGCCTCTCAGAGCCTCAGGACTCCAGACTCACCCCAGATAAATATGGGCAAGAAGTATCCGGCGGGAATGGGGATCGTGGTGGCCAAAACCAGCATCCAGAACTATGGGTGGTGGGAGCCCAGGGGGCAGAAGTGAGTGGTGACCAGGCAAGGCATGGACAAGAGGGGCAGGACAGGGGACAGAGGCGTTTCTAGAGGGAAAGAGGGTGCCAAGGCACATGCCCATTGCCAGAGTCTGGCATTAAGGAAGGGACGTCACCCTGATAAAGTGCCCACTGTGTGCTGAGCACGGAGCCAGGAGCTCTCCTTCCTTCTCTTTGTGGTGGAAATAGTCATTATTACCCCATTTGAAAGGTGAGGAAACCCAGGCTCAGAGAGCTCAAGCAACTTGCCTGGGACCACACAGCAGGTAAGGGGCAGATCCAGGAGGTGAGGCTATAGTTTCATACTATGTGCTATGGGGAGACAGTTCCCATCCGGACCAAAGCTGGCCTTACTCCCTGCTCATCCTCTGGTCCCCAGGTGCCCACCTTCATAACCAGGAAAAAGGCGAGGGTCCCAAAGATGGTGAACTGTGGGTGGTACCATTCGACCCACAGGTTCTGGGGGTTGAGCTCCTTGGGCCAGGGTGGGGAGGAGTTCCTGGTCATCAGTGCCCAGGAAGTGTTGTCAAACAGCGAGCGCAGATGTTCACCCATGGATAGCTGGGGCAGGGGTAGGTTGGAATCAGCAGGAGGGCGCTGAGCCTCAGGTTCCTAGCTGCCCCTCACTGCCTGACCTCACCTCAAATCTTACTCTGCTACCTCCCGGCTTGGGGCTCTGCCCTCCCTGAGCTGTGATTTCCTCATCTATAAAAGAAGCCCAGGCATCTCCCTTACGGGGTGTTGTAGAGATAAGTGAGATAATGCACAAAAGGGGGGCTCCCCTCTCCTGTCACCCCCTACTCAGTGCCCCTTACCCGAGAAGCTAAGAAGCGGCCCACTCCGGGCGGGTAGGTGATGGAGGCAAGGATCACGGCCGCCAGGGCGGAGTACAGAGGCTTGCTGTTGAAAGGGAAAAGCCCAGTGTTGGCCCTCCTCTTCCCCCACCCCATGGTGGGGAACTGGGCCTCGCCTGGGCAGGAGCAGGTCCCTCACCTTGGGTGTTGACACCAAGGCAAGAATTGGAGGCAGGAAGGGCAGGAGAGGGACATGGGCTCCAGGGCCTGGAACGTGGGAGTCAGCCCCACACTGCTGGGTGTCACTAGTGCCGGGCATGGGGGGAAAGCTTGGGGCAGGGGCAGGTTGGAGGGCATCAGGCTGGGGTGGGGTCATGTATCTAGGGGCAAAAGGAGGTCTGCCCAATGCCAGGGTCAGGGGGCAGACAAAGTTCGGAGAGGAGGTGGGCTGCTTAGGTGGGTGGGGCTCAGTGAAGTGATGTGATCTCAAGGCAGGGTGGGTCTTCAGTGAGAGGCTTGGCAGCCTGGTAAGGTGGGAGGGGCAGTGACTGTGGGGTGCTAGAGAGGAGGGCTAGCAATGAGGGCTGGGGGCTCCAGATGTAGGCTATGGGCTATGGGGTGGTTTGGGGGCTCAGTGGAAGAATGGGGCTCAGGCAGGGGTGTATAACATTGGGAGTCCAGAGGGGCTCCCTGAGAAGTCCCCAGCCCTGGCCCAGAGCTCACCTGGTGGCCAGCAGTTTGGAGAAGAAGCGATTGGTCTTGAGGAAGCCCAGGTAGGTTCTCTGGCAGAAGAGGTAAGCACAGCTCAGGATGCCACAGATGGCCCTGGGTGAGTGGAGTTGGTGAGTCCTGAGCCCGACCCCAGTGCCAGGGCAGTAGTCCAAGCCTGGGGGAGGCCCTGACTCACCCCAGTGCCACAAAAAAGAAAATCTCTGGCAGGTCGTAGGGAATGTCCACTGGGAAATCAGTCTTAAAGAGGCAGGTGATGGTCTCTGGGAAAGGAGGGAAGAGGGGAGCAGAGATGGGACCCCTACCCCATAGACCAAGGCCCAGATTAACAAGCAGGGGAGGAAGTGGGGCCAGGTCTGGGTATTTAAGGCCCTCCACACCCCCTGCCCTCAGGTCTCCTCACCCCATCTTCATGCCCAGTATAGGTCAGCTCCTTCCCATGCTTCTTGAAGGTGGTGGAAAGGGGAGGTGGCAGCAGAGGGGAGGCGAAAGGGGCAGGGGAAAGGAAGGGGAGGCAAGGAGAGAAAAGGGGAAACACCAGGGGTGGGGCAGCCCCATGGGGCTCACCTTCCTCGCTGTTGAAGACTGACAGGAGCCTGAATGTGAAAGCCCCACAGGTGGCAGCGAAGAAGCCCCTCCAGTAATCCCAGACAGAGAAGTGGGAAGACATGACCTCGATGCTGAACAGGACGCCTGGGGCAACACTGAGCTCAGGCACCTGCTCCACCATTCCTGGCTGCAGGGCCCCCAGTGTTCCCTCCTTCTTGACCCTCTGTCCTGAAGCCCCACAGCCTGCACAGACAGGAGTGGAGAGCCCGAGCCCAGGTGGGGAGGTGCAAATGGAGGGCTGTGAAGGAGAGCCTCAGGGTACAGGGGTGTATGAGAGAGGGTCTCACCACTGAAGGGTGCTGCGAAGACTGTGCTCACGCCTACTGCCGCCCCTGCCACCAGCATTTCATTTTGCTTGCTCTTGTTCTGGGGGGATAGGAGTCCCGGGCTCAGAGTCAGCCCTCTGAGCTGTGCTTACCTCTTCTGTCCCTTCCTGCTTCCCGTTCCTCCATGGGAGCCCTCCCAGAGCCCCTTACCCCAGACTCCCCGATGGTCGCGGTGCGCACACGGCCCAGGTAGGCAGCAATCATCACAGCCAGGTGCACGAAGGGGCCCTGCAGAGGTGACGTGTGGGCACAGGGCACAGGGACACCCCCAGGGGCCCCTCGTGAGGGTACCAGAGACAGCATGGCTTCCTCTCCACCTCCATCTCCCCAACCTCCAGGGATGTCCTGAGTTGGCTTTTGTCACACTCTGGGGACTTGGCTTTTATCTTTCCCCAAGTCTGAGCTCTCTGAAGGCAGGGACTGGCTTGGGTCTCCTCCAAGCCTGTTTTGGTGGGCAAGGGGAGCCCAAGAGGGAAAGAGGGGGAGGGGGCCGGTTGGGATTGGAGGGGGTGCCCTCACGCCTGCCCGTACCACTTTGCCCAGGAAGATGGTGCTGCCAGCGGCCAGGGTGCAGCAGAGGCCCACCACCTTGGCCCCGAAGTTCTTGATATCCAGGTAGTCTTCCAAGACTATACCTGACAAGATGACCTTCAGCTCTGGGATCCCAGAACCTTGGCAGGGGCAGGTAGAAACAAAATGGAGACAGTCTCTGGATTAAAACTCTTAACACTCTACCCCCTACCCTGCACAGTATTTTCATGCTATGATCTGATAGATCAGCGGTTCTCAACCTGTGGGTCACGACCCCTAAGACCATCAGAAAACACATCCTGCATATCTGATATTTACATTATGATTCATAATAGTATCAAAATTACAGTTATGAAGTAGCAACGAAAATAATTTTACGGTTAGGGGTCACCACAACATGAGAAACTGTATTAAAGGGTCATGGCATTAGGAAGGTTGAGAACCACTGTGCTAGATCCTCCAAAACCCTCTGATGCTGGGATTCTGATGAGGAAACTGAGCTGTCTGTGTTCATCGAGCTGGGCCTGGCAGACAGCTCCGGCGGGGTGGGAGAACCCTGAATAAAGTCTCAGGCACCACTGGACACAGTCCTGGAGCTCCCAGGTGCTGGCCTGGGGCTGGAGGCAGAGCTGAGAAGACTGGGGGACTGGGCCCCCTCTGCTCATCCCTCCCCCTGCGGTGGAACCTTCCCGAGTCCTTCTCCCCTGGCCTGGCCCAGAGGGGTCCCTTGGAAATCAGGCAGATAAATAGTCCACACCTGGCCTTTCTGCTGTGGGACTTGGACAAGTGACATGACTCTTGTTTTTCTTTATTTTTCTCTCTCTCTCTTTTTTTTTTTTAGACAAAGACTCACGTTATCACCCTCAGTAGAGTACCGTGGTGTCACAGCTCATAGCAATCTCCAACTTTTTGGCTTAAGTGATTCCCTTGCCTCACCCTCCCAAGTAGCTGGGATATTGGTGCCCACCATAACGGCTGGCTATTTTTTGTTGCAGTTGTCACTGCTGTTTTAGCTGGCTGGGGCCGGGTTCAAACCCACCAGCCTCGGTGTATGTGGTCAGTGACCTACCCACTGAGCTACAGGTGCTGCCCTCTTCTCTTTCTTTTGTTTTTGTTTCTTTTCACTGCGCTACCCTGTGTAAAGTACTGTGCCATCCTAGCTCACAGCAACCTCAAACTCCTGGGCTCAAGAGATCCTCTTGCCTCAGCCTTCTGTGTAGCTAGGACTACAGGCACCTGCCATAATGCCTGGCTATTTATAGTAGAGACAGGTCTCAATCTTGTTCAGGCTGGTATCAAACTCCTGAACTCAAGCAATCCACCTGTCTCAGCCTCCCAGAGTGCTAGGATTATAGGTGTGAACCACTGCACCTGGCTCCTTTTTCTTTTCTTTTTTTTAGAGATGAGGTCTTGAAGTACCAGTCCTCTCGCAGGCTGGTCTTGAACTCCTAGCCTCAAGTGATCCTGCTGCCTTGGACTCCCAAAACACTCATATTCCAGGTGTGAGCTACCTCACTCAGCCTTGACATGACTCTTCTGAGCCTGCTTCTCCAGCTATGAAATGGGGCTGGCTGCCTCCCGTCTTCCCCCATCAGAAGCACCACAGGGTATAGAAAGGTTTTAGCCAGTGGGGACTGGCGTGACAACTGTGGACTCACCTCCAGAGAAGGGTGTGATGCTCTGGGAAAAGCCCGAGGAGAAGGAGACGAGGGCCACAGGGTACACGGTCCAGGAGAGATACCGGAGCAGGTGGCTGTCCCCGATCTCCCGGTATAGCCAATTATGTGCTGTGGACAGCCAGGTTTCAGGGAGCCATCCAGAGATTCTGAAGCCCTCAGAGCCAGACACTAGGAAATGGAGGCTCAGAGAAGGGAGGCCCAGGGCCATCCACTGAGTGGCAGACCCTCCAGAAGAGGCAGGATCACAACCCTAGGTCCACACCCCAATTTTGCCACTTCCTAGCTGAGTGACCTTGGGCAAGCAGCTCAAGCTCTCTGAGCCTCTGTTTTCTCATCTGTCAAATGGGCGAGTGATAAAATCTCCTTTTCAGGGTGGCTAAAGGAGACCTACTGAGAACTAAAAGAGACAGGGTGTGGACCATCGGAGAGCATGATAGGTCCTCCTTACGGCAGCTACGAGTCTCCCGAAAAAGCGTCTTAGTCTTTCCTGTGTCACACTCTCCTCCAGGGAGGCCTCAGGGTGGAGATAGGGAAAGCTCTATGTTTGGGGGTCTAGTCAAGTGCCCCCCCACTCCACTCCATGGTAACTGAGCTGAGAGCAAGGAGGGAGGGAATGGAAAGGAATGGGGTGGCATGAAGAGGGGCAGGGAGCTCAGAGGAGGAAGTGCTCTTGGGAAAATTCTGGCCTTTCTCCCTGTACAGATGAGGAGACTGAGGCCCAGAGAGGGGCAGGAGCCTGCCCAGGGTCACACAGCAAGTCAGGAGGCAAGCCAGGGCCAGAGCCCTCCCCAATGCCTGCTGCACCTGGAGGTCCATCTGGCATCCCCAAGAGTATGCCTGAAGTCCCCTGGTCCAGAGCTGGGCATTCGTGCCAGGGTTACCTTGGACCACACGCTCGACGATGAAGTTCATGGCATAGCTGATCAGGGCCATGAGCACCCCCAGGGTCATCAGGAAGTACCAGTCCTCACCCACACTGAATAGCTTCTGCTTCAGCCACTCGAGGCCACCTGGGATGGGAGCATTGGGGCCACAGTTCAGGCCGGGGCAAGGAGGGCTGGGATGTGGTGGGGCTGGGGCCAGGTGGAGGAGTCTAGGGCAGTCTAGAGTGGGCTCTGCCTCACATGAGGGGCTGAGCGGGATTAGTGGCAGTGACGGTGGTAGTGCAGGGGTGCTAGGCCTGCTGCCCCTACTACAAGGCCTTCTGCCTTTCCACCCCTGCCCATATTTGGGGGCTTACAGTAGACAATCAGGGATCGGGGCTTGTGGGGGAGGCTGGCAGCTACAGCTTTCACCAGCGTCTCAGCAGCGTCCTCAGCTCAGAGAGCATAAGGGCTTAGCCTGGCTCCTGTGTGTTCCCAGGGCCTGTAGTGCTAACTCTCCTAGGAGCCCCCAGCAATGCCCCAGCCTCTTCCTGCCGGCCTAGCCTGGGAACTGGCCCTCCTGGCTGTGGGCATCAGCTCCTGGGGCTGCACTAAGTCTCCTTCTGGGGTCCTTGCCTTCTCTGCCCCTTAGCTAAGGGGACAGTCAGGTCTCAAAGTCAACAATGCACATGAGGCTCCAAGGAAAGGTCCACAGTCACCCCAGCCACTTACTGGGGCCCCAGCTGTCCTGGTGGCTGACCCTCAGGGCCTCTCACTGGCACAGGCAGGTGAGGGTAGAGCCCTGGGTAGCGGGTGGGGGCAGTGTCCAGGCCTTGGGCTATATCTCTCCAAAGGCAAAGTGCAGACCCATGGCCCATCTCACCCACAGACAGAAGGACAGACAGAACCTTTCCCTCCCTGACACCCCAAAAACTTGGCAGCCATGTCTGAGGACAAATGAAAGGAAGAAGTGGGGGCTGTGGGACCTGGGCAGGGGGAATGTCCTGGGGAGGTCTTCCATGGGGAGAGAAGGGAACCAGGCTCTCACCTCGGATGCCCCGGCGGATGCGGGGACAGGGGCCCCACAGCTCCTGCAGAGTCACGGGGTTCCCCGAGGAGCCTTCACGAAGGCCCACCAGCTCCTCCATCAGGTCCCTAGGTGGGGGGCAGACAGAGGGATGGGCCCTGTCCCTCATCCCCCAATATTCTCCCAAACAAAAAGGAAAGGCAGTGTCTTCCTCTGCATATGTGTGAGGTTATCAGGAGGACATGTAAGACTGGGTGTGCCTTCATCCCTGGGGTCTGTCACCAAGGGTGTACGCCTGTGTATGTCAAGGTGTGGGGAGAAGTGGCATGGGGGTTTCCAGGTGTCCCTTTCCCTGTGTCCAGCTGCAGGTTGGGTACAGGAAGGATCGCATGCCTTTCTGAGGCCACTGCTCCCGCCCTTCTGGGATGCTGGCTATTCCCACTGCTCAGAACAGTCTCTTTGCCCAGGGCTGTCACTCTCATTGCAGGATCCCCATAGATGACTCTGCCTCCCTGGGCCTGAGCACCCTCGCCCTACAGCTCAGGCCTGAGAGGCAGGAAAAACCCCAGGCCCAGAAGGAGGCCCCCTTTCCCTTGAGTGAAGTGCTGGTTCTTGCCCTCCCCACCTCTCCCCTGCTGACCCTGACGCTGGAAGGCCCGTGCCCCCAGCTCTGCACCCAGCAGCTCCTTACCGAAGGCCCGTGCCCCCAGCTCTGCACCCAGCAGCTCCTTACCGGTGGGTCTGCCCTGCTGTCCCGGCGGCTGGCCCTCCTCTAACAGAGCCTCCTTGGCCTCTAGCGCCTCAGCACCTGCTGACCCTGACGCTGGAAGGCCCGTGCCCCCAGCTCTGCACCCAGCAGCTCCTTACGGAAGGCCCGTGCCCCCAGCTCTGCACCCAGCAGCTCCTTACCGAAGGCCCGTGCCCCCAGCTCTGCACCCAGCAGCTCCTCACCTGTGGGTCTGCCCTGCTGTCCCGGCGGCTGGCCCTCCTCTAACAGAGCCTCCTTGGCCTCTAGCGCCTCAGCACCTGGACAGGTGTGTGCTCCACCAATCAACGCCCCGCCCACCCCCCTGCCCTGGTCTGGGGTTTACTGTGGCCATTAGGAATGTCCTTGACAAACCAGCCAGAACTGCCCAGGCCACAGCAGTGCAGGACAGAGCTGCCAAGAGGGAGGGGGAGCAGGGCTTCCCCCGCCTGCCACAGCTGGCAGAGGGGTGCCAATGGCTCCTGGGCGAGGGGCCTGGGATGGGGAGCTCGTCCACACAGCAGGACAGTGAGGGACCATCTCCTGGGGCTGAAGCTCAGAGAGCGGGGTTCTCAGAGTAGGACACTGAGGGGCTTGAAAAAGCAGAGAAGGGAGAAGGAGGAGGCTGGACAGAGTAGGAGGAAGCACCTGGGCACAGGTGAGGGGGGGCTGCTGGGACTGCACCTCTCCGCCCATGTGCCAGGCACAACACCAGCCCTCCCTAAAATTACCGTGAGTGCTCACAGAAACCCAGTGAGGTGGACTGAGTTATCCCATTTTAAAGAAATGACAGGATCGGTGCCCGTAGCTCGGTGGTTAGGGCACTAGCCACATGCACTGAGGGTGGAGGGTTTGAACCCGGCCAGGGCCTGCTCAACAACAATGACAGCTACAACAAAACACAGCTGCACATTGGGCGGCGCCTATGGCTTAGTGGGTGGGGTGCCGGCCCCATATACCAAGGGTGGCTAGTTCGAACCCAGCCTCGGTCAAACTGCAACAAAAAATTAGCAGGGTGTTGTGGCAGGTGCCTGTAGTCCCAGCTACTCGGGAGACTGAGGCAAGAGAATCGCCTAAGCCCAAGAGTTTGAGGTTGCTGTGAGCTGTGATGACACGATAGTGTACCAAGGGCAACAAAGTGAGGCTCTGTCTCTTTAAAAAAAACAATAGCCCGGGATTGTGGTGGACACCTGTTGTCCCAGCTACTTGGGAGGCTGAGGCAAGAGAATCACTTAAGCCCAAGAGTTTGAGGTTGCTGTGAGCTGTGACATCACAGCACTTGGCACTCTACTGAGGGTGACATAGTGAGAAAAACAAAGGAAAGAAAGGAAAGAAGAAACGACATCTCAGTGAGATGAGGCTGCTTGTCCAAGATCCCAGAGGGCCGTGCTGTACTCCATGGTCCTGCCTTGATGGCCCGTGATCTTGTCCAGCTGGGGAGGTCAGCAAGCTGGAGCAAGGCCATGGCCTATAGCAGGAGGCCTCTGAGGCCTGGAGAAGGACTAGACTTGATTATTGTGTCCAGACTCTCCGGTCTCAGAAATTCAACTCGATTCTCAAACCACAGCGTCCAAGGAGCAGCAGCTCTGGCAGGGGGCTTCTCTGTAAATGCCCCAGTCTTTGTCCCAGTCCAACAGAGGGCATCGGCATGGTATACAGGGACATAGCAAGGAAACAAGCACAGGTTTTGTGTCAGCCACATGCCAGGAGCTTTGCAGCTACAATTCCTTTCCTCCTCCCCTAACTCTGTGAGTTGGGGATAGCATCACCACTTTGTAGATGATGCAAGAGGATCAGAGAAGTGCAGTTACTCACCATAGTCACACAGCAGAGGCTGAACTCAGACCTAGACTGTGCGTCTCTTCTTCCACCAGAAGCTCCTCTAGCTCCTGAGGAGGGCAATGGTTTGGGCACAAAGTAGCTTTGTGTCCAGCGACATTTTTGGAAGATTTGGGCAAGAGACCTGGGCTGGGCACCCATAGCTCAGTGATTAGGGCACCAGCTGATGGGTTCAAACTCAGCCCTGGCCTGCTAAACAAACAAACAAAAAATAGCTGGACATTGGGGCACTCAAAGAGTAGGGTGCTGGCCCCATATACCAGAGGTGGTGGGTTCAAACCTGGCCCTGGCCAAAAAAAATCGCTGGGTGTTGTGGTGGGCACCTGTAGTCGCAGCTACTAGAAGCAAGAGAATTGCTTGAGCCCAAGAGTTTAAAGTTTCTATGAGCTATGACACCACAGCACTCTACCAAGGGCGACATAGTAAGACTCTCCAAGCCATGTCAATTTAAAATGGGAGCAGGTATGTGGGTGTGGTGGGCAGTAGGATTGGAGTTTACTGGTCTGTGCGGACCTGGGGCCACCTTTCCTTGGCCACCCTGACCTGTTGACTGTGCACAGTAACAGGATAACTGTCTGCCCTGTGTACACCCCAAACACCAGTCTCAGTCTCTGGTCTCTGAGAGCTGCCGGCTTTAGTCCCACCCTCCCTATGCTCCTTGGCCCATAAGCACCAGAATATGGACAAAAGGACAGCAAAGGGCACAGTGCCCAGGCAAGTCTCTTCCAAAGCCACCTCCCCCATGTGCCAGCCCCCAATTTCACCCCACGTCAAGCACCGGGCGGCAGTGGGGGTGGCTTAGTAGGGGGACAGCAGGTTTGAAGCCCGAGCAGCTCTGCCACCACTAACTCCCTCACCACCTGGACCCTCCGCTTCCTCTTCCGTCCAGGACCAGGGCCTGTCTCTACTCCATTCATCACTGAGTCCTTCAGAGCCTAGGACAGTGGCCAGCACAGAGCAGGTGTTCGGTAAGTATCTGCTGGGTGATGGGTGGTTTCCGGACACTGGCCTGTGAGCTGCCTCTGTGGGGGAACCGATGGGAACAGATTACAGGCCGCTTCCCCAGACCCTAAATCAGAGTCTTGGGGTGCAGAGGGAAGCGTCTATGTTTGTTACAAAGCTCCCCTGCGTGACTGGGATTCAAGGGATCGAATCCCCTTTGAAGCCCCTTGTGTCCCTGTTTTGCACAGGGAAAGACATGCCTAGAGACAGGGGAATGGCCTCAGTGACTTTTCAAGGTCCCTCCAGTAAAGCTGGAGGACGCAGTCTTTGTGTGGGTGATGCCTCAGGAATGGGGGGAAGGAGGAGGAGGAATGGTGGGCGGAGGTGGGTAATGGGATCTGACACCCAGGAGCAGTGACTCAGGCCCTGAGCACCATGACAGTGTGTCTGCATTTAGCCACTGGCTCCTATTTCCCTGGCAAGCGGCAGGCTTCTGGGCCCCCCACCCTGCCCCCACCCTTGCTCCAGCTCACCTTAGTGTTGGTGACTTCCCAGTTAGCCCTAGAACCCCCTCTGCCAGGATGGGGGACACAGACCCAGACCCAGCAGGAATCTCCAGCAGAGGTGACAGACCCTCTTGTCCCAGCACCAGCCTGGTCCCTAGATGTCCCCTGTACCCTGCCCAGCCTCCACTTCACATAGAACCAGCACCACTAATACCCCTATAGGCAGAGACCCCCTGAAGATGAAGCTCTAGACTGACTTCTGTGGGGGCCACATACAAGAGAAACAGTCCCCACTTCCCCAGTCTAATGCAGAGACAGGTGAACCTCTGTCCCAGGGAAGCTGCCAGTAGGGTAGGGGAGAGGGGACACAGCAGAGAGTCACAGAACACAGAAGGCCATGCTGCCCTACTAGGGGCTGGGGGTGGGCAAGGATAGCCAGTGCTGTGGGCCTCTGGGGTGGGGGCTGTGTGAGTGGGAGCAATCAGAGAGGCTTCCCCGGGGGAGGGAACTGGCACTGGTCCAGGCAGAAAGAGCAGGAGCTACAGGACAGTGGAAGTCCCACATTGCAACCTGGGCAGGGTAGGGGACCTGCTGCCTTCCAGAAAGGTCTTCCCCTAGCATCTGCTATGGTCCAGCACAATGTTATTCCTGGCCCTGCAGACCAGGGAGTGTCCGAGGGGGGCTTCTCATGTCCTTCCAGGCGTTCTGTCTCCACAAGTCATCCTGGCCTCTGGGAAGGTTTGGATCTAACACATCTGGGTTCGAATCCCAGCTCTGCTGCTTACACAAGGGCCAGACCCCCTTCTTCAAGGCTCCACTTCCCTGTCTATAAAATGGGAATGACGTTGGCTCCTTCCCAGCTGTGTGGGGGATCAAAAGGGGCCATGCTGCATAGCTCACAGCCAGGAGCCTGTGCACAGAAGGCATTGCAGTAGTCAGGGCTGGAATCATTGTCTTCTGGGGTCCTCCTCCTCTAACTGGAGTCCCGTCTGCTGGGGGCGAGGCATCTCCTCTGAGGAGGTCAAGCAGACAGGTGCTGGGAACATAACCTAGATCTTTGCAGACAGTTACTATCTCCCTCCCCCTGCCTGATTCTGGGCCCAACCCCCAGCTTTCTCCTCTTGGGACCCTTAAATGTTCTGAGAATCAGTGGGGAAGCATCACCAAGGAATCCGGGTCCCCTCGGGAGTTGGCAGGGGGACAGATGCACATTCTCACCCCCCTCCAGAGCCGTCTCATCCATTCCTTAGAGATGGGCTGTAAACATTCTCTGCCCCAAGGGAAGGAGCCCCTGGCTTCACATGGCAGTGGGGGAGGTGAGAAGGGGGCTCCACCTCCCCCTGTCTTCAAGGAGGCACAGACCTTAGAGAACCTGAGGGGCAGGCACAGTCCATAGAAAGCCCCCAGGCCCATGAGACAGACAGAAGACACGAGGAACACCAAACCCACAGGTCGTGGGGCCAGCTTGGGAGTCGGATTGGGCGGCAAGGGAACGGAATCCAGCCCTCTGCTCTGTGGCGTGGAGGCCCCTGGGGCTGCAGTGATCGGCCTGGAATGCCAGGCCCTGAGCTCAGCCCTCCCGGCCTGCATGCGTGCTGTGTGTGTCGGGCTGTCAGCAGGGCCGGCTCACCGGAGAAGATTTCCAGCCCCCTCTGGGCCACGGAGAGGCCTAAATTTAGCTAGTAGACAAGGGGCTGGCCTTGAGCCCAGGGAGAGACGGGCCTTATAAAGGGCCGGCAGTCGGGGCCCGGCATGCTCCCCCAGAGGCCTGTGCCCACACCCCTCTCCTGTTCAGCCCCTGCCCGCCTGGACAGGGCCGGCGCCTGCCCGCGGATGAGCCACAGGACTTCCTCCACCTTCAGAGCGGAGAGAAGTTTCCATTCCTCCTCCTCCTCCTCTTCTTCCTCCTCGTCCTCCGCCTCCCGAGCCCTCCCGACCCAGGACCCACCCATGGAGAAGTCCTTGAGCATGTTTTCAGAGGATTTTGGCAGCTTCATGCGGCCCCACTCAGAGCCTCTGACCTTCCCAGGCAAGTTCTAGGGGCTCAATGGGAGGGGAGATGTCCAGGTAGGGGACATCTACTCCAGGGCGCCACCAAGCGCACTGTGGCTGCTGATCTGCCAGGAACAGGTGCTGCATAGCTCACAGCTGCATCTGGTGGCCAAGACAGATGTGGCCACAGGGACAGATGTACCCATGAAAACAGGCGGTCCTCTAAGGAACAGATGTGACCCCAGGGACTCACATGGCTCCAATGGCCTGGCCCTAGCTGGAGCCCTGGAGGTCTGGATGGGGTTGGCGGGTGAGGCAGCCCCCAGCCTCCAGGCCGGTGTGGCATTCCTATAGACTGCCAGGTACACACACAGCCCACACCTGTGTTGGGTCGGGCCCCATCCCCACTGAGGAAAGGTAGGTTGCAAGAGTGAGGAGGGGCTTAGGAGCCAAGGAGGAGGGAAGGCCAGGAGGAGCCACCCCCTTGCCCCAGGAGAAGGAGCCAGAAACTCAGGTTCTAGATACCAGCACTGCCCCATGCCCCACTGACAGCAGCCCTCCCCACAGCCCGCCCTGCAGGGCCTGGCAATATCAAGACCCTGGGAGACGCCTATGAGTTTGTGGTGGATGTGAGAGACTTCTCACCTGAAGACATCATCGTTACCACCTCCAACAACCAAATAGAGGTGCGGGCTGAGAAGGTGAGCCTGGCCCTGCTCCACCCCTGGATCCCCAAATCCGCCCTGTACTTTCTGCCTAGTCCACCTCCTGCCTGTGTCCCCCACTCCCACCTCCCATCCTGGGCCCCCAGACCCTGGCCAGTGTCCCTTCCCCACCCAAACTCCCCTGGGGCAAACCACAGGCCTTGCCCCCTGTAGGTCACAGGCCAGAGGACTCCACTGCCTATCTCTGCCCCAAGGTACCCAGGGCAGCCGAGGGAGCCTCTAGGGAACGCAAGAGGGCTCGAGGGATGTGAGCAGAGAAGGACCTGAGGGGGCGGTCTGAGGGTGTAGATGCCCAGAGGGAGATGGTGATGGCATCAAGAGGACAGCTCTTTTGGCAGCCTGTGGGGGGATGTGGGTAGGAGAGGGACTCACCTGGTCAGCATCAGGGAGTCTCCCCCCAGGACATCCCTCTAGCCCTCTCCCATTTCCAAGCCTGAATTAGGCCCCTGTAGTTTAAGGTCATGTTCCCTCCACCCATGGGTTTCAGGGTCACTGGGTCCCTAGGGTCTCTGAGTCTGAGCTCCCAGGAGTCACTGTGGCCACCACTCCAGAGAAGGTATGACCAGCCCTGAGCGGGGGTGCTGCTCCAGGCAGGCAAAAGCTGTAGCTCCCCAGGAGAGAAGAGGCTCTGCCCGAGGCTCTTCCTGAGCCTCCACGGACCAGCTTCAGCCTGAGCACGAGAGGGCAGACTCCTGGGCCTCTCTGCCAGGGGTGCCAAGGGCTGTGGGCACCAGGACCAGTGGGCAGCACGTGCCAGGCCTGCCATCCCCGACAGTGACTCAGCGGCTCCAAAGGCCTCTGGACACTATGTGCTAGCTGTGTTGTGGGGGAGGGGCTGGTGGGTGGACACCAATGTGTCTGGGTATCCAGAGGGCATGGCTTTCCCCTGTGTCATCTTCTCCTGCCTTGCTCGGGAGCCCCAGTGCCACTGCCAGGGAGCGTCCTCCCTCCCTGAGTCCCACTCTTCATCTAGCCCCTTGCCTGACCCGGTGCCCCTGTCCTGTTGGGCACAGTCTGTGGCCTGTGGCCATCACCACCCTGGGCAGGCCCTCCGCATCCAAAAGCAGAGTCCCTTAGCGTGTGAGGCCCAGCCAAGAGAGAGTGGGCTCTGGCTTATTATAAGCAGGGTGGGATGGGAAGCAGCTTGCCCTGACCTGTCACCCCTTCTCCAGCTGGCAGCTGATGGCACAGTCATGAACACCTTTGCTCACAAGTGCCAGCTGCCAGAGGATGTGGACCCAACATCAGTGACCTCGGCTCTGCGGGAAGACGGCAGTCTCACCATCCGGGCGCGACGTCACCCACACACAGAGCATGTCCAGCAGACCTTCAGGACAGAGATCAAAATCTGAGGACCTCCCCTTCGCCTGCCCTCCTCCATGCCCCTCTGGCTGCCAGAAAATTCTACTTAACCCCTTCCCACATCTTTCAGGTGTTCCAGCCCTTATGCCCCCCTCCCAGGCCCCAGGTGGGTCAGCCCCCAAACTAGGGCCCTCCACTCTGCCCAGGGTAGGCCAAGGACCCCCTGGCCTCACCTGTAGTGCCCCAATTTCAGATATGATTTTTCTCACTGAATCCAGAATAGAGAGTTCAGGTCTGGGAAGGGAGATCCCCAAGAACCCATGTGGGGGGAGGGGGGGACAAGCAGGGCATCAGGGAAAATGATCTGCAGGACAGACAGACAAACAAGTCCTTTGATCTCTGTAGTCTCTGCAAGGCAGTGGCAGGGGGAACCAGGGACCTGGGACCCCCTTGGCCAAGGGGAGCAAGAGAGGCAGAGGAAGGTCACAGGCAGAGAGGTGCCTAGCTAAGTGGAACTGCCCAAGGGCTCAGGAAGGCCAGGAGACAGCCATGACAGTAACTCCCCTTCCGCCAGTCTCCAAGCCCCAAACCAGTTGGCAGGCTGCCTGCCCGCCCTGTGACCCCAGCCAGCCGGCCAGGGTTGGCCACACCGAATCAGTGTATAAATGGGGTTTTTCCAATACAGCCTGTTCATGAGAAACCGTGTGAAACTCCTGCTGTGTGTTACCTGCTGGTGCCTCCAGGGCAGGACAAGGATGAGGCTGGTCCTGCTCCACCACCCACCTACAGGCTGGGGCTCCTGGGGCTGCTTCCACTGCGGACAGGCTCACCCAACAGAGGTGGGAGTGAGAGTATGGATGGGGCTCTGGGTCTTCAAGGTTGGACCCCAGCTTCTTGCAACCTTCTTCTCTGGGCATCACCTCCCTGTCCTTTTGAATCTACGGGCTTAGCGTGTATATAACACACACACACACAGCATTACCATTGGTTGAGGCCAAATACACACATCCTAAAATCAAATTTACAATCTCCATTTTCTTTCTTTCTTCTTCTTCTTTTTTTTTTTCTTGGCCAGGGCTGGGTGTAAACCCGCCACCTCCGGCATATGGGTCTAGCGCCCCACTCCTTTGAGCCACAGGTGATGCCCTACAATCTCCATTTTCATCAATGAGGAAACTAAGTCATGGAGTGCCTGATTTTGTCATTGAAGGTTGGATGTCAACATTTGTCAACCCAGATGTCAACAGCTGTTCTCAACCCCCTGCTGCTGGGCGGAGGACTCTCTCCCCTCACTCTCTGCTTCTCTAGGGCTGTGCACCCTGCCCTGCAGCTTCCTACAGGGGATGGGGAAAATCCTTTCAAAAGCCCCTAAGCCCATCCCCTCCTGGTCCCCAACCCAGAGCAGGGACCTCTCACAAGCCTCAACCCTGAAGACCACCTGCTGTCCCCATTGACCAGCTCAGCCTTCCAGTACAGAAGGAGTGAGGGGAAGGGGTGGTTCACAGTAGACTGGGTCCCCCTGCAAGTGGCAGGGCCAGCCTCCGCCCTCTGCGCTGTAGGATGACCTCTCACTCCTGCCGCTGTAGGGCCCTTGGGGAGAGGGACCTTGGGACAGCCTCAGCACTGGGATCTGGACACACAATAAAGGACCCTCTCACAGACTTCTGGAGGTCACCTGCCTGCAGTTCTCAAACTCGGGAGAGGGCTAGAGTCAGCAAACTCACCTTCTTTGAGATCTGGGGGAGGGGTGATAGTTCAAGTTAAAGCTTAAGACTTTACGGAAAATGTGGGTGTCCTTGGGCTCTTTGGTGAGCTCCCCAGGCCCACATGAGCAGGAACCCCAAGATGATTTCTGTGTAGCCCCTGAAGCACACTCTCTTCCAGCTGCCTGCCCCTTCCTTCCCCTTTTATTCATTCTTTCATCCAAGAAAGACACAGCGTCCTTCCACTATGTGCCTGGCACTGTGCCAAGCACTGCAGGGACCCAAAGGTGCGCCAGGTCGTCTGCCCTCTTGAAGCCCATCTTGATGCGGACTCTGAGGCCCAGAGAGGCTGCCTGACTGGCTCAGGGTCACACAGGACTGGGGGAGAACCACTGGGAAACTGGGTGCGCGCGTGGGAAGGGGAGGTAAGGTCTGCGACTGTGCTGGCTGGTTCAGGGAGCCTAGGAGGCTCTCTGGTGAGACCTCCACCCCGCCCTGCCCCCCCCAAGAGCGCTCCCCAGGGCGGCTTCGGCTGGCTGCTGTCAGGAGGAGGGGGGCGGCCAAGAGGGGGTGCGGTATTTCCAGCTTCGGTGACTCACTGATTCCACTGGGCTATTTGCAGCCCCGACATTCATCAGCGCAAGGTTGGGGGGAAGGGACTAGCTTCGTGTCCCGCGCCCCTGACCGGGGCAGGCTCATGTTGGCGCCCCTAGCCCAGCGAGACCCTTACCTGGCCAGCCTGCCCACGGAGCTGGGCCGTGGGCAGACGGGGCTGGGAAGGAGCAGCTTCCCGGTGTGGCTGACCACCCCCATATCCAGTAGCCTCCTCCCCGGCTGCCAGTTTGAGGGGAATGAGGGTTGCTGGAATCAGAGCACACTGGGTCTGAGAGAGTCCAAGGTGACCCGGCAGGAGGGGAGGGCGGGAGGTGGGGACCGCCGCTGGTCTTTCATTGGCTCCGCCCCCCCGGGGGCAGGGGCAGACAGAGGCTCTTTGTCTCCCAGAGTCCACAGCCCTCTTCTCCCCGCTAAATATAGGCCTGGCTACCAGCCCTCGTCCCGCCCTCACCCGGGAAAAGTAATTATAGCAGCTCCATTCATGAGCGCCTAGCGTGTGCCAGGTGCACGCGCATCCCCACGCGATAGTCCCGCAAGGTAGGAGCTGTTACTGTCATTGTACCGGGAAGGACATGGAGGTTCAGAGCAGTCAAGCAGCTGGCCCAAGGTCATCCAGCTTGGCAGTGGCACAGTTGGGATATGAATCCTTGCTGTGGCTGTGGAAGGACTTCTAGTGGGTTAGCACCGCTCGGTTCCCACCCCTGCAGCCCCCACAGGGAAAGGAGACTCCCACATCTGAGAGCTTTTGGGGATGGGCCTGGGCAAGAGACAGAAATTGAAAAGATGCAGATCCTGCAGATTACAGATTTCTGGAAACTTTGGAGATCATACCACCAGACTAAGTAAAAACTTCCAGAATGCTAATAAAATACTGATGTGTTGGCTGGGTGCAGTGGCTCATGCCTGTAATCCCAGCACTCTGGGAGACCGAGGCAGGTGGACTGCTGGAGCTCACAAGTTCGAGACCAACCTGAGCAAAAGCAAGACCCCCCATCTCTACTAAAAATAGAGAAACCTAGGCAAGAGGATCGCTGGAGCCCAAAAGTTGGAGGTTGCTGCTACCACTCCACGGCACTGTACCCAAGACAACAGCTTGACACTCTGTCTCAAACAAAACAAAACACTGATGTGTTCATGAATTGTTAACCCATCATCAAGCAGAACAAAATTAACCACAGGGACCAAACGGATGGAGGACTGAAATGATTTTTGTGACTTTTTGTTTGAAACATTGCTGATTCTTTTTGTATTTTGTTTTCTAAAACTGAGAAAACTATTTTTCTTTGGAGCTATTTGTGGTTAATAGCAATGGGGTAAAAGATACCTTTGTGAGCAAAATGGAAAATCTCCCTTTCTCTCTACCTCAGTGGTTCTCAACCTTCCTAATGCCACGGCCCTTTAATACAGTTCCTATGGGTTGAGAACCTCTGCTCTACCAGATTACCTCAAAATTTGGAAACTCTTTGTATTTTCATTTTAATGGCAATATAATTATTTGCATACGTTCAATAACAATCTGTTTCCTGGCTGGGCATGGTGGCTCACACCTGTAATCCCAGCACTCTGGGAGGCCAAGGCAGATGGATTGCTTGAGCTCATGAGTTCGAGATCAGCCTGAGCAACAGCAAGACCCCGTCTCTACTAAAAATAGAAAAAACTGAGGCAGGAGGATCTCTTGAGACAAGCGTTGGAGATTGCTGTGAGCTATGATGCCACGGCACTCTACCCAGGGTGACAGCTTAAGGCTCTGTCTCAAAAAAAAAATCTGTTTTCTGTTGTGACAGGACACATATGCTCAGGACCTACTGGGTACATTGGTTATTTTACTGATGCTTTGATGTGAATGACATCTTTTCAGATAGGACCAGACAGCTTTGAGGAACTAATGTTGACTTTACCAAAACTGTCAAAAGCCCCTTGATAAGACCGGCCTGATACCTTGTCTATAAGCTTCCTGGTCTTGCAGTAAGACAAAAATGTGACAAGCCTGGAAACCGCAAGATATTTTTGGACCTCAAGAAGAGAGAATTCTCCTAATCCCTGCAGGTATTGCAGGCAGTGTCTAAAAGCAAATCCTTGAGTTAGCTTTCTAGCCTCAAGGCTTCGAAAAGTCTAATCTGAAATTCCTTAGGAAAGTTACAGCAAAGCCAACAGAGAAGAGCCTATGTGACCAATCAGCATTCCTGTTGCACTTTATGCAAATAATCAGGCCAAGCATCCTACTAAAACGTATTTTGCAAACAAAGTGGTCCTAGTAAGATTTATCTTTGATAGAATTGGAGAATTAGAGAGAGAAAAATTGTGTTTCAGGGGAAAACCATAGCGTGCCTGTTATCAGATTCCAGCCAGTGCTTGACTGTTGTTTTTGAGCTTTTCATTATTTTCCTACAATTTGGACTAAATCCTGAATTATTTCCGCCATACAAATTCTCTGTTGATTATAATCATGTGCATTATATTTCTACTATATATCTCTTTTAGTTCTGAGAAAACTAAACTCATGGCATTCCGAAGACTAGAGATGATTCAGCAAGCAACGGCAGTTATATAAATCCAGGGCTTGACTGAGGTCTCATTTTTGCCACCTTGTAACACCGTCTCAATCTCTCAATCGGTTGCTCTCGTGCCCTTAAAATTCCTCACTGAGAGGCGGGGCCTGTGGCTCAAAGGAGTAGGGCATCAGCCCCATATGCTGGAGATGGCGAGTTCAAACCCAGCCCTGGCCAAAAACTGCAAAAAAAAAAATTCCTCACTGAGACATATCTCCCCCTCTTCCCCACACGGGACTGAGCCTGTCCCAGCACCAAGGGGTGGAGGACATATTCTAACCCAGTGTTTTTCAACTTTTTATATCATGGCACACTTGAACCTATAGTTAAACTTCCACAACACACTTAAATTATGTTGATCAAAAACAAAAAGAAGCAAGAGGCTCGGTGCCTGTGGCTTAAGGGCTAAGGCACCAGCCACATACACCTAAGGTGGCGGGTTCGTATCCCCAGCCCGGGCCCGCCAAA
>NW_003852404.1:8012836-8022132 GCF_000181295.1 Otolemur garnettii
GAAGGCAGAGCTTGAAGGTTCTGTCCTTCTCAGAAGATCCTGTCTGGGTCCTGGCATGGGGGTGTGGAGGGAAGGCCCTGGAAGCCTTAGTTGCCTTGTACATAAGCAAAGATCAAGGACCAGCCTCCCAGGGCTGCTATGAGGAAGCAGAGGCAGCTGACGATTTAGTGTCAGCTCAGTAAATGCTCAGCTCTTGTTCAAATCGGTGTGGTGGTTTTCTGGACCAAGACCAAAATTCCACCCACCCAGCCTCTGACCTCAGGTAGTAGTGGGAGGAGGGGAGGACATGGTGAGTGGAGTCTGCTGACTGTTGCCTGAGGCGGGGAGCCTCTGGGCAGAAGAAGGGGTGTTGTTTACAGTCAGCACAGCTGGGGTACCCCACAGCTGGCCTGGGCTCCAGATGGGACACTGTGAGCTGCCCACAGAGGTCTATCCAAGCTCCGTGGCCCTCTGAGGCCTGAGTCCAGGGACACCCTTCTGTGGGAGTCTGGGGACTACTGGAAGGGGCGGGGGTCTTCTGGGCTGCCTCCAGGAAGGGCACAAAGTTGGGCTGCTGGCCTCAGGGAGCCAGAGAGGAAGGCAGGACTTCAAGGCTTTCCTTTTTTTTTTCTTGAGTCAGAGTCTCACTATGTCGCCCTTGGTAGAGTGCTGTGATATCACGGCTCACAGCAACCTCAAACTCTTGGGCTTAAGCGATTCTCTTGCCTCAGCCTCCCAAGTAGCTGGGACTACAGGTGCCCACCACAATGCCATTTTTTGTTGCAGTTGTCATTGCTGTTTAGCTGGCCCCGGCAGGGTTTGAACCCGCCAGCCTGGGTGTATGTGGCCAGCACCCTGCCCACTGAGCTATGGCATTGCCTAACTTCAAGCCTTTCTTTCTTTCCTTCTTCCTTTCCTCCCTCCCTCCCTTCTTTCCTTCCTTTTTTCCCTCTCATGTAATTTTTGGCCACCTACTATATACCAGGCACTGAGGACCCACTGAGTTACGTGTAGCTGCCACCCTAGAAACACATTCACTTATTCACACCTTCACTCACTGGCTCAATAAAGCCTGAATTTATTGATCCATTCCCTCAACACTAAGTTCCTTTAGTTGGTCAGTAGGAAAAAGCTCCAAGCTCAAACTACCTGTTTCAACTCTGGCTCTGCTACTTACTAGTCATGGCCTTGGGCCAGCCACTCAACCTACCTGAGCCTCAGTTTCCTCATCTGTAAAATGGAACAGCACCTCCCAGGGTTTCAGTGAAGACTGAGCTATTCTTTTAAGAGAGCTTAGAGCGGTGCCTTGGCATATGGAAAGCGCTCATAGCAAATGTTATTTTATTATTCAGTTTCACAAAATGATTTCTGGAACACTCTTTCCTTTGGCATTTCTCTCTCTCTCCCCTCTCCATCCCCTCCCAGACTCTTTCTTCTGGTTTTGCCCGACCTCTCAGACTGTACTCTGTCTTTCTTTCCCCTCTTTCTTTTCTTTGTTAAAGAAGAATTTTAAAACACAACAAAAAAGTAAAATCATGACTCAGAAAATGAACATGTGTTAGAAGGTTCTTATTTTTATTCTTGAGATAAAAGTCACAGAACATTCAATTAACCCTCTTAAAGCATACAATTCGGTAGCATTTAATACATTCACAATGTTGCACAACCCTCACTTACATCTAGTTCCAAAATATTTTCCTCACCCCGGAGGGAGGACCCTGAACCCAATCTCTTTCCATTTTCCCCTCTGGCTCCAGCTGCTGACAACCACTAATCTCATTTCTGTCTGTGTGGATTTAAGTAATCTGGATATGTTGTATTAAAGAAATAATATAATATGAGCTTTAGTGTTTGATATCTTTCACTTAGCATAATGTTTTCGAGATTGATCCACGCAGGAGTATGAATCCGAACTTCATTCCTCTTTAAGATTAAATAATATTCCATTGTGTGGCTGTACCATGGTTTGTTTATCCATTCATCAACTGATGGCCATCTGGGTTGTTTCCACCCTTCAGCGGTTGTGAATAGTGCCACCATGAATATTCAGGTGCAGAGTTTTGGGTAAATGTATATTTTCACTTCTCTTGGGTGTAGACCTAGGAGTGGAACTGCTGGGTCACACGGTAACAGTTATGTTTATGTGAAGAACTGCCACACGGTTTTCCAAAAATGGCTGTACCTGTATTAACCTGGATGGAGATGGAACATATTCTTCTCAGTAAAGCATCACAAGAATGGAGAAGCAAGAATCCAATGTACTCAGTTCTAATATGAAGGCAGTAGCTGAGCTAATACAAGGGGTACGGTAGGGGAATGAGGGAATTGGGTAGAGGGGAAGAGAGAGGGGGATGGGGGATCATACCGTATGGCACACCTCTTAGGGGCGGGGCACAATTATAAGAGGGACTTTATCTAACAAATGCAATCAATGTAACCTAATTCTTTGTACCCTCAATGAATCCCAAACAATTAAAAAAAAAAGTGTTCTTTGAGATATAATCTAACTCCAGTAAGATTAGCCCACATTATAAAATCCCCAAACTACAGATGTTGGCGTGGATGTGGAGAGAAGGTAACGCTTCTACACTGCTATGAGAATGCAAGCTAATATGACCTTTTTGGAAAGAAGTTTGGAGAACATTCAAAGAACTAAAAGTAGACCTACCATTAGATCCTACAATTCCTCTACTAGGTATATACCCAGATGATAAAAAATTATTTTACAACAAAGACATTTGCACTAGAATGTTTATTGCAGCCCAATTCATAATAGCCAAGACATGGAAACAGCTCAAGTGCCCATCAACCCATGAATGGATTAACAAATTGTGGTATATGTACACCATGGAATACTATGCAGCCATAAAAAAGGACAGAGACTTCACATCTTTTATGTTTACCTGGATGGAGCTGGAACTTATTCTTCTTTGTAAAGTATCTCAAGAATGGGGGGGAAAAGTATCCAATTTACCCAATACTACTATGAAATCAATATATAATCACCTACACATTCATACAAATAGCAAAACATAACTATAGTACAGAAAGTAGAAGGGAAAAGGAGTGAGAGGGGAGGGGAAGGGAGATATGGGGGAGAGGGAGAGTATTTGGAGGGTTCACCTAATGTGCAGGATGCAATGGTACATTTCAAAACTATTAAGAAATGAGTATAATTGTGATGGATGTGTTATTTACTTCAATGTAAACATTTCACATTGTATATCGAAGCAGTACCTTGAACCCCATAAATGCATCAATGTACAAAGTTATGATTTAATAAAAAATAAAAAAAACAAATAAAAGATTAAAAGAAAAAAAATGGGAGTACCATTTTACATTTCCTCTAAAGATTTTTACTAAACTTAACGAACAATGAGGGAACCAGTAAAATGTTACAACCAGTTCCAAGGAGGAGTCAAAGACCCGGTATGTTTGTAAGTCAGGGAATATTGGAATGAATGTGCAAATGGAGGGAAAACTGGCTTCTTTGACAGGTGAGGGGAAGAATCCTCTGAATTTACAAGACAGGACAGAATCTGCTTGTCTGTAAACAAGAAGTATGCTGAGCTCCTATCAGTTATTTATAGTATACAGAGTTGTAAAATAGCTAAGAGATCACAAAAGGGGCACAGCCCCCGGTTAGTCTGACAATGCATAGATTGTGTCGGAAACAGTGATATTTTTTGATCATTTCAAACTTTCTTTTTTTTTTTTAGACAGAGCCTCAAGCTATCCCCCTGGGTAGAGTGCCATGGCATCATAGCTCACAGCAACCTCCAACTCCTGGGCTCAAGCGAGTCTCCTGCCTCAGCCTCCCAAGTAGTTGGGACTACAGGCACCCGCCACAACGCCCGGCCATTTTTTTTTTTTTTTGGTTGCAGCCATTATTGTTATTTGGCGGGCTGGGCTGGGGATTCGAACCCGCCACCTTAGGTGTATGTGGCTGGCGCCTTAGCCTCTTGAGCCACAGGCACCAAGCCCTCATTTCAAATTTTCTTTCACCTCCATAACCTTGGGCCTGCCGCCCTGGTGTCACTCCATGCTCTCCTTGACTGGCTTCAGTCTCCAAGGGCTCCCCCATGACCAGTCTCAGCCCTGACCAGAGCTCCACTAGGGAAGGGCCACCTCCTGCCAGCCTTCCCCACACCTCAGCGAGGCCCATCTGCCCATTCAGTCACCAGACACTCGGCACACATTGCCAGGTCTTAAGAGCTGGGTCCTAGGAAAACATTTATGCCTCACTCACTCATTCAACAAATGTGACCAGAGGTGCCAGCAGCACAGCACAGATTACCAGCCTGAGGGTGCAGCCACACCGCCTGGGGCTTAGATTTGGGCTCTGACTCTTTCTAGTTAGTGACCTTGAGCGAAGTATTTAACCGGTGTCTCAGTTTCCTCGTCTATAAAATGGCAATAAGGTCTAAGGTGCGGTGAACTGATGTGGCATGTGGTACACTGAAACAGGTCTGCCCAATAGTAATAAGGACAACTTATTTTACCCAGCAAAAGACAAGTGCTTGGTGCCTCTGAATCCTCCCATGACCCCCACCCATCCCGCAGTTAAATTCTGAAATGTCACCCCTATGGGTGCCTAGCATGAAATAAAGGCTCAATATTCCGGATGAAAAAGGTGTTGGTTAGATTTAAGTTTGGCTTCTGAAAACACAGACCTGCTGGACAGCTGTCCAAGACGTCTCTGCCCCGAGGCCTAACCGTCCCGGCTCCCCACCTGTTCCGCCAGGCCTGGCCCCGGTTCCGCAGTCTGGTGATAGGGCGACACCTGCCGGTGAAAAGCTAGATGCGCAGCTACAGGTCTCCCTTTCCCGTGAAGTCTCAAACTCCCAGCGCAAGCTTTGGGCTCTCCTAGCCCAGAGACTCTAAGCCAAGGGAGGGGAGGGGCTTTCCTCATGAACACCTGTCATCCAGACTGCACAGACAAAAGGAATCTAGCAAGAAGAGACATAGGAGGGTGTCTCCACCCTCCATTCAGTCTCCACTTACCTGCCAATTTGGTTCTCTAGGGCACTGGGCTTGCCTGGGTTCTAATGTCAATGGGACCATTCTGGGCTCGGAGCCTGTGGCTCAAGCTACTAAGGCGACAGCCACATACACCTGAGCTGGTGGGTTCGAATCCAGCCGGAGTCCCCCAAACAACAATGATGGCTGCAACCAAAAAATAGCCCGGCATTGTGGTGGGTGCCTGTAGTCCCAGCTACCTGGGAGGCAGAGGCAGGAGAATCGCTTGAGCCCAGGAATTGAAGGTTGCTGTGAGCTGTGATGCCACAGCACTCTACCCAGGGGGACAACTTGAGGCTGTCTCAAAAAGAAAAAAAAGGTACTATTCTGTAGGGATTTGAATCCATTCCTTAACCTCTTTGTGCCTCAGTTCCCTGGCCTGCAAAATGGGTACAAAATGGCACTGCGCTATACTGGCACTGTGAGAGTGCCTTCTCTCTGACACAGAGTAAAGGGTCAATATGTTGGTGGCTAGTATCTGTAGGGACCTGGTAAAATAGTAATTGAATAAATAAATATTCAACAATTTTTACCTGGGAGCCTTGAGATGCACTTCCTCAGAGAGGTTGGTGTGGAGTTTCACACAGTGCTGTGCCTCTCTTGGGCTTACACACCTCTCCACACCCATGCCAGTGACATCACCTCCTGGTCTGGGACATGATTGTCCTGTGGGGCAGGGACCGAGTCATCCACTGCCCTTTTTTCTGTATCCCTGGGGCCTGGAACCCACTGGTATTAGATCCTAAATAGGTAATATCTCTTATTTCTTTCCTTCCTTCCCTCCCTCCCTCCTCTTTCCTTCCTCCCTCCTTCCTTCCTTCCTTTTTTGTCTCATTCTGCTGCCCATGCTAGAGTACTATGGCATCAGCCTGTTTCACAGCAACCTCAAACTCCTGGGTTCAAGTGATCCTCTCGCCTCAGCCTCCTACCATGACGCCTGGCCAGCTTTTCTATTTTTAGTAGAGATGGGGTCTCACTCTCACTCAGGCTGGTCTTGACCTCCTGAGCCCAAGGGATCCTCTTCCCTTGGCTTCCAGAGTCCTAGGATTACAGGTCTGAGCCACCCTGCCTGACCAATACCTATTTGCATTTGGTCAAGTGTGATGGTCTGTTTCATTTCTACGTTCCTCCCGTATTTCCCACCTCTGATTGCCAGGTCCCACCTGGGCTGCCTTCTGGGATGGAGTCTCCTGTTGCCAGCTTCTCTATGATGCCCAATCTCCGTGGCTGTGTCCCCAGATCTCCCCGTCAATGTCCACTGCCCTTTCAGTGTCCTCAACTTACCTCTGAGCCAAGATGGCAGCAGCCAACTGGCAGCCACCCCTGCCAGTCACATGGGACCATCATCCTAACTGCCAGCTCTGGTCTGCCCAGGGGGTAAGATGCCAGCAGGGGGCCCTGGGGGAGGGTGAATTCTCCCAGGGCTGGCTCCTTCTCGGCTTCTAGATCATACTTTGTTATTTGCTCAGAGAAGCCTTTCTCAAGCACCGTATCAGCAAAGCTCTTCACCCTGCTCACTCTCCAGCCTTAGCGTCTTATTTCAGCTCCAGCACAGCACACATCACTGTTCAAAATCATCTTTATTCAGATACTTGTATAAAGAGTATAAAGCTCAAAAAAAATTGTGGTATCTTCCCTAGCACTTCCCAGGGCCCGCCATATAGAAGACGCCCTGTTTCTGTCTGCTGTGTGAACTAGCCTTATCCCGCCTGTGCTGAAGGACAGAGATTGGGAGGAAGAAGGTGCTGGGCACACCTGATGCCTAGATGCCCTTTAGTGGAGCTAATGTTCTTTCTCTGGCTCAGGCAGGAAGGATCACCACTTGGCTAGGGAAGTGGGGGCAGGCCCTGGGAACTGTGGCCAGGCATCAGAGCCTGGTGTGTGGTCTCTGCCTCCCGTGGCCAGCCCTTTGACTACTCAGCCTGCCCACAAACACAGGAAGAGAGGGCTCTGAGGGAGTCCTTCACTGTACCCCAGGTCGAAGACCTCCCAGATTTCAAGGGTCTCTCCGCAGCTTCAGGAACCTCCTGGGGGCAGAGCGGTCTAACCTGGGACGGAGCTGGGGTGTCAATCCCTCTGCAAGGCAGCAGCGTGGCTCTGGCCTGGGCAAGATCTTTGCTACCCAAGGGGGTCTTCTGAGTCGGAGGGGGCCGGTTTTCCCCACAGAACACGATGTAGGTCTTCAATGGCGGGATGACAGGCCCCCGGTGAGGGCTGGTGGCTCGGGGTGGAGAGGCTGCAAGGGAGAGCTGTTTCCCACTGGTGCAGTCGATGACAAAAGTCAGGTGAGCCATGGGGACAGCCCTCTGATGTCTGGTCAGCTTCCCAGCTAGAGGGGAGGAAAAGACCAAAGGTCTGTGTTAGCACAAGCAAGGGATGTGGTTTCATTAATTCATTTGTTCATTCATTCAGTAGGGTTTAATTGTGTGTTGGTGGCTACCTGAAGACCAGACAGACCAGGGGTTTAAGAGCATGGATTTCGGCTCGGCGCCTATAGCTCAAGCGGCTAAGGCGCCAGCCACGTACACCTAAGGTGGCGGGTTCGAATCCCCAGCCCGGACCTGCCAAACAACAATGACGGCTGTAACCAAAAAATAGCCGGGCGTTGTGGTGGGTGCCTGTGGTCCCAGCTACTTGGGAGGCAGAGGCAGGAGACTTGCTTGAGCCCAGGAGTTGGAGGTTGCTGTGAGCTGTGATGCCATGGCACTCTACCTAGGGGGACAGCTTGAGGCTCTGTCTCAAAAAAAAAAAAAAAAAAAAAAAAAAAAAAGAGCATGGATTTCAGCATTAGAGAGACCCGAGTTTCAGTCTCCACTCATAAGCCATCTGCCTTCCAGAAGCCCAGAGTCTACTACATCCAGGCCTCTTAACTTTGTGGTTCCCATGGACCTCCTGGGAGCTTGTTCAAATACAGAGTCTGGTACAGTGGGCCTGAGAGTCTGCATTTTGAACAAGCTTCCAGAGAAACCAGTTCTGCTGGTTCATGGAGCATACTGTGAACAGCAAGGTCCTCAACCCAAGTGGAAGGCCCTGGCCACCTTTACAGATGAGGAAACTGAGGCTCAGCTTGTGCAAGTGGTGCTGGTCCTCAGGGAGCCCTGTGCTCCCCTGTGCCTCCCCATATAGTCTTGTGCACAGCTCAGTGGACAGGTGCCATCTGCCCCGGCCATCCCTGCTCTCCCCTGCGGATGTGTCTCCCCCAACCCCAGCTCAGAGCCCAGCACAGGGTAGAAGAATGAATGAATGAGGCAACAGATTTATCAATCAAGCAGGTATCAGAGCAAGTCTATTTAAATCCAAAGCCTGTACTCTTAAAAGAATGACTTTTCAAGTTACCCAAATAATGCACATGTCTATTCTCTTGACTACGTGCTCTTAACCACGACATGGGCTCAGAAGGAAGCTTGAGGTCTGGTGGGTTGGCTAACACAGGAAATAAATGAAGTCCACCCAGGCCTTGAGAATCCCAGCACCCCTGAGGGAGGTAGGACATCTGCCACCAAATCCCACTTCATCCCTCCCCTCAGCTGGTCAGGGACTTTCTGCCATCTCTTACCTGAGCTGGTCCCCAAGCCTGTATCAAGGCTGGTGTCTTTGACGCTGGTTCTCCAGTCCCTGGGGTGTCCTGAGGGCGCCATATCTCTGCAACAGTGCCTGCCTAGCTCTGTCTAGGATGTAGCTCTTCCAGGGTATAGCTCCCTCACCCTGGGATCAGACCTTTTATATTCACCAGAGCCGGATCCTCTGATTGGGTTTCCACCAGAAACTAAAGAAACTGGCCTCAGGCAGTTAGAAGATTGCTTTGATTAACAGGGTTATGTCAACAGGATATTTGTTGGGTCACTGGGAGGCAGCCCTCCTACCAACAGACCCTGTTTCTTCCAACTCCAGCTATTTCCTGATTTGGAATAGGCCTCTGGAACCTTCTCACCCAGACTTCAGTTTCCCAAACCTTAGTCATGATCCCACTGCTTCACCAATTTGGTGGTTTGGTTTTTCTATCTAAGAACTATACATAATACTGCTTACTCAACATGCCCTTGAAGTCAGCCAACTGTTTTTGCTGAAAAAGAAATGTACTTTAAAAAGAAAGTTGGAGGCTGGGCGTGGTGGCTCATGCCTGTAATCCTAATACTCTGGGAAGCTAAGACAGGTGGACTGCTTGAGCTCAGGAGTTCAACACCAGCCTGAGCCATAGCGAGACCCCATCTCTAAAAAAATAGCCAGGGGGCACTGGCCCCATATACCAAAGGGTGGGTTCAAACCCAGCCCCAGCCAAAAAAAAAAAAAAAAAAAAA
>NW_003852404.1:8023112-8057509 GCF_000181295.1 Otolemur garnettii
TAGAGTGCTGTGGCCTCACAGCTCACAGCAACCTCCAACTCCTGGGCTCAAGCGAGTCTCCTGCCTCAGCCTCCCAAGTAGCTGGGACCACAGGCGCCCACCATAAACACCCGGCTATTTTTTGGTTGCAGCTGTCATTGTTTGGTGGGCCCAGGCTAGATTCGAACCCACCACCTTAGGTGTATGTGGCTGGCGCCTTAGCCACTTGAGCCACAGGTGTCAAGCCTCTTGTCTTTTTTTCTTTAGAGACAGTCGCACTCTGGGTTGTGGGCTGGAGGGGAGTGGCATGATCATAGTTCACTCAAACTCCTGGGTTAAGCAATCTTCCCGCCTCATCCTTCCTAGTAGCTGGGACTACAGGTGCATGCCACCACAAGTGGCTAATTTTTTATATTTTGTGTAGAGATGAGGTCTTGCTATGTTTCCCAAGCCGGTCTCAAGCAATACTCCCATCTTGGCCTCCCAAAGCACCAGGACTACAAGCATGAACCAGCACAACTGGGCTTTGTTTTGCTCTAATTTGCTAAGTTGTAATAACTGGGCATCTGGGATGGTTTCACCTGGATACTATATGACCAGAAAGGTACTTTATCTGTTTTCTCCTCCCTTAAAACCCATAGCCCCAGTCTAAAGATGAAAAAACATTGGGCAATTGTAAACTGAGGAACATTCTGTGAAATACTGGCACTCCTCAAACTGTCAAGATCATAGAAAACAAAGGAAGACAGAAAAACTATAATAGACTGGAGGAAGCTAGCTCGGTGCCTGTAGCTCAGCAGCTAGGGCGCTAGCCACACACACCGGAGCTGGTGGGTTCGAACCCAGCCCAGGCCTGCCAAACAACGACAACTACAACCAAAAACTAGCCAGGCGCCTGTAGTCCCAGCTACTTGGGGCTGAGGCCAGACAATCACGTGAGCCCAAGAGTCTGAGATTGCTGTGAGTGTGACACCAAAGCACTCTACTGAGGGTGACATAATGAGACTCAAAAAAAAAAAAAAATAGACTAGAGGAAGCTAAGGGTATGTGAAAACTTAATACAGTGAGGTAGGCCTGGACTGTATCCTGGAAAAATCATCAGCAGAAAAACTGGTGGAACCTCCCCCCCCCCAAAAAAAAAGCCTAGAATGAATTTTTTTTATTTATTTAGAGACAAAGTCTCACTCTGCCATGCTGGGCAGAGTGCTGTGGTGTCCTGGCTCACAGCAACGTCAAACTCTTGAGCTGGAGCAATTCTCTTGCCTCCTGAGTACCTGGGACTACAGGCACCTACCACAATGCCTGGCTAGGTTTCTCTGCTTTTAGTAGAGATGGGGGTCTCACTCTTGCTCAGGATGGTCTTCAACTCCTGAACTCAAGCAATCCACCCACCTCAGCTTCCCAGAGTACTAGGATTACAGGCGTGAGCCACTGACGCCTGGAGTTTAGACACTCGTTTGTATCACACCACCTGAGCTCAACCTCTTGTCAGATTAGAGGCAGCGAAACTCTCCTGTAAACTGGGCATGTGAGGGATCTGGGTTGCACATACCTTATAAGAATCTAATGCCTGGGACCGGGTGCGGTGGCTAACGCCTGTAATCCCAGCCCTTGGGAGGCCAGGTGCGTGGATTGTCTGAGCTCACAGGTTCAAGACCAGCCTGAGCCAGAGCAAGACCTCATCTCTAAAAATAGCCCGGCAGACCGGCATTCCAGTGGCTCCTCCCCGCCCAGTGAGCAGCCCAGTCCCCGCAGCACCGGAGGCGAGGTCGGCATGAAATAAATCAGAATGAGTTATGCGGAAAACCCCGACGAAATCACAAAAGATGAATGGATGGAGAAGTTTAATAACTTACATGTCCAGCGAGCAGACATGAATGGTCTCATCATGAACCACCTGGTCACAGAAGGTTTAGGAAGCAGCACAGAAGTTCCGAATAGAATCTGGGATTGAATCCAGCGTAGATCTAGAAACACTTGCCCAGAGGATCAAGATGCGGGAGACGATCCTGAAAGGTCAGATCCAGGAAGCCATTGCGCTGATCGACAGCCTCCAGCCAGGGCTCTTGGACACAAACCCGTACCTTTGCTTCAGTTTGCAGCAACAGCGTTTGATCGAGCTGATCCGCCAAGGTGAGACAGAGGCCGCGCTGGAGGTTGCACAGACGCAGCTGGCTGGCGGAGCAGGCCCGGCACAGCAGGCAGCGCCTGGCGCAGCTGGAACGCGCTGGCCCTGCTGGCCTTCGACAGCCCCGAGGAGTCGCCCTTCGGAGACCTCCTCCAGATGATGCAGAGGCAGAAGGTGTGGAGCGAAGTTCATCAAGCTGTCCTAGGTCATGAACATTGAGAGTCAACACCCAAGCTGGCAAAAGCTGAAGGGTTTGGTTGGCCGCGGGGCACTGCGCTGTCGGGCAGTTGCTTAGACTCCAGCCTCAGGTTCAGAAGGAGCAGGTCCTGGCCTTGCTCTCCGCGAGCTGCAGGCAGACAGGACATCATCCCCCTTCTCCTGAGCCTCGTCAGGCAGCTTCTACAAGTTTTTCTTTACCCTTGGTTTCTTGTTTTTCATAGGAAAGAATAGATAAATGTGTAAATCTTCATAACTCCTTTGAAGTGTGTGTGAGGCTATTGCATTGTTCTGTTTTTCCTTTTTGGTCTGGGTTATGTGACTTTGGGGGAAACGCGTGAGGGGTGGGGCTATGTCCTTTTAAATTTTTTTAAGTATACATTTGGTGCTGTGCGTGGTGAGAGACCCCTTCACAGTGGATCAGTGACCTTTCTCTGCTAGGCAGTTTTGTTGAAAATAAAGGTTTCGGCTGGGCGTGGTGGCTCACGCCTATTGTCCCAGTGCTGTGGGAGGCGCAGGTGGGTGGATCACCTGTGTTCAGAGGTTCGAGGCCAGCATGAGCCAGAGTGAGACCCCGTCTCTACCAAAAATTGCCGGCGTTCTGGCAGGCGCCTGTAATCCCAGCTACTTGGGAGGCTGAGGCTAGGGAATCACTTAAACCCAGGAACCCAGGGGTTGGCAGAGGTTGCTGTGAGCTATGATTCCATGGTACTCTACTGAAGGACACAAAGTGACACTCTGTCTCCATAAAAAAAAATAAAATAAAATAAAAGCAAAAAAAAATTTTAAAAAAGAAAATAAAGGTTTCTCTTCGATTTCCAGTATGACCCAAATGACTTCTAAACAGTGTTCATCACCTCAAACGACCTTTGGGTTGGGCTGTACTTTATCCTGTGATGATGGCGGTGGCTTTCTTTTGCACCTGCAGCTAGAAAGATGCCTTGGCCCTGTCTGGGTGCTGGGGGGCAGCCCTCCACTAGCAGGGTCGCTTGGGGGCACCAGGCTGTCAGCAGAGGATGGTGCCCAGAGCCCCATGAGCAGAGTGGTTTCTCTTTTTGTTGTCTGTGTCCTCCGCAGCTGTCCCACATTTTTTTTTTTTTTTGGAGACAGAGCCTCAAGGTGTCCCCCTGGTAGAGTGCCGTGGCATCACAGCTCACAGCAACCGCCAACTCCTGGGCTTAGGCGATTCTCTTGCCTCAGCATCCTGAGCCGCTGGGACTACAGACGCCTGCCACGACACCTGGCTATTTTTGTTGTTGTTGAAGTTTGTCCAGGGCCGGGTTTGAACCCACCACCCTCAGCATATAGGGCCGGTGCCCTACCCACTGAGCAGGAGCCTCAGGCACTGCCCCCTAGCTAAACTTTTTATTTTGAAATAATTATAGGTCTGCATATAATTGTAAGAAATAATACAGAGCGATTCCCCTATATCCTTCCTTGGTTTTCTTCAGTGGTAACATCTTATAAAACTATAGTACAATATCACAGGGACATCCACACAGTCAAAGTAACAGAACATTTCCATTACCACAAGGCTCTCTTATGCTGTCTTTAGGCTTCTTTGAAGCAGAGAGGAATTTAGTACAGAGAATTAAGTGTTTGTAGAGTTATTGGGGCGGAGGGGCTGGATCAATGATCACCATACTGGGCCTCCAGAGGTGATTCACCATAGAACTCACCAGTCAGGCACTATTGCTTTTGCCACCATAGTTGGAGAATAAAAATGCCACCGCTGGAATTATTACATCCCAGAACACATCACCACAGCAGGGATGCCTGGGTCTAGATTTGGACTAGAAGCTGGTTCCTAGGCACTGGAATGCTGAGTTTGGCTGTCCCTACTAAGCCATTGCTTCTCAACAGCCATGAAGTGGAGACTGGCCACCATGCACTGCTACAAACTTCCACGTCACCATGACCTTGCTTGCCAGACGATATCAGCCCAAAGCAGCAGGATATGGCCACTGCCTCACTAGCTGGCAGAACCCATCCACATCTGGATTCTAACCACAATCAAGTCTCAGAAATAACATTTTATCTTTTTAGATACGGGAAAGAATGGATGCTAAGTCCTGACTGATCACATGCAACACAATGGACACAGAGATAGATTTGTGTGCTTAGTGTTGGGAGGACAAGAGGGGTTTCTATCAGATCTGCTATTATTTTCCCTGTTAAACATGAGGTGAAAGATGAGCATGGCAAGGATGTGGAGAAATTGGTGGGAATGCAAAATGGTGCAGCCATATAAATAACAGTATACAAGAGATTCCTCAAAAAGGTTAAAACTAGGGCGGTGCCAGTGGCTCAGTGAGTAGGGCGCTGGCCCCATATACCAAGGGTGGCAGGTTCAAACCTGGCCCCGGCCAAACTGCAACAAAAAAAATAGCCAAGCATTGTGGCAGGCGCCTGTAGTCGCAGCTACTTGGAAGGCTGAGGCAAGAGAACTACCTAAGCCCAAGAGCTGGAGGTTACCATGAGCTGTGATGCCACGGCACTGTACCTAGGGTAACAAAGTGAGATTCTGTCTCTAAAAAAAATAAAATAAAATAAAAATAGATAGAAAAAAAAATAGAACTACCATTCATGATCCAGAAATCCAGACCAGACTCACTTCTGGGTCTTCTTCCAGAAGGTTTAAAATCAGGATCTTAGGCCTGACGCCGCCTATAGCTCAGTGAGTAGGGCACTGGCCACATACACTAAGGCTGGTGTGTTTGCGCCTGGGCCGGGCCCGCTAAACAACAATGATAACTGCAACCAACAAGTAGCTGGGGCTTGGCACCTGTAGCTCAAGTGGCTAGGGTGCCAGCCACATACACCAGAGCTGGCAGGTTCGAATCCGGCCCGGGCCTGCCAAACAACAATGACATCTACAACTAAAAAATAGCCAGGTCCTGTAGCAGGTGCCTGTAGTCCCAGCTACTTGGGAGGCTGAGGCAAGAGAATCATTTAAGCCCAAGAGTTTGAGATTGCTGTGAGCTGTGACACCACAGCACTCTACTGAGGGCGACATAGTGAGACTGCCTCCAAAGAATAAAAAATAAAGATCATGAAGGGATATCAGCATTCCTGTGTTCATTATAGCATTACTCACAGCCACAATGCAGAAACATTGCATCCATCCACAGATGAATAGATAAATAAAATATAGCGTATACATGCAGTGGAATATTCCTCTACCTTTAACAAAGGAGGACACGATGCAGTATTCAACAACAAAGATAAACCTTGGCTGGGTGTGATAGCTCATGCCTGTATCCCAGCACTTTGGGAGGGTGAGGTGGGAGGATTGCTTGAGGTCAGGAGTTCAAGGTTGCAGTGAGCTATGATCCCCTGACTACACTCCAGCGTGGGCAATGGAGAAAGCTCCTGTCGCTAAAAATAAATAAATAATATGTCTTGGTCTTTTTTTATATAAGTAAATCAATTTTAAAAA
Organism: Otolemur garnettii; assembly: GCF_000181295.1. Taxonomy (NCBI): domain Eukaryota; kingdom Metazoa; phylum Chordata; class Mammalia; order Primates; family Galagidae; genus Otolemur; species Otolemur garnettii. The sequence continues at coordinate 8,028,875 of NW_003852404.1, forward strand.
GATAAAGCTTGAGGGCATTATGCTATGTGAAATAAACCAGTCACAGGAGGACAAAGACTACATGATTCCACTTATATGAACTATCTAAAAATAATCAAACTCCTAGAAACAGAGAGTAGAATTGTGGTTGCCAGGGGCTGGGTGCGGGAGGGGGGGGATAGGGAGTTGCCACAGTCTCAAGTATGCAAGATGAGTAAGTTCTGGAAATCCCTGTACGTTATCGTCCCTACAGTTAATCGTATTGTATTGTATACTTACAAAATGTTCAGGGGATAGCTCGCGGCTGGGTGTGATGGCACATGCCCCTTAATCTTAGAGCAGTGGTTCTCAACCTGTGGGTTGTGACAGGGTTGTATGGATTTGGTAAGAATTCCAACCCTGGGCTCGGCGACTGTGGCTCAAGTGGCTAAGGTGCCAGCTACATACACCTAAGGTGGCAGGTTCGAATCCAGCCCGGGCCTGCCAAACAACAATAATGGCTGCAACCAAAAAATAGCCAGGCGTTGTGGCGAGTGCCTGTGGTCCCAGCTACTTGGGAGGCTGAGGCAGGAGACTCGCTTGAGCCCAGGAGTTGGAGGTTGCTGTGAGCTGTGATGCCACAGCACTCTACCCAGGGGGTCAGCTTAAGGCTCTGTCTCAAAAAAAATAATAATAATTTTAACCTTGAATTGGAATGAATCCAGTTAAACCTTTTCTCTTCACCTGCACCTAAACAGCCAAACAGCCAAACAGCTGCAGAAGGAGACCCAAATGCGTAGACCATTCCCTATAAATTCATGACCACTAGTCTTAAGTGGGACTACAGAGTTAGGAAGGCTGAGAACCACTGTCCTTAGAGGGAGGTGTGAGAGGAGAGGTCAAGGCAGGAGAATCTCTTGAGCTCAGGAGTTTGAGGTCAGCAAAAGCGAGACCCTGTCTCCAGTAAAAAACAGAAAAAATTGGCTTGGTGCCTGTAGCACAGTGGTTATGGTGCCAGCCACATACACCGAGGTTGGTGGGTTTGAACCCAGCCCTGGCCTGCTAAACAACAAAGACAACTGCAACTAAAAATAGCTAGGTGGGGTGGACAGCATCTGTGGCTCAAAGAGTCGGGTGCCGGCCCCATATGCCAGAGGTAGCGGGTTCAAATCCAGCCCTGGCCAAAACCTGCAAAAAATAATAATAATAATAAAACTAGGTGTTGTGGTGGGCGCCTGTAGTCCCAGCTACTTGGGAGGCTGAGGCAAAAGAATAATCGCTAAAGGCCAAGAGTTTGAAGTTGCTGTGAGCCGTGATGCCACGGCACTCTACCCAGGGTGACAGAGTGAGATTCTGTCTCAAATAAATAAATAATAGAAAAAGTATCCAGGTGTTGTGGTGCATGCCTGTAGTCCCAGCTCCTGAGTAGACGAGGCAGGGGGATCACCTGAGCACAAGATTTGAGGTTGCTGTGAGCTAGGCTGGTGCCACTGCACGGTAGCCTGGGAAACAGAACAAGATTCTGTCAAGAGGAAAGGAAGAAAGGAAGGAGGCAGGGGGAGAGAGAGAGAAGGACGGAAGGAAGGAAGGAGTAGGGAGGAGGGGAGGAAGAGAAGACGGGCAAAGGGGAGGAAGGAAGGAAAAGAAAAGATAAAGATAGATCTCATGTTAAATGTGTTTACTACAATAAAAAAAACTTACTTCTAAAAAGAAGAGTGAAGAGCTTTTTCATTTTTTTAGTCATTGTGAAGAAAGGAGTAGTGAGTTGGCCAAACTGACATTGTTGTAGTCCCACTTAGGACTAGTGGTCGTGAATTTATAGGGAAGGGTCTCCGCATTGGGTACTTTCTGCAGCTGTTTGGGTGCAGGTGAAGAGAAAAGGTTTAACTGGATTCATCCAGGGTTGGAATTCTTACCAAATCCAAACAACAAAAAGACAAGACAGCAAAAGGACATGCATTGGTGCCAAATACGTTAAAATCATAGATTATGGAAAATAAACAGGATCAGGAGTGGAGAAAGGAGAAAACCCATGGACTGTGAGGCAGTGGAGGTACCACTCGCAAACCAGAAAGGGAGAGGGGGAAGCCTGGAGACACTTGTTTTCAGACTCCCTCGTTCACAACCGGGCTAATTCTGGATCTGCCTAAATAGGGAAAGGGGCAATACTTGGTTTATTTTATTTATGTTTTTGAGAGTCTCCTTATGTCGCCTTCGGTAGAGTGTCATGGCATCACAGTTCCCAGTGACCTCAAACTCTTGGGCTTAAGCGATTCTCTTGCCTCAGCCTCCCAAGTAGCTGGGACTACGGACGCCCGCCACAACGCCTGGCTATTTTTATTTATTTCTTTTGTCGTTGTCACTGTTGTTTAGCCATAACCCGGTGTAGGTGGCTGGCACCCGAGCGCCGAGCCTGACGCGAGGATTTAATGAGATAACGCGCACAGAGCGCTTCACACAAGGCGTGGCAGCACACAGTGAACGCTGAACACACACGAAGCTGTCAGCGGCGCTACGAACTGAAGCCAAGGCGGGGTTACGACTAGGACAATTCTCAGCGTAGCGCAGAAGGGCCGGGACGCCGAACTTTCGGAGGGCGCGGCGCACGCGTCCCTAAGCGGGCGCTCATCTAGTGCCGACGCGATGCATGCGCCGGAAGTTGCAACCGGGAAGCCAGCGAGGCCGGTTCCGCCCGACTCTAACATGGCGGCGCCCTTTGTCTACTCTGGAGTGCCGTCCCTGGCCTGCTCGCGGCCGTGATGCACCGCCTTCTGCGGTGGGGTCTGGGACATGGCAGGTGAGGATCAGCAAGTGCACGGGGCCGGGGGAGTTCCAGGAGGCAGGGCGCAGGCGGCGGAGGATGTGGCGCGGCGGGACACCGGGGACGGTTGTGTGGGGGAGGGGAGGGAAGTGGAATGGGACGCGAACCCACGATGAGGGGACACCGCCGGACAGGAGTCTGTGGGGCAGCTGGGCGGGGGACGTTGCCGGACGAGCGGGCAGGGAGTGGGCGGCCAGAGCGACCACTTAGGCGAGAGCACCCGAGTCACCTCCCGGGCTGGGTGACACCCCAGCTGGTAGCATCTCCGCCCCCGCCGCCCGGCTGTCACCGCCCCTTGACCTCGCGCGCCGCGGCGGGTGGGCGTTCTGCGGCTGTGAGGGTGCGAAATGCTTGGGCGGCTCACGTCAGCTGCCCGGGACAGGAGGGCAGAGGTTTGCCAGGGCCCAGTAGGTGCGGCAGAGTGGGAGGTCAACACTGGCCCTCTGTAAAATTGTTTCATTCATTCGTTCTACGGACGGTAGTTCAGCTTCTGATAGGTTCTGAGGATAGAGCAAGCGCAATCCGGGTAGAGTCGATCTTAGACTAGCGTTTAGGAGTATGAGTGAACCATCAAGGCAAGCAGGGAGGTTTGAATTTCCACTCTGCTGCGTCCTTAGGCACTTTGGGGACTTTTTCTCTACCTTGGTTTCCTAATCCTTTTTTTTTTTTTAGAGACAGAGTTTCACTTTGTTGCCCTCGGTAGGGTGCCGTAGCGTCACAGCTCACAGCAATCTCCAGCTCTTGGGCTTAGGAGGTTCTCTTGCCTCAGCCTCCGGAATTTTTTTTTTGTTGCAGTTTGGCCGGGGCCAGGTTCAAACCCGCCACCCTCGGTATATGGGGCCGGCGCCCTACTCAGTGAGCCACAGGTGCCGCCCGGTTTCCTAATCCTTAAAGCATATAAAATCTGCCTTCTACTATTGTTAAAAAGGTTAAATGGTGTAATAGTTGTAAAGTGCTTGGAACACTTAACTGGCACAAAGTAAATGCTGCGTATGTGTTCCTGTTATCATTTGTATCCTATTCACTCAGAGCGCAGAGACACATGTGGGAGACAGGTAAATAAGCAATTTTTTTTTTTTTTTTTTTTGAGACAGAGGCTCTGGGTAGAGTGTCATGGCATCATCATCGCTCACAGCAATCTCCATCTCTTGGACTCAGGTGGTCCTCTCATCTTGCCCTCCCTAGTAGCTAGGATTACAGGCACCCACCATGATGATGCCTGTCTAATTTTTCTATTTTTAGTAGAGACGGGGCTTCCCTCTTGCCCAGGCTGGTCTTGAACTCCTGAGCTCCAGCAGTCCACCTGCCTTGGCCTCCCAGAGTGCTAGGATTACAGGGGTGAGCCACCATGCCTGTCCTAAATAAGCAGTTCTGATGCCACTGTGATGGAAGAAATGTCTCCTCCTGGGCACACAGAGTAGAGACCCTTCCCTCAGTCAAGGTGAATCCAGGGAAGTTCTGTCCCCAGAAAGCTAACACCTAAAGGAAGTTTAGAGGAGTGAGGCAGAAGAGGAGTATTCTCACTTAAGGAGTAGCTGGTGAGAAAGCTCACGTCTCTGGTGGGGGTGGGGCTAGAAGGCTAAAGAAACAGGCCTTGTAAACCTACGTAAGGACTTGAAGTTTTAGGTCAATGGAAAGCCATTTAAGAATCAGATTTGTGAATTAGATCACTCTGGCTATGTGAAGAATATATCAGAGGGAGTGAGCCTGGAGGCCAGTTAAGAGGCTGCTAATCAATCCAGATGAGAAATGAGGGAGGCCTTGAGTTGGGGTAGAGGCAGAGGGTGGCGAGAGATGGTTTTAGAGGTAAAATTGACAAAACTTGGTGATTACTTTGCTGAGGGAGTTAGGGGCAGGGGGGAGTCAAGATTACCCCAAGTTTTGACTGCTGGATGTTGATGCTGTACAATGTGATAGGAAACAGGACAGGGAGCAGTTTTACAGGGGGAGGGGGGAGTTTGAATGTAGTGTAGTTAGATAACTGTAGAACATTCAGGTGCAGCTGTCCAGTGGTGATCTGGTAGTTGTCATTCCATCAAAGGTCACTAAAGTCACAGGTGGGATGTGCTGAGCACAGGTGAGGGTATGCACTGAGAAGCCAAGTGCCCAGTCCATCCCAGAGATGCTCATGCTGCAGTAATGCTTAGGCACAAGCCTCATTGTTTCTGCCTTAGCAACATCACGCTCCATCTTTCATTAACAGGAGTTCTTGGCTCAGCGCCTGTGGCTCAAGCGGCTAAGGTGCCGGCCACATACACCTAAGGTGGCGGGTTCGAATCCCCAGCCCGGGCCTGCCAAACAACAATGATGGCTGCAACCAAAAAATGGCTGGGCATTGTGGCGGGCACCTGTAGTCCCAGCTACTTGGGAGGCTGAGGCAGGAGACTCGCTTGAGCCCAGGAGTTGGAGGTTGCTGTGAGCTGTGATGCCATGGCACTCTACCCAGGGGGATAGCTTGAGGCTCCGTCTAAAAAAAAAAAAAACAGGAGTTCTTGAGTGTAGAGACTGGGCCTGAGTTTATTCATCCTTGTGTAGTAGGCCAGTGAACCAAATTGACATTTACTGAGCACTTACTTTGTTCCAAGCTCTGCTGAGCAACTGTGTTTGCCTGTGATCTGTGGAGGGATGAAAGGGCAGCTCTCAAGAAGCACCCTTTAGGTGTTAATCAGATTTTTCACTTGGGTGTTTTTGGTTTCAGTAATGAGCTTAAGGGGGAGGCACCCAGCTGGCGTTGAGGCAGACAGACTGTCAGGAAAAAGTAGCCTGGGCTATTTGTAAGTCTGAGACGTGCCAGTAACACTCAAGGATGAAACAAACCAGATGAGTTTGACTTCCTCTGTGCTCAATGTGATTCAAATCAGCCTTTCAAGATAGCTTTTTTAAAAAAATTATACAGTAATGACAAAATCCTAGTTACCGTTTGGGTGGGAAATGGTTGACATTGCTCTTATTGTTTTAACAACAAAGACCAGAATGAATTCATCAAGGGATGATGCTCACAGTTTGTTTGATTAGGTACACCCTAAAATGCTCCAGCCAAGCCATCCCAAAATACAGTGGCTGAATCTGAAGTTTATTCCTTGCTCCTTAACATTCTGGATGTACACAGCGCAGGGCTGGCAGAGTGGCTTGCTCTGTTCTATGAGGTCATCTGAGTGCAGGGTTCATTTGATCGTGTGGCTCTTCTTGCTCAAATCCAGGCTTGTCTTATGTTCTAAGCTCCTGCCATCATGTGTGAACTCCAGTTCATACAAAAGGGGAAAGAGGTTCTAATGTTTAAAGAGACACATCTTTGTACAACATGGTCCCCAGACATCAGCCAGCTACTACATGTGGTATATAAATCAAAGAAAGAATTATGTGTTTCAGGGCTGGAGGAAAAGTTGGCTGAGAACCCGCTCTGTCCTGGTGTAACTGGATTACTGGATTGTCCGTGTGATCCCAGCCTTGAACGGATCACTGGATTACCTGGATTGGGGGGTGTGATTCCAGCCTGAAAGGATCACTGAACTGGTGAAAAAGGGCCAGCTGTACCCCCACCCTGGCTCCCTAAGGCAGGCTGCTCTGGCTTTGAGTGGGTTCATGGTGCTTGGGACTGGGGAGTCCAGGCATGTTCATGCATTCACTGTTTTCTGTGCCCAGTATGTGTCACACACTGCACCAGCATCTGGGGATGCGGACACGAGTAAGACCGGTTCTTGGGAGCAAGGTGCTACTGGTTGTGGATACTCACAGTGCAGTTCAAGAAACCCCCTTAGAGGTCTGGTCAGGTGTGTGTGTTCACAGAGGAAGGGGTGACTGATATTGGAAGGCTTTACTGCAGTGATGATGGAGTGTGAACGGCACAGTTTAGGTTAATAACTGTACAGGTCCCCTCAGATGGACAGAGACAGTGAGGACTCTGGAGTCAGGTATGACACTTTGCACCTTATTTCATGGCTCTATGTCCTGAGGGCCACCACTTTCTTCATTGCTGAGCCTCAGTTTCTTCATCTGTAATATATGACATCTACCTCACAGAACTGTTTTGAGAATTGCGTGAGGTCAGGCAGTAAGTCACAGGGTCTGCTGTGTAATGTGCGGCACTAATTAAATGTTAGTTACCTCCTGCTGTAAGGTACAGCTTGGTTTGAAGCCAAAGAGGCCAGTCGAGCTTGCAGTTGAAGAAGGACTGGAACTTTGGGGCAACCAGGTCACCGTCCTTTGATACCTGGAGAGTCAGAGACTGCTCTGTGACCTCAGGAGTCCTGCAGACTTACTAATTACAGTTATCTTTGGATTCTCAGAGACCATGCCCTGAGGGCACCTCAGGCTCTGATGAGGGGTCTTTTGAGAGGGAAAAGGTTCTCTCCGCCTGTTTAATAATTCCTTCAACTTCGGGGCTGTGGCTCACATCTCTAATCCCAGAACTCTGGGAGGCCAAGGTGGGTGGATTGCCTGAGCTCACAATGTTTCTGGGAACTGTTTTCTGAGCCCTATTCAGCCCCTCAGCCCACCTGAGTTTGGAGCCTTTCCTCTGTGATTTCTTAGCACCCTGCTCTGATCTCTATTTTTTGTTTTGTTTTTGAGACAGGGTCTTGCTCTGATGCCCCATATAAAGTGCAGCGGCATCATCACAGCCCACTTTGGCCTCAAACTCTAGGTTCAGCCTCTCAAGTAGTTGGGATTATAAGCATGTCCCACCACGCCCAGCTAACTTTTCTATCTTTTTGAAAGGCGGAGGTCTTGCTCTTTATTTCTTAGGTTGGTCTCAAACTCCTGACCTCAAGCAATCCTCCTGCCTCGGCCTCCTAAAGTGCTAGGATTACAGGTTCAGTGAGCTACCAGGCCCTTTTAATGACTTTGTTGTATCTGTTTCTTGTTGGAAAGCATTTGAACATTTGGTTGCAGCATAGACGCTCACAGTTTTAGTTGATCCCCTCAGTGGGTATTAGTTATTGGTGAACTTTAAGGGCATCTTGATTTGGGTAAGGGAGGAGAATGTAGATTTGCACCAATAGGTGGTTGAAAAGCAGAAAGTATTTTTCAGGCGTGTTGCTGAAGGCATGGATATTTTATCGCATTTTTCCGTGTTTCATTTGGGTCTTAGCATTAGGCAGTGATTTAAAATGTCATCTACTGAGAGCTCCGTTGATTCCACCTGTAGTTCCTTAGGTGCCTTGGTGATATCAACTAGGCAAGGCTGAAATGCTCATTTGAATGTGAGGTCATTATTCTCAAAGTCAGTGAACTTCTCATCATATTCTCCAATTGACGGGTCTATGACAGCTGTGTATTCTTCCAGTGATTCACACATGTCATCCTGCTCATCAGTGACCTTTGATAACTGGGGGAAATGTTCATCTGAAATTTCCTTTTGAGGATTTGTTTTCCAAAAAGGATAGCTTTTTTCAAAATGCTTGGATTTTATTTCATTTTTGCCCCTTGTCCTTGTGATAGCCAACCCCCTTTAGAATGACACAGCAGATCCGCACTGAACCTCATCATTAAACTTTAGCTTGTATGAAACTGATGATGCTGTGTTGCATTTGCCTTGAATGTAGTTAATCCTTATAACTTGTTGCAAAGTGTCAGTTAAAATAGTAGCATTAGCACAGAGATTTTGCTGATGCAAGATATAATGGAAAGAAATGAGAGCATCTGGATGTGTTAATACTTTTTTTTTTGAGACAGAGTCTCAAGTTGTTGCCCTCAGTAGAGTGTTGTGGCATCACAGCTCATAGCAACCTCCAACTCTTGGGCTTAAGTGATTCTCTTGCCTCAGCCTCCCACCTGGGCTCAAGCGAGTCTCCTGCCTCAGCCTCCCAAGTAGCTGGGACCACAGGCGCCCCCCACAAAGCTCGGCTATTTTTTGGTTGCAGCTGTCATTGTTGTTTGGAGAGTCAGGGCTGGATTCAAACCCACCACCTTAGGTGTATGTGGCTGGCGCCTTAGCCACTTGAGCCACAGGCGCCGAGCCAGTTGTCATTGTTGTTTAGCAGGCCCCGGCTGGGTTCAAACCTGCCAGCTCTGGTGTATGTGGCTGGTGCCTTAGCCGCTGAGCTACAGGCGCCAAGCCAAGGATTTGTTAATACTTTTATCTATGCAATAAACCCTTCATGTTTTCCTGTCATGGAAGGTGCACCATCTCTGCATACACTCACTAGATTACCAAATTCAGTCCAACTTCACAACATTTATCTTGAAAATTATTATTATCATTATTATTATTTTTTTTAAGACAGAGTCTCAAGCTGTTGCCCTGGGTAGAGTGCTGTGGCATCACAGCTCACAGCAACCTCCAGCCCTTGGGCTCAAGCAATTCTCTTGCCTCAGCCTCCCGAGTAGCTGGGACTACAGGCACCTGCCACAATGCCCAGCTATTTTTTTGTTGTAGTTGTCATTGTTGTTTGGTAGGTCCAGGCCAGGTTTGAATCCATCAGCCCCAGTATGTGTGGCTAGCACCTTAGCCGCTGAGCTACAGGTGCCAAGCCTATTTTTTTAATTTTTTTTATATTTTTGAGACAGAGTCTCACTCTGTCACCCTGTAAAGTGCTGAGGGCCATCATAGCTCATGTCATCCTCAAATTCTTGGGCTTTAGCATCTTCTTGGCTCAGCCTCCTGAGTAGCTAGGACTACAGGTGTGTACCACTACCTGGCTAGTTTTTCTGTTTTTAGTAGAGGTGGGGTCTTCCTCTTTCTTAGGCTTAAGAGCCTAAGTTTGAGACCCCTTAGGCTGGTCTCAAACTCCTAAGGTCTACCAGTCCACTTGCCTTGGCCTCCCCAGAGTGCTGGAATTATAAGCATGAGCCACTGCGCCCAGCTTCTATTCTTTGGCATTTTAAATGTGTTCATTTAGAAAATAAATAAAAGACAAGTGAAACTATATCAATAAAAGGATTTGTTCTGTAAAATTTCGATTCAGTCAAAAGGCTGCACTTAAGGACCTAGAAGTCCACATGTGGCCTCACGGCTGCAGGTTCCCCACCCCAGTGTGTGCTGTTAGCCTTTGAGCAAAGTACTTGACCTCTCTAAGCCTCAGTTTCCTCAGTTGCAGAATGGGGACCTCGCATCTAGCTCTATTGGGTGGAACTATTAATGAGATAATGCATATAAAGTGCTCAGTCGAGTCCCTGACTCCCTAATTGGCAATTAGTATTACATGTCAATTAGGAGAAGAGTACCCTTGAGAAAGTCAAGAAAGAAAATGTGCAGAGCTGAGGAAGAAAACAGCGTTTGGAATAGGAAAGTGTACATGAGGTAGAGAAGCCAGAAGGTTCTAAGGGATGTACTGTGGAACAGAGACCTTCTGTCCTCCAGGTGACTCAGTGGTACCTGTGTGTCCTCCCAGAGCCATTCTGTGCATATGCACGCATGTCCATATATGCAGGGAAAACCATTTTTTAAGAAAGTCAGGTGGATTGAGTTTGTTGCACATACACGAATGCACACGGGCTTTTTACATGGTTGGCCGGAGAACCACTGTCAGCACTGACGGACAGCCTCTCTGGGCATAGCTTCAGAGATCTCACTGTTTACCTGGAAAAAGACCAGATGGCCCATTTTGTCCTAGAATTCCCTGACGGATGGTGCCTGTGTGGGTGGTACTCAGTTATGCAGATGGGGTGTCCGACAGGGTGACACAGTGTTGGGTAATGGATATTACAGCAGGGAGGGACCCCAATCTTACAGAAAACGAAAAACTCCAAATATGGTTTGTGCACAAAGCATATTGTCCTGCTTCTTTGGCTGGCCACAGTTTTTACATGATTGACATAACAGAGGTCTGAGAGTAAGCATCGTGCCATGACGAACGTGTGTGTGGTGTCGGGATGGGTGCCTGGTGCCCAGAGCTCCTAGTGGACCTCAGTAGCTTAAAAGTCCCAGGGCAAATCAAGGTTGACCTCAGTAGTGTACTCAGCACAGATCCATGTAGAAAACTAAGGCTGGGCTCTTGGATTCAGACATGCCTGTTATAAATTGGAGAGAGATGGTTCTTAGGATTGGGCTTCAAAGGAAGGAAGCCAGCAAAGGGCATGGTTAGAATGGAGAGTTACTCACTCCTGTCTAAACAGCAGCCTGGACACAGGCTCAGAGGTGGGAATTCCAGCTGAGAGTGCAGAGCAGGCCAGGAGCAGGCTGGGTGGGTTCATTGTAACATCAAAACGTCCTCAGCTTCTGGTCTTAAAAGGTCTGGCAGTAGAATCTGTTTTGCCCTCCCCACCCGTCCACTTCCTATACTGGAACTATTAATCTAAGCAGACACTTTCCTGTCCTGCCTGGAAGGCTCTGCTCTGGTGTTGCTGACCTGCGCCGTGGGAAGCTGCATCTCTCTGGCTCAGAAGCCGTGGCTCAGAGACTCATTACAATAGTCTAGGGGCCATGGGGGCTCTCTCAGGGACTTCCCCCACCCCGCCCCCAGCCCCACTAGTTACTGTAGCTCAGTCAGCTGCCCAAGCTAATGCTTCACAACATTGTTTAAAGTAAGAAAGAACATTGTTTAATTTTGTAAGTCGTTTTTATTAACTATGGAGTAGATACAAAAGAATATGTTCAGTATAAAGAATGAGGCTTGAAGGAACACTCACGTAGCCATTGCCCCAGTTACTAAAAGGAACTTTAGCTTGGGAGCCCCTGTGCTCCCATCCTGATCCTATCCCACCCCTCCCCCAGGTCATCCCCAAGTTTTTCTTTTTTCTTTTTTGAGACAGAGTCTCCCTGTGTTGCTCTTGGTAGAGTGCCGTAGTGTCACGGCTCACAGCAACCTCAAAGTCTTGGGCTTAAGCAATTCTCTTGCCTCAGCTTCCCAAGTAGCTGGGGACTACAGGCACCCGCCACAACACCTGGCTATTTTGTTGTTGTTGTTGTTGTTGTCATTGTTGTTTAGCTGGCCTGGGCTGGGTTCAAACCCGCCAGCCTCGGTGCATGTGGCTGGCGCCATAACCACAGTGCTATGGGCGCCAGGCCCCCCCAATTTTCTCAATGTGACTTAACATTTTTTGTTTATATGTTCTTGAGATTAATCCATGTTGCATAGAGTTGTGTTTCATTTTTGTTGATGAATAATGTTCCATTTGTCCATTCTATTGTTAGTGGACATTTGGGCTGTTTCTAGTATTTTGCTAAGACAGACAGTGCTTCGGTGCCCATTGCTGGGACACATGTGGACAGGGTCTGTAGCCAAGAGTGGGCTGAACGTGAAGTTTGCATATCATCAGTTTGACTCAATAGCAAGGCCAAATTGTTTCCAAAATATTTCCTTGATTCAGCAATTCTGTTTGTTTCACATCCCCTTAACGATGGTATTATCAAGCTGTAAAATTTTTGCTAATTTTTATTATACCATTTCCCAGTACAGTGGTCTCACGTGGTTTAGATTTGCATTTTCTTGATATTGGTGAGCTGGGCATCGTTTTTTTTGGTTTTTTTGATTTTTTTTTTTTTTGAGACAGAGTCTCAAGCTATCTGTAGAGTGCTGGCATCACAGCTCACAGCAACCTTAAACTCTTGGGCTTAAGTGATTCTCTTGCCTCAGCCTCCCAAGTAGCTGGGACTACAGGCACCCACCACAATGCCCACATATTATTTTTGTTGTTGAAGTTGTCATTGTTATTTAGCAGGCCCGGGCTGGGTTTGAACCCCCCAGCCTCGGTGCATGTGGCTGGCCCCCTACCCACTGATCTACGACAGGTTCTGCCCTGAGCATCTTTTCATATACTTATCTTTTTTTGTTTATTATAACAATAAGAGGTTTGGCTCAGTGCCCGTAGCATAGTAGTTACGGCACTGGCCACATGCACGGAGGCTGGTGGGTTGGAACCCAGACTAAGCCAGCTAAATGATGACAACTGCAACAAAAAAATAGCTGGGTGTTATGGTGGACTTTACTAAGTCCCAGCTACTTGGGAGGCTGAGGCAAGAGAATCACTTGAGCCCAAGAGTTGGAGGTTGCTGAGAGCTGTGACACCATGGCCCTCTACCGAGGGCAACATAGTAAGACTCTGTCTCAAAAAAAATAATAAATAAAAAGTTTATTTATTGTAACAATGATATACTCATATAATTTGAGGTTTTAATTTTTTTTTTTTTTTGAGACAGCGTCTCACTTTGTTACCCTTGGTAGAGTGCTGTGGCGTCACAGCTCACAGCAACCTCTAACTCTTGGGCTCAAGCAATTCTCTTGCCTCAGCCTCCCGAATAACTGGGACTACAGGCTCCCACCACAACACCCCGCTATTTTTAGAGGCGGAGTCTTGCTCTGGCTCAGGCTGGTCTTAAACCTGTGAGCTCAGGCAATCTACCCACCTCAGCCTCCCAAGTGCTGTGATTACAGGTGTGATGCCACTGCCATTTAAAAAAAATTTTTTTTTATTGTTTGGGATTCATTGAGTGTACCAAGAATTAGGTTATACTGATTGCATTTGTTAGATAAAGTCCCTCTTATAATTGTGTCCTGCCCCCAAGAGGTGTGCCATACACCGTGACTCCCACATCCCCCATCCTCCTCCACTCTCCCCACTTGCTCATTCCCCTGTCCCCCTTTGTATTAGCTCATCAGCTGCCTTCATATTAGAATAGGGTACATTGGATTCTTGCTCCTCCATTCTTATGATGCTTTACTAAGAAAAATGTGTTTCACTTCCATCCAGGTTAATGCAAAAGATGTAAAGTCTCCATCTTTTTAATGGCTGCATAGTATTCCATGGCCTACACATACCACAGCTTGTTAATGCATTCCTAGGTTGGTGGGCATTTAGGTTGTTTCCACATTTTGTTGTTTGTAATTCATATACTTACTGATCATTCAGATTTCGGCTTCTCTGAAATATTTAATCTTCTGCTTTTTTTTTCTATTGGGTTATTTAACTTTTTGTTTGTAGCTTTTCATTTTGTTATTTATTAATTATTATTATTATTATTTTGCGGTTTTTTTTTTTTTGGCCGGGGCTGGGTTTGAACCCACCACCTCCAGCATGTGGGGCCGGCACCCTACTCCTTTGAGCTACAGGTGCCACTCTATTTATTTATTATTTTTTGAGACAGAGCCTCACCCTGTTGCCCAGGCTAGAGTGACATGGCACCAGCCTAGCTCACAGCAATCTCAAACTCCTGGGTTTAAGTGATCCTCTTGCCTCAGCCTCCCAAGTAGCTGGGACTACAGCACCACCAGAACTCCTGGCTATTTTTAGAGACAAGGTCTTGCTCTTGCTCAAGGCAAGTCTCAAGCTTGTGAGCTCAAGAGATCCACCCGCCTGGGCCTCCCAGTGTGCTAGGATTATAGGCCTGAGCCACGATGCCTGTCAAATAATATTTCACTGCAGGGACAGTCCATGTTTTGTTGTTAGTTCCTTCATTAGTTTGGCTTATAGGTTGTTTCTGTCTTTCAACCATTGCAGTAATGTTGCCACGAACATTTGTGTTTAAGCTTTTGTGTGGAGGTAAGTTTTCCTGGTTGATTAATTATAAGAGCCTTTTGTATCAGCAGTAGCACCCCTTATTTATCATAAGGGCTATAAATATTGTCCCTAGGTTTTTATTTGCATTTGGGAAGTTGAGAAGATAAGGGTAGAAATGTAAAGGAACCACAACATTTAGATTTCTAACTTATCTTTCACCCAGTTAAGTTTATGTACTGTTCCTTCCCCAGTAGGACCCTGCTAGCTCTGTCTCTGTCTCTGCTCCCCCCACCCCCGCCCCCAGCCTTCCTGTCTTAGGACCTGGAGCCAGGCAGCACTTGGGGGTGGTTTCCAAGTTTCTGCTCAGAAGCTCACACTTCAAAGTGGTTGTCTGAAAAACTGCCAGTATTGCAATCATCCATTTCAAGCCTTGGCTTCCAAGCAGCTTTGCTGATTCACTGCTGCTACAGGTGATGGGGATTTGAGGGGCCAAGGCCAGCAGCTCTGTTTGCTGAAGGACAAACCCTGGGGCTCCAGCCTCTCCTAATCCTTTGAAGCAGTGGTTCTCAACCTTCCTAATGCACACAATGTATTTTCATTGTTAAAAAGGGGTCCAGACCCACAGGTTGAGAACTGCTGCTCTGGAGGCTGCTGTCTAAAAACGGTGCTAGAGAGCAGCACTTCAACATCTGGATCTGAGGAACCAGCAGTTTTTGAAAATTGTAAGCAATTGGGCGGCGCCTGTGGCTCAATGAGTAGGGTGCTGGCCCCATATACCAAGGGTGGCGAGTTCAAACCCGGCCCCAGACAAACTGCAACAAAAAAATACCTGGGCATTGTGCTGGGCGCTTGTAGTCCCAGCTACTCAGGAGGCTGAGGCAGGACAATCACATCAGCCCAGAAGTTGGAGGTTGCTGTGAGCTGTGATGCTATGGCACTCTACAGAAGGCGACAGAGTGAGACTCTGTCTCTTAAAAAAAAAAAAAGAAAGAAAGAAAGAAATTGAGACATTGAATTTTTGTCCACTTTTTATCCAGGCCTCAAGGTTTTGAGATCCCCAAAATAGTCTTTTTTTTGAGACAGAGCTTGAAGCTGTCACCCTGGGTTACCTCACAGCAACCTCCAACTCCTGGGCTCAAACAGTTCTCCTGCCTCCACCTCCCAAGTAGCTGGGACTACAGGTGCCTACCACAATTCCCGGCTATTTTGTGGTTGTAGCCATCATTGTTTGGCAGGCCTGGGCTGGATTCGAACCCACCAGCTCAGGTTTATGTGGCTGGCACCTTAGCTGCTTGAGCCACAGGCACCGAGCCCCCAAAATATTCTTCTAAAATAGCCTCTGACTCATTTAGTTTTTCCTAATGAAGTTTTATAAAATTTTAATTTAGTTTAATCCTCTTTAGAATTAAATAATGTTTGATGTTGACTTCTACCATATATCTTCCACAGTGGATGCTCATGTCCTATGTGTTCATGGTTGGAAAACTTAAAGATAATTTTGTAGAGAACGTTTAAATGAAAAAAAAATCACCAAATGCTATGTAGGTAAATCTCTCTATTTTTAGGGGGGAAGGGGAGGAGAGAGTCTCCTTCTGTCACCTAGGCTGGAGTGCAGTATTGTGATCATAGCTTGCTGTAACCTCAAACTCCTGGGCTTCAGTGATCCTCCTGCCTCAGCCTCCAGAGTATCTGGGACTACGGGTGCATACCACCACACCCAGCTTATTTAAAAAAAAAAAAAAAGTTATTTTTTTTTTTCGTTAGAGATGGGGTCTCACTATGTTGCCTAGGCTGGTCTTCAACTTCTGGCCTCTCAAAGAGCTGGAATTACAGACATGAGTCCCCACGCCTGGCCAATATCTCATTTTTCTTGAGAGTGTGTTTTATACTTTGAGTACATGTGTTTGCAGTCTGGCAGTCTCATTAATGAATCATCTATTGATGTATTCAATATTTTATTAAACTCTCAGGCTAGAAGGGACCTTAGCAGTCACCTAATCCTAGTGAGGATACAACCTAGGACAAGTTCTTTTTGGGTTTTTTTTGTAGAGACAGAGTCTCACTTTATCACCCTCGGTAGAGTGCCGTGGCATCACACAGCCCACAGCAACCACCAACTCCTGGGTTTAGGTGATTCTCTTGCCTCAGCCTCCTGAGTAGCTGGGACTATAGGCACCCACCACAACTATTGCAAGCTACTTTTTTGATGCGGTTTGTCTGAGGCAGGGTTTGAACCTGCCACCCTCGGTATATGGGGCCTGTGCCCTACCCTCCTGAGCCACAGGTGCCACCCACAACCTAGGACAAGTTATATGTGAAGAGCCTGTGCTACACTGAGGTCCAACAAACCACACCCATTTCCAATTTATATTTAACTTTTTACTTTTGGCTTGGGTTCCTAATCCAAAATAGCATCATGGGACAACTAATCCTTCCTTTGGATTGTCACGTTCTATCTTCTTTCTCAGGGAAAGTCTCTTTGCTCCTCCAAAGTCATCGTGTCCTTTGTAGGAAGAAGGTGGCATTTGCCATCAAGTATTAAGTATTTGTGCCGTTTGTTCTGGTTACAGGCGAGTAGAGTACGCAGTGCAGTTTGTGGGGTCTTTCCCTGGTTTTTTTTCAGGTCAGAACTCTACCGGATGGGTGCCTGGATTGCTAAGAATGATGATGGCCAACAGCAACTTTATGATAAAGTATGAACTTTAATCATCCCCATTTTACAGAAAGAAAATTGAGGTACAGAGATTCCAGTCCTCTTGCCCGAGGACCTTAACTAGCTTTGGCTGGATCCCAAGGCAGGCGTGTTTCACTGGGTCTGGGGAGTTAGTAAGCTCCCAGCAGGTGCATGCAGGAGTGTGGGGGGGCAAGGGGAGAAGACCTCCAGTTTCTTCACAGCCTCAGAGGGCTTCATCTGGGTCTGAAAATGAGGGCCCCAACTGCCATGCTGGGGGCATCCCCTTAAGACATTTCTGCTTGTAATATTTTCCTGCGAGATGCAGTCTCTGCAAATTACCACAATTTTCCATTTCCCTTATGAGAAATGTTTTACTTTGAGAAGTTTTCGGTTATAAGATCTCTTGGAAATTGTCTTAAAGATTATATAGTAGAAACAAAGGGCTTAGATCTCTGACTGTGGGGGCATTTATTTCCTCCCTTTCTCTCTTCCCTCCCATCTTCCTTCTTTCCTCCCTTCCCTCTTTCCTTCTTTTCTAACTTTCTCAGTTTTAAGTTTTTAGTAGATAATATTTACAAGTGGTTTAAAAACTATAGAAAGGATCTGTGGTGAAAAGTCCGTGTCCTTCCCTGCCCGCCCCCAGCTCCTCCGAGGGCCCTTCCTGTTGCTGGTTTCATATATACCGCTCAGAGATGAGGATATTTTCTTTTAAATTTAAATAAGTGACATAAATTCTCAGCCTGGCTTCATGGTTTTACACAAACAGCCTGGCCCTGCTTCCACTAGGAGGTGTCAGGTACTGAATGTTGTAGGGGACCTTGAACTACTCCAAGAGGAGGCATTAGAAACTCCCCAGGGTTTGATATTTAGCGGGAGGGACTTGCACAGGCTGCTCTGACAGATCCATGCAAATATGTGCTAAACCCTCCTGGGGCCACCTGGGGGTGACATTGTCCCATTTTTTCTCCATCCCAAGGGTTTAATGCCCTGGGACTTCCTAACCCTGCCCCTGTTCCTGGTGCAGGTCCTGAGGGTGGGGCTCACAGCTGGCCTTATTCCTTGTGGGCTCCTTAGCAGGGCCCTGAGCACTGCAATTGACTTTGAAATAAACGTCCACTTTGCTAATGCCTCAGCCCATGGGATACAAAGATTGGACCTCCAAGTCCATCCATTTTGAATGGGCTTTCTGCCCTAAATTGTACAGTAACAAAAGCCTGAAAGCAAAGCTTAAAGGCAGAGAAACATCTTTATGCTTTTTGCCACATTGGACCAGGCTGTGGCTCCCTTAGCCTCTACCAACTGCCTTCCCAAGGCTTGGCCCACCTGCTGTTGTCAGGGAGGAACCCTGCAATTCACTGGTAAAGGGTGTTCACTTAGGGTAATCTGGTTTGGTTTTATTTTTATTTTTTGAGACAGAGTCTCAAGCTGTCTCCCTGGGTAGAGAGAGTGTCATGGCGTCACAGCTCACAGTAACCTCAAACTCTTGGACTTAAGCCATTCTCTTGCCTTAGTCTCCCAAGTAGCTGAGACTATAGGCGCACACCACAACGCCCGGCTATTGTTGTTGTTGCCGTTGTCATTGTTGTTTTAGCTGGCCCAGGCCAGGTTCGAATGCGCCAGCCTGGGTGCGAATGCACCAGCCTGGGTGCCGTAACCACTGTGCTACAGGCACCAAGTCTAGTTTTATTTTTTAACACAGTCTTGCTCTGTCACCTAAGCTAGAGTACAGTGGTGTCATCATAGTTCCCTGCGATCTCTCAGGTTCCTGGGCTTAAGTAGTCTGCCTTAGCCTCCTGAGTACCTGGGACTACCCATCTATGCTACTACACCTGGCGAATTTTTAAATTTTTGTGTAGAGATAGGATCTTGCTGTGTTGCCCAGGCTGGTCTCAAACCCCTGCACTCGAGTGATTCTCCGGCCTCCTAAAGTACGAGCTAGGGTTACAGGTATCAGCCACTGCACCTGGCCCTGTTTTTATTTTAATTAGTTCATCACTTTCCCTTTTGTTTTGGTTTTGATCAGTCACAGCCCTGTATTGGAGAAGTTATATCTAAGTCCACTTCTGCCCCTCTTTGGGTGGGATTTTCCATCTGCTATTTATCTTATTTAAGCCTCACAATGACCATGTTTATGGGCAAGCAATCTAAAACTCAGGAAAACCTATCTCAGGTCACCCTGCTAAGTGCTGGAGCTGAGATTCCGAATCCTTGGCCTCACATCCTCTTTGTTCAGTGTCCACTCCCACAGACACCTCATTCTGTATCATGCCTTTACCGTCTCTACAAGCTGATATTTCCATGTTACTGGCCAGAACGCTGCTGTGATTCCCTCTTCTGCCCCTGTGATTCCTCACTCCAACAAAGGGCCCCACCATGGGGCCAGTTTCTTAAGTCAGACATTTTAGCATCATCCTCAACCCCTTTCTCTTTCTCACAACCCACAGCTTCTCAATCAGCTACTTGGTTTTTTATTTTCTGGAGACAGAGTCTCACTTTGTCACCGTCAGTCAAGTGCTGTGGCATCATACAGCAACCTCAAACTCCTGGGCTCAAGCAAGTCTCTTGCCTCAGCCTCCCAAATAGTTGGGACTACAGGTGCCCGCCACAATGCCTGGCTATTTTTAGAGACAAGGTCTCGGTCTGACTCAGGCTGGTCTTGAACTTGTGAGCTCAGGCAGTCCACCCACCTGAGCCTGCCTGTCCCAAATGCTGATAGGTGTGAAGAGCCACACCCAGCTTCGATTAGTTGCTTGGCCAACACATACCCCTAGTCTGCCCATGTCTGGTTTTTACTGCACCAGCTTGAGGCGGCCACCGCCATCTCTTACTTCTGTACTGTGGTAGCCCAATTGTGTTCCTATCTCCACCCTCTCTCCAGTCTCTCTTTGCACTGTAGTCAAAATGGTTCTTTTTACAAGTGTCACTCTCACACTGCGTGTGATGGCTCACGTCTGGAATCCTAGCACTCAGGCCAGGAGTTCGAGACCAGCTTGAGCAAAAGCCAGATCCCCCATCTCTGAGAAATAGAAAAATTAGCTGGGTGCTGTGGTGGGCCCCCATAGTCCCAGCCTCTCAGGAGGCTGAGGCAGGAGGATTGCTTGAGCCCAGGAGTTTGAGGTTACTGTGAACTAAGATGACACCACTGCATGCTAGCCAGAGCTAGATTGTCTCAAAAAAACAACAAAAAACGTGTCATTCTTTTCGACTCTGCCAAGGCATCCAGTGTTCTAGAAGAAACTCCAAAGTCTGATGGGTTGCTAAGACTCTGATGTCAGCCTCTGCTGCTGCCAGCCAGCTGTTCTCGTTCTCTCATTCACCTGCTCCTCTCCAGACACACCAGCCTCTTTGCCAAGGTCATGTCTGTCTCAGGGCCTTTGCATCTGCTCTTCCCAGTGGTCCCTGGGCTTCTAGTAGTGGCTCAGTCTCATACTTCCTTCGTCTTTGCTCACATGCCACCTCCTCCCAGGTCCCTCTTGACTCCTTTCTTAAACAGCCTCTGTTTCTCTATGCCCCTAGCTTGCTCTCCTGTCTCCACAGCACTTAGCACCTTCCATTATGTAGCAAACAGTGATTTGTGACCTGTCTTCCCCACTGTGCTCAAAGCTGTAAAACAGTACGTAAGACAGGCACAAGGTAAGCAGCTGTCAGATGTTCATGAAATTCAGTGGTCTTTTCTCTGTACCTGTTTCCCAGATACCTATTTTCTAGGCTGAGCACCCCTAGAGGGCAAAGCAGTCATTATGAGCAGTCCTGTGCTGAGTCACCCTACTGATTGCTCTCTAGATGGAAAACCCTTCTTAGCCCTCTATATAGAATTATTTCTCAAGTGCACATTGATGCTACTGTGTTCTAGAATGCAAATTCATTTCTTTATAGTGGTTTTTGTCTGTTATTTTTTTCTGTTAACAAGCACCCAAAGTACGACTTATTTCATAAGGGCCTGTGGAATATTTTGACATTTCCAGTTAGTCATATTCAAAAAAGGTCAGGGCCCTCTGTTGCCTGCAAGGCCTGTTCCCCAATTAGATCTGTAACCATTTGAGAGCAAGGTCCTAGGCGAGGTGCTGTAAGTAGCTGCAGGGGAAAAGTAAGCAATAGGAGAGAGGTGGTAACGTGCTGTGTGATTTCAGGGTCAGTGTTCCACTGCCTGGATGCCCAGGGAGGGTTTGTGGTTGGGGTGGGGGGAGCCAGGGATGGTCAGACAGACACTGCCCAGTCCTCCCTGTGCATGTTCTGAGTTTGTCTTTGTGGCAGGAAGGTCCTTCATTTAACCTCCCTTGAGCCTTAAGAGCCCCTAGAACAAGTACTAGCATAATGGACTCTGAACTGGCCCCAGACACCTGGCATAATGGACTCTGAACTGGCCCCAGACACCTGGCACTCTGGACAGCTCTGCTGAGAGGCCCACCAGTCTCCTGCCCAACTGCAGGCCTAGAGCAGGTGGGTGCCAGGTAAGGGGGTGCAGCCCTCTCTCAGAAGCATGCGTACAGCTGAGAAATGGTGGTAGTTGTGTAGTTTGAAAAGCAAAGTCAGCATTGTAATTTTATTTTTTATTTAGACTTTTTTTAGATTCTAAAAAAGTGGTGGGCTCACACCTATAATCTCGGCACTCTGGGAGGCTGAGGTGGATTACTTGAGCTCAGGAGTTCGAAACCAGCCTGAGCAAGAGCAAGACCCCATCTCTACTAAAAATATAAAAAAACTGAGGCAAGAGGATCGCTTGAGCCTGAGTTTGAGGTTAATGTGAGCTGTGATGACACCATGGCACTCTACCCAGGGCAATCAGAGTGAAACTCTGTCTCAAAAAAAAAAAAAAAAAAGAAAGAAAAGAAAAGAAAAAAAATCTGTTTTTTAACAATGTATCAGACAACACTGTTGGCCATGGGCTGGTAGGACTGTGTGATTGTCAAGCTGGAGTGGGCACTATCCAGCGGGGGAGGAAGTATCAGACTTGGGGGTGTCAGGATGGGCTAAGTCAGATGTACATGTTTATCTAAAGTGGAAATTGATTGTAAAAGTTCCAGAAACCTGATCTCAATACAAGAAGAGTGCTGGGCAAAGAGGAAAGTGGAGAGCAGGTTTCTGTGATCTTTGCTGATCTCAGGGGCACATTGTACTCAAAGGGAAGGTTGTCACCCTGGGGGTTGGGGGGTGGGCAGGTTTCACACTCACAGGGCTGGCCTGATGGGAACTACCACTTTTAGCCTGAGTTTATGTATGTGGGACCACTTATATTTCTAGAAAATCAGGAACACTGAGCAACTGGAAGCTGAATGGTGGTCTCTCACCAGCCCTCAGGTTCCTCAAGGTACCCAGACATGGGATGGCTGTGCTCACATCAAGGCCCAGGGCTGGACACAGTAGGTCCTGGGAGTCAGGGCCTGTAAGTGACAATCATTGTTTCCTTGTGGTGGGCCAATTATTTCCCAGCTTAATGGGGTCCCTCGCTGTGGCAGTTTGGAAGCCATCCCTATGGTTTAGGGCTCACTAATAACCTGGGTAAGGATTCATGTTTGACAGGGAGCTTATTTGACGATGAGATGGAGCTTTGCTCTGTGGGGCCCCTTAGTGGTCTGGGCTGCACTCCAGCCTTCACCCGGGAGCACTCTTGGGGCTCACGGAACAGTTGTTCAATACAGAATATCACCCTGATAGAGAAAATTGCTCTGAATCGCTCTTTGCTCAGTGCCCCTTCCCTTCTCCTCTCCCTCTCTTCATGCTAATTGTGCTCTAGGATTTTTCCAGATTGCATCTAGGAGGAATAATGATTCTGATTACAACTTGTTAACAAGAACAAGTCACCAAATAGTGGGGGGTTTTTTTGAGACAGAATCTCACTATGTTGCCCTGGGTAGAGTGCCGTGGCATCACAGCTCACAGCAACTTCAAACTCTTGGGCTTAAGCGATTCTTTTCCCTCAGCCTCCCAAGTAGCTGGGACTACAGGCATCCACCATAATGCTCAGCTATTTTTTGGTTGTAGTTGTCATTGTTGTTTGGCAGGCCTAGGCTAGATTCGAACCTGCAAGCTCCAGTGTATGTGGCTGATGTGGCTGGTGCCCTAGCCGCTGAGCTATAGGCGCCGAGTCACCAAATAGTATTTGAATGCACTTCAGGTACCCAACATAAAATGGTGTGTAGAAATCATCTGGTAAGTTCTTGGGCTTAAATCCCCTGTAATTTACGTCTCTGCTTCTTGATGACAGAGGTTCGTCACATGCTTACTATGTGCCAGGCACTGTACAAGGCCTTCACATACTTTATTTATTTATTTATTTTTTTGAGACAGAGCCTCAAGCTCTCCCCCTGGGTAGAGTGCTGTGACATCATAGCTCACAGCAACCTCTGACTCCTGGGCTTAAGTGAGTCTCCTGCCTCAGTCTGCCAAGTAGCTGGGACCACAGGCGCCTGCCACTACACCCGGCTATTTTTTGGTTGCAGCCGTCATTGTTTTTTGGCGGGCCGGGGCTGGATTCGAACCCGCCACCTTAGGTGTATGTGGCTGGCGCCTTAGCCACTTAAGCCACAGGCACCGAGCCACGTTATTTATTTTATCTTTATTGATCTGAATGGAGATGAATATCTAGCTAGTCCTGTAACAAATCCCTGAAGTTGTACATTAGCCCCATTTGCCAGGGGGAAGATTTGCTAAAGGTCACTGGCCAAGGCAGTGGAGCCTGGAGTCAGGTTCTGCTGCTTCCGCAGTGCCATCTGCCTCTAGAATCCCTGCATCTCAAAGGCAGCCATGCAGAGCTTGACACCCAGTGGCCGTGTTCTTAGTTGTTAGGTGATCAGGCTGTGTCAGGGCTGGTACCATGTCGTTTGGCATGTTGAAGAGACTCTATAAAAGCTATTTCGTTGTTACTGGGGGATCTACAGAATTGTGCAGAGTTGATTTCACAACCTGAGGTAAAAACCTGCTTACAGGGCAGCCTATGGATGCGGGGCAGGCACGATGGATTATGTTTTCCACAACCAGCCCTTCTGAATCCACAGAACCAGAGCTCAGAGAGCCACATGCTGCTGTGCCGGGCCTACAGGCCTCAGGACAGCCCCAGTGAGAGTGGCTGGGAGCATGGTTGGAAATGACCCCATCTGGGCACCTGCATCCTGCACCATGACTGGACCAAGCCTGGCACGTCTACCTCACTTTTTTCTTATTAAAATTTGTAGGGCTGGGCGCCTGTAGCACAGGTTATGGCACCAGCAACATACACTAAGTGTAGCGAGTTGGAACCCGGCCTGGGCCAGCTAAAAAAAACAATGACAACTGCAACAAAAAATAGCCAGCCATTGTGGTGGGCACCTGTAGTCCCAGCTACTTGGGAGCCTGAGGCAAGAGAATCACTTAAGCCCAAGTGTTGGAGGTTGCTATGAGCTGTAACGCTACGGCACTCTACCAAGGGCAACATAGTGAGACTCTGTCTCAATAACAACAAATTGTGTTCAGTTTTGAACTCTGTCTTCATGCCAAAGTATATGAAATGTGTATATGTTGCTCAGAAGGCCCTGATTGCCCTTCCTCCAGCAGCCTGAATCTTTGGGTTAATCATTCCCTTTTCTTTATGCTTTTACCATCTGTCTCAGTTATCTTTAGCTGCATAGCCGCCCACCCCAGAATTTAGTGGCTTAAGTCACACGTGATTCATTATCTTTCATAATTTTGTGGGTTGACTGGGCAGTTGTTTGCTCCCCAGGGCGTGGGTTGAGGCTGTTCATGTGACAGCATGCAGCTGGGCTGGGCTGCGCGCTCCCAACAGCATCTCTGTCATGTGGCCCGGTGCTGTCAGCTGGGCGCCTCTGTTGTTCTCCATGTGGCCCTCTCCACGTTGCCGTCTCCTCCCTTGCTACCTTCTCAAACAGGGGAGCCTGGATTCCAAGGGAGCCAGGGCAGAATCTTCAGGCTTCTTTAGGTCTAGGTCTGGAACTGACGCAGTCCCTACATCGTGATGGCCTGACTGGGCCCATCTAGGTTCCACTGGGAGGGAAACAGGCTCCATCTCTCCACAGGAGGAGTGGCAGGCACCGGCAGGGAGGGGAGGGATTGTAGCGGCCATCCTGGGAGGCCGGCCCCCACGCCATCCTTGTCCCTGTGTGAGTTGTACCAGTCTGGACTCATTGCAGGTGCTCCTCAGGGACCTCTCACTCATCCCACGGTGACTTCCTTGTGAGACGGGCCAGGGCTCTGTGTCCAGCCGGGCTGCTGGTCATCAGGAGAGCATCCCAGCACTCACACCTGAGGTCAAGGGTAAAAACTGGGCAGGTGCCACAGGGAAGGTGCCTGAGTGCAGTCAGGACTTTGTATGGGAGAGTCAGTTCAGTCTCTGAGTGGACAGAGGCCTCTGGGCAAGCCATGTGCCTCTGGGGACTTCATTTTGTGCATCTAAAATGAGGAATCTGGTCTTGTTCTGTTTGCATCTTCTGTGCTTCTAAGATTGTGGGTCTTTCCTGTCAGTAGCTTTGACTAATGCCCACATTTGTTGAAAAGGAAGATGGGAGAGATGGAGGGATCCCCACCGTGTGCTTGAGGGAAGGGCACCACATCCCAGCAGGGGCAGTATTTCCTCCCTTCCCCCCTTGCCAGTGTGCCAGGTGGTGGTGAAGAGCCGACTGGCTGTGAGTCCCGTCACCGTGGGTAAAGTCTCCCCAGGCAGCACCCCTTAGTATGTACTCAGGATGGGGTGCTCCTGGGACCTGTGCAGCCCCCTCAGCTTCCTGTATCTGTCTAAGCTGGGTTCAGGAAGATCCCAGCTTGGGGTGGGGGTGGGGGTTTGATAAAGGAGGAAATGGGACACAGGTTAGATCAGTCCAGAATATTTCGTGTATGTTTGGAGGTGGGGGTCTGCCTAGTTCTAGTTCTGTCCCTCCAAGGGAACAGGTGTGACCCCCTTTTCATTATATGCCTTGGGGGAGGGGCAGCTGGGGCTTCCTGGCAAGCAGCCAACTGAGGAGGCCGAGCTGGCACCACCCCTCTGAGCCCTACCTGCCTCACTGGTGGGGGTGGGGAGTTTCAGCTATAAAGTCCATGCAGTTCTGTGGGTGACACCATTTCATATCCGGCACCATGCTCCTGAGGGCCTGCTCACAGTCCCCGGGAGCTGGTGAGCTTTGCTGGTAGCCTCTGAGCGTGCCTTCCTTTTCTCCCTTCCTCAGCTCCCAACCTCCCTGCCCTGCCTTTCTGTGCCCTCTTCCTTCTCCCCTTCTATCCTCCCTATTTTCTCTTTTCTTTCTTTGATTTTGGCAGACACATGCCCCATAGGTGCACTTCTCTGCTGGAGCTGACTGAGAGCAGCAGTTCTCAACCTGTGGGTCGTGACCCACAGGAACTGTATCAAAGGGCCACGGCATTAGGAAGGTTGAGAACCACTGCGGTAGAAACCACTTCTGGTTTCTCCTCCCAGTACCCCATGTGGGAGGAGCCGCCCCTGGGTGGGCAGTTTGCACCGGAAGAGCGCGGTTGGCCTGGGTGGAAGACATTGCTCATGGGCAGGCAGCTGCTCTCCTGGAGCAGGGGGTGGGGTGGAGGTGCTGGGCCACCACACAGCCTGTCCCTGGCCTTGACTGGTCTTCTGGACCCAAAGCCTCTGGACATGAGGGTACCCTAGGAGAGCTCCGTGGCTGGGCTTTGTACTTTTTCCCTGGAAGCTCCAGGGTCTGTGTTTTGTGACAGCCATGGGCCCTATACAAGGCAGATTGGTCACCTGGCCTTTGAGCCAGCGGGCCCCATCCTTCCTGTTGGCTGGGAGGCTTTTCT
Source organism: Otolemur garnettii (assembly GCF_000181295.1). Classification (NCBI taxonomy): domain Eukaryota; kingdom Metazoa; phylum Chordata; class Mammalia; order Primates; family Galagidae; genus Otolemur; species Otolemur garnettii. The sequence continues at coordinate 8,055,457 of NW_003852404.1, forward strand.
CAAAATTATCTTCCTGGCAAGTCAGATCATTTTCCCACTAGAAGGTTCTGCTTTCAGTAGACTCCAGCCAGGGGCCTGAAAACAACTCTGTACTTGGAAGGTTTGGCTGAAGCTCCCCTGGCTGTTTAGGGCCTGGGCGGCGCCCCTCCCAGCTTAGTGGTTAGGATTGCTCCTGGCGAAGGTAAGGGAAAAGTCTGGGTCTTACCTGCAAGTTCCGAAGATTATTCCTGGCCTGACTCGGGATTTTTCCCCAGGGGACCCTGGGCTTCCCTCCCTTTCTGAACTTGGGAGAGAGCTCAACTGATGCTCCAGAGAATGCACGGGGTGACTGGGGATGAGGCTGGGCTCATGCACCCACACACCTGTCTGCTCACATGACTCTGGCACAGCAGAGAAAAGAGGTTGGATATGGCCCAGGCTCATTCTTGCTCCTGCCCTTGGTTTCTTTCATGCCTTGCCTGGCGTGTATCTCCTGCAGGTCCCAGGAGCGAGCACCCTGGGTGCTTCCCATGGACTGGATGTTGGTTTTCCTTGATGTCAAGACGCTTGGGAACTGTGCAGCCAACATCATTGCTTGCACCCCTTCGGGTCACAAATGGAACTTGCTTTTACCAAGGATTGCAGGCCTTAAAGAAAGATGCCTTTATGGGGTGCGACCTGGGGAGTCCTGTTGCAGCTGCTGGCTCGGCTCTGCAGCAGGCCTTCCAGCAGATGGACTGCCCAGCCAGTGCCTCACCTCTTCACGTCTTGACCAGGACTGGTCTCTCACTGTCTTGCCGCCCCCCCCCCCTTTGTTCTCAAGGGCTCTAGCCAGAGGCAGTTGTGAATATAAGGAGAGGGCTAAGAAGCAGCACCTGTCTGTGGATGTATGGAGGGAGGGAGAGGGTGTTTGTGGGGCTCTGGCAGCAGCAACTCTGAACTCATGCTCAGAGGCTGGCACGCAGTGGCTCGTCGGCTCATGGTTTGTTGCATTGCCACAGCCCCCCCCCCTTTACTTGGTGGGTGACTTCCCCCAGCTGAGCAAATACATATCCCTACTTGTGAAAAGTTTCTAGACATCACAGGGTAGGTGGACCTGGCGTCCTCCAAGGCTGACCTGTGCTGGCATGTGAGGGCGTGGCTTTCATTGCACGCTTCCCAGCCTAACAGCCATACATGGTCACTGTGGCTCCAGAGCTGCAGCGGTGACTCACCCCCAGGAGGCTGATGTAACAGGGGAGCAGCCAGAGCCAGGGAGGAGCTGCTGAAACCTGGGGGTGCAGAGCCCCAAGTGTCCCTCTCTCCTGCCTAGAAGCAGCCCAGGGCAGCTCTGTGTGCACCCAGGCCTCAGAGGAGAGGTCCAAACTTGGTTCCAGAGTTGCTGGCAGACTGCCGCTTATCAGACTCTGGGCCGGTCTTGCCCATCCATGTTGGTTCTGTATAATATGGTCTCTGACTGCAGGAGTTAGTTTTTATTTTGAAACCTTCCAAAATTGGTTCTTTCTAGAAAGAAGGGCCTGCTTATTTTTCCCTAGAAAATTGCTGATCTTGAGCCTGATTCTGGAGTGCTGCTGGGGCGGGAGGGGAGAGCTGTTTCAGATACTTATTTAGTCATGGCTTGTGCCGTTCAGGACTGTTTGGCACCAGGCCATGGAATTTTTCTGAGCATTTTCACATGAGACAGTTGTGAGATTTCCAGGCATTAACTGAGGCCCTTGACAGAGAAACTGGCCAGCCCAGCAGCTCTTGGGATCAGGATTAGAGTTAACTATTTATTCAGGGACAGCCACTAGGGCAGAGGTTTTGACTTGCCAGTGTTATGTGGTTCCCTGAGCCCAGGAGTCAGAAAAAAGAGAAATCTGTACTTTGGCAGGGGTGGGGAACTCGCACAGAGCACATGGGTTCAGCAGGAGGAGGGCCAAGTTCTAAAATGCGAGGTGTAAAACATCCACCTTGTCTTCACCTGTCCGCGACAGAATGAGAAAAGATTAAATAGAAAGGTTTTCTTTTTTTTTTTTTGAGACAGAGCCTCAAGCTGTCCCCCTGGGCAGAGTGCCGTGGCATTACAGCTCAC